>NC_134247.1:24626751-24930459 GCF_965152275.1 Natator depressus | reverse complement strand
CACTGGTCCGATTCAGTATGGCCATTCTTATCCTTATCTTTGACTGGTAGCAGTCTTCCTGCTATGGAGCATAAAGGTGGAGAGCAAAGGAGGGCTCTGTAGGCAAGGCCCTTGATACTGTACAGCACATTGGACCCATATTCTGTAATGTGCATTTGTTATGAGAGATCACCTCTCTGTGACATACCACCACAGTGGAGATCAGCAGCGGTGCCCAAGCTGGGAGCTCCCTGAATATGAACGAGAAGGAGTGTCTGTCAGGGTATTCTCTGGGAGGGGCCATGGGTTTGGAATGCTCTCCCATGCCTTGGTGTGCCAGAGCCTGGAGTGGTGAGCCTTCCAGGCATGCTGCAAAGCCCAGATTTTCCCACTCTGGGCTCAGGCTGTTGAGGTTTAGTGTGGGCTGAGAGAGAGACTTAAGGGCAGTGCTTTTGTTTGTGTGGTGATTTCTCCTTTATGGGACAGGCGCCCAGAGCACTAGATGGGCTCCTGAAATTGTATTCTAAAAACTGGAAGTAGTAAATAAATAAATAACATTACAGTATCATACAGTAGCACCAGTTTTTACATGAAATGGTTGTACTTTTCTGAAACTCCCAGGGAGAATATGTAACACTGCTTCTGTGTTTCATTTATTTGCATTGGAGCACAAGAAAACGAAGTGAAGGTGTATGTTTAATGACAGTGCAGCTTGTCCTATTGGAAAGTACTTTTGGACTACATCTGCCTAGGGCAGGGGTTCTCAAACTTTACCACAGCACAGAGCATGTTTTTAATATATTGATTGTCTCACAGGTCCCCTCCCCTGATATTTGGGATTGCACCAGGGCTCTGTGAACCATAGTTCGGGAGCCTTTGGTCTAGTCTATAAAATAGGTACATTTGTACATTATACATTGATTTATTAATCACTGCTGGAATCCTGTGTCCAGTTCTGGTGCCCACAGTTCAAGAAGGATGTTAATAAATTGCAGAGGATTCAGAGAAAGGTCAGAAGAACGATTAAAGGATTGGAGAACCTGCCTTACAGTGACAGACTCAAAGAACTCAGTCTATTTAGCTTAACAAAGAGAAGATTAAGGGGTGACTTGATCACAGTCTGTAAATACCTACATGGGGAACAAATACTTAAAAATGGGTTCTTCAGTACAGAACAAGCCAATGACTGAAAGTTGAAGCTAGACAAATTCAGATGGGAAAGAATACATACCGTACATTTTTAACAGTGAGAGTAATTAGCCATTGTATCAACTTACCAAAGGCCATGGTGGATGCTCCATCACTGACAATTTTAAAATCAAGATTGGATGTTTTTCTAAAAGATCTGCTCTAGAAATTACTTTGGGTCAGTTCTCTGGCCTGTGTTATGCAGGGGGTCAGACTGAATGATCACAGTAGTCCCTTCTGGCTTTGGAGTCTATGAATCTATGATAACTGGGGATTTTTGTCCCTATTTTAGTTTGCATTCCAGTGTCATATAGGTTTCCTGCCCAGCAAACTGTACAAAGTTGTTAGTAAAAGAACAACTATAAACCACAGACTTCTCAAGGGGACCCAGCAGAAATAAGTTAGCACAGATACTATACTGTGGTCTGTTCTTTATAGCTGAATGCTCAAACTAAAACAGTGACTCCGGTTCTCAGGTGAAAAGTATACAGGATGCCATAAGGGACAAAAAGCAACGTTTCAATTTCCTTGGAGAAGACATTAATTTGATTCCTTCTGTTGGCATTTTCATTACAATGAACCCTGGCTATGCTGGACGAACTGAACTGCCCGAGAACTTGAAAGCTCTTTTCAGGTAAGGTTCAGATCAGCTTTTGTGCCCCATTTAATAAACTAGTTCCTTCACTTTTGTCAGTGTCATCAGGGGACTCAGAACACAGCTGCCTTTCCATTCACTTTTATTAATAGATAGCTCAGATCTTGGACAAAAAGTCTTGGTTTATGATCGTACAGGGAAGAGAAAGAGGCACAAGTCTCTGAGCTGTTAAAAGCAGCTTTTGGCAGCTGGCTGGCTCAGGGGCATGGTGATGGAATCCTTTTATCACAAGGTCAAATCTGGCCCAGGCTGGTGGTGGCCAAAGGTTGTTGCCACCTCATGGTTATTCAGCAGCCTCTGCAAAATGGATTGGCCAGTCCAGTTCCTAGTGTGACACGTTACAAACCCTACTGTCAGTTCATATTCATTCATTCATAGCTGAGCAAAGAATTGATCATTGGTGGGTGACCTGAAAAGATGAGGGAAAAAATCAGTTTTTCTAAGCAAATTTTTTTTTCTGAAACAAAAAACTGAAAACATTTTGTTAGGTCAAACAAAATGTTTCTATTGTTTATTCAAAGTGACATTTTCTAAACAAAATACTGATTGAAAACAAAATGTCGAAATGATTCACAGTATAAATGTCAAATTGAACTGTTTGACATTTCCAATTTTATTTTTTATTTGCTTTTCAGCCAAAACTGTTTCCCAAATTCAGCCCCCATTCTTGCCCACAAAATGCTTTTTTTTGGTGAACTTACTGTTTGTCCAGAAGATCTTGCCCAACTCTGATTAGCTCAATGTCTGTCTCAGCAGAGGGGCCTAGAATGGCACAGACCATGCTGACAGAGCTGCCCTCTCAACCCTTGTGATGACCCCTTTCACCCTGGAGAGTAGTAAGTCCTGGGAGGCTTGCCTCACCATGGCCCATTCCGTACCTCTTCTAGATGCGGAGGAGACTTAGGGCCAGTTGTTTAAGGATATTTAAGCACTTAAAGATGCAGGTAGGTACCTATCTGCATCTTCGGGTTCCTAAATACCTTTGAAATCTGTCCCTTGGGGTATGTCTGCACTGCAATTAAACACCCACGTTTGGCCCATGTCAGCTGACTTGGGCTTGCAGGGATCAGGCTAAGGGGCTGTTTGACTGCAGTGTAGCCATTTGGGGTCGGGTTAGAGTCCAAACATCTATGCCACAAGTTTATGAGCCCGAGTTAGCTGACTCAGGGCAACCATAGGTGTAGAAGACATACCTGTGTGGCCAGAGCTCGGTAAGCACCTTTCATTATATTGGCAAAACACCCTCACTATCTGACAGTCACATCTGCTGTCAGCATCACCACCCTGCTCCCTAGGGCCATCACCTCTGTAGAACACTATTGCCTGCTTTGTAGGCCCTCATGTTTTCTTGCAAACATGCCAAGCTATTTGACAAACAGAGCTGCCACCAGAGTATTGTAGGATGGGAATGGGAATACCAGGAGTTACACCCCTGGGCTCAAAGAGGGCTGGGGTTCTGAATGAGGTTATCTGTATCAATTAGTGGCTTCCAGCCATGTCCTGCAATGAGTAGGGGTGCCAGAGAGACCCATGTGCCAGCAGCATGAGCCCCTCTGTCTTTGACTCTCTCTGTGCCTCAGGCTCTCTCTCCCCTGCCCTCCCATCCTGTCAGCATGTGAAGAGACCATAGCCAGCTTGTCCTCCTTTGTCTCTGAGCTTGGGCACTGGCAATGTGTTGGGAGTGATCCGTCCCAGCCTTTGCATTAGTGAAAGGAAATGCCTTAGTCTGGGTGGCGCTTAGACTTCCGAGGTGAAGTCAGTGTTTCTCTCCCTTCCCCTCACATCACACGTTGCCTGCGTTGACATCAGTCTGTATCAGTTAGTGCCTGAGGTAGGGTGAGTACACAGAGCTGCTGCTTGTCTCGAAGATTGATTCTGTAGCTGCGATATGAAGTTGTTTGTAACTGGTGTAGGAGACATTATTGGTGAATCCTCCTCATGGGAGGTTTTTAAGAGCAGGTTGGACAAACCTCTGTTGCGGATGGTCCAGGTGTACTTAATCCTGGGGCATGGACTAGATGACTTTCAAAGTCCCTTCCAATCCTACATCTCTCTGATTCTACAATTGTAGCTTTGTGGACTCTGTTTTACATGCCTCCTCAGAATCGAAACCAACCCCAGCCTCAGCTATCCCTCTGTCAGAGTGCTGAAACTCTTGCCAGCAAAGTTGTGTTTGTTCCTTGGTTGAAGCAGAAATGTAGCTCTGTAATTATTTTTCCCACCCTTGCTTTTAGGCCATGTGCAATGGTTGTGCCAGACTTTGAGCTGATCTGTGAAATCATGCTGGTGGCTGAGGGGTTCATTGAGGCACGGTTGTTAGCCAGGAAATTCATTACCCTTTACCAATTATGCAAAGAGCTCCTGTCCAAACAGGTGAGTCTGTTTCATGAGCTATAAAGCGCAATTAAATATATCAGTCTCCTAATGACCAGTAACACTAAGCTCTACCCCCCGATCTCCTGCTGGTAATAGCTCACCTTACCTGATCACTCTCGTTACAGTGTGTATGGCAACACCCATTGTTTCATGTTCTCTGTGTATATAAATCTCCCAACTGTATTTTCCACTGAATGCATCTGATGAAGTGAGCTGTAGCTCACGAAATCTTATGCTCAAATAAATTTGTTAGTCTCTAAAGTGCCACAAGTCCTCCTGTTCTTTTTACTCTAAGCTCTGACCAACTTGACTGACACATGTAAGTGCACATCCACAAGATTCCCTGCATGCAGGCACTGCTGATTAAGGGAAGACATGCATGGGGTACTGTAATTGGCACGTTGTGTAAACGGGGTGGGGGGGGGGAATGTGGGTCTGTCTGCTACTGTGTTTGTACAGTGCTAGCACAATGGGCCCCGTTCTTGGTTGCCCCACAGCCAGCAGCTTCTCATATCATAATAAACATGCTGAATCATAATCATTTTGAGTGTCTCAGGTTTAGTAATGGAAGAAGGAGCCTTTCATCTTTTGGCAGGTAGTTAAAATCCAGCGCAGGTTTGTAGCAACA
The DNA here is from genome assembly GCF_965152275.1 of Natator depressus. Classification (NCBI taxonomy): domain Eukaryota; kingdom Metazoa; phylum Chordata; order Testudines; family Cheloniidae; genus Natator; species Natator depressus. Next base: position 24,925,633 of record NC_134247.1, on the reverse strand, counting down.
GGACTTCATGGCCATATGATGGCGTCCTTGGAATGTGTATGAAATGAATTGGTCAGTCTCACGAGAGGGGGGTGGAGGGCCTGAAGGCTGGAGGTCAGCTGGAGTGAGGATGGAGAGACTTTGAGAGGGGGATAAAGGGGGTGACCCAGCAGCCAATCAGCAGAGAGGTATGAGTGTTCCGAGTTAAAACTCTCATCAGCAGCCTGATGACATCATCAGTGTCCCAAGATGCCTGCTGCTGTTACTGCTTCTGTGTTGGCTCCTGCTGGCCGAGTCTCTGCCCATGGGTTGGCTCCACCCTAGTGTTCCTTCCTTCTCTGGGCCCACATGACTGGGGGAAGGATGAAGTTGCATGGGGCCTAGTGCCCCTGGAGCTGGGGTCCAGGGGAGCACTGGAGGGGCAGAGGGGTAGGGTCTGATCTCCTCAGCTCCTCCCAGTGCTGCTGTACTTACTGAATCCTATATCAGCTGAATCCCACCTAAGGAAGATGGGGTTGGAAGTCCTAGCAGCCAGACTGCTACTGCATTCTGTAGCAAGGACTCTGCAGATGGAAGAAGATTCAGATGAATTTCTGCTGTTGGGATACATGGCCATTTTGAACTGTCTGCTTCCTTGTTTTGTATTCTGGCAAGACAGCTAAGTGTAAACGACTCCTTTCACTCTGCCCTGTTTAGGATCACTATGACTGGGGCCTGCGTGCAATTAAGTCAGTGCTGGTTGTTGCTGGCTCCCTTAAGAGAGGGGACCCTGATCGTCCCGAAGACCAGGTTCTTATGCGCTCTCTACGTGACTTCAACATTCCTAAGATTGTGACAGACGATATGCCAGTGTTTATGGGGCTGATCGGGGATCTTTTTCCTGCTTTGGATGTCCCCAGAAAGCGAGACCTGAGTTTTGAATCATTTGTGAAACAGGCTGTGTTAAACCTCAAACTGCAGGCTGAAGACAACTTTGTGCTCAAAGTAAGCGAGAGATTCTTTCATCCCAACTTCAGACCTTTACTTAACCTTCAGTATTCTCTTAACTGATAAGTAAGGCTGTGAGTCTGTCACAGAAGTCAGGGAAGTCACGGTTTCTGTGACTTTCTGGGACTTCTGCAGTGGCCAGTGCGGCTGACCCCAGGGCCGCCCCGAGCAGCACCAATGGCTCCCAGCTCCTCCCCCCATAGCAGCACCAGCAGTGCCCTGGAGCCTTCCCCCAGCACCAGCAGCAATCCAGAGGCCCCACCAGAGCAACAGAGGCCCCCCGGCACCTGCCCCAGAGCAGCAGTGGTGTCCTGGAGCCCCCCAGAGCACCTAAGATTTAGTCAGGGGTATTTATAGTTCAAGTCATGGACAGGTCTTGACTGGCCACACCTTATTTTAAATTGAGCCATATTGTAGAATTCTACAAACCGCACATTGGCCACTGCTAGCTCGGTGCTGGTATTACAGTAATTAATGTTAAGACTTTGCCACTGTTATTTTTAGTAAAAGTCACGGACAGGTCATGGGCAATAAACAAAAATTCACAGGAGCCCTCGACCTGCCTGTGACTTACTAAAAATGACTGGGGGTGGGGGAAGGAATGACAGCTGAAGCCCCATGGGTGCAGGGGACTGACAGCCCGAGCCCTGCTGCGGGGGTAGGGGGACTGATAATCCAAGCCCCATCACCACTGGGTGGGGGCACAGCCTGGGCTCCAGCCCTGGCCGAAGTCTTAGGATGGGGCCACACAGTCCCAGCTCTGGCCCCAGCTGCAGCTCCTGATAGCTGAAGCCAAAGAAGTCACGGAGGTCCAGTAAAAACATGGAATCTGATTTCTGTGACCTCCGTGACTAAATTGTATCCTTAACAATAATGCAATGATTCTGTTCCGCTTTGCAAGGAGACACTGTTATGAGAGCAACTGGCTTAATAGTCCCATGTGGCTGCTCAATAAAGCAGGACTTGTGGTTGTTAATTTAGTCTGAAATTTGGTGGGCTTTCTAGCTGATGTCTCTTGCAGGTGGTGCAGCTGGAAGAGTTACTGGCTGTGCGGCACTCTGTCTTTGTAGTGGGTAATGCTGGCACAGGCAAATCTCAGGTACTGAAATCTCTGAATAAGACTTACCAGATAATGAAACGACGACCTGTCTGGACAGACCTCAACCCCAAAGCAGTCACCAATGATGAACTTTTTGGCATCATCAACCCAGCAACGAGAGAATGGAAAGATGGTAGGTGTGTTTTCACATAAACCACTGACCAGAAAGGGTATTTCTGTAAACTTTGTAAACAACAACAATAATATTAATAGGTCATTGCTCTTATGTGGTGGTTTTCAATAGATCTCAAAGCACAAACACACATCTAATATCTACAGTGTATTAATGCTTTATTGCTGATGGAGCACATGGGATTCTTTAGCCAGTCTGACTTTCAGATGAAAATTGCTCTCGAATAAATCTTGTTTTAACCTAGCTACCCTAAGAATCAGCTGTCCTGCCCATATACAAGAGACTCAAAGTTCCTAACCTGGACAGGCTGCTGCTAATGATGGGCTAAACTAGAAAGCGCTGAGTACTTTCAAACCAGGAATGCTGTAACTATGGTGAGCATAAGCTGGGTACCATGTTCCACTCCATCTCACCCTCTCCGTGCACACATTTCACCATGTTCTCACCATTAATAGCATAGCCACAGCAGCACTTATGGAAAGTGTAACCGGACGCAGACTCACCGGCGGCACCTCCTGCTGGTCATCTCAGGGAATTAGCGTTCCAGCCTCCAGAGCGCCCTCTTCAGGCCAGTGTCTCGCCTTGCTGCTGGCTCCCGTGTCCCTCCCAGGACTCCAGTGCCCCTTTCACTGGGTGCTGCCCCCTGGCGTTACCCCACAGTTCTGGGTCTCCCACTCCCAGAGGAACCCCCCACCCACTATCCCTACCTCGCCTCAGTCGTAGGCTCCTGCCAGTCACCAGCTAGCCCCCACGCCAGACTGCAGTATGAGCCACTCATCACAGGCAAAGTTGGGTTTGGACCTACTGCCTCTGCCTATCCATGGCTGCCCCTGCAACCCCCGTACCTAATAGGCCTTCCCAGGCCTGCAGCCTGGGGCTTTCCTAGGCCAGAGCTCCCTGGCTCCCTTAGCCTTTCCCCAGCCCTGCTCCAAACTAGGTCCTCTATTCAGGTCTCTGCAGCCAGGTCCCTCCCTCTCAGAGCTAGCGAGAGAGTGCTCTCTTGCTCTGGGGCTTCCCTGGCTTTTATAAGGCCCGCTGGGTCTGTTTGGGGCATGGCCCCCAGCTGTGGCTGCTCTGCCAATCAGCCCATCTCTTCCCCTGCCCCAGCCCTCTCCCAGGGCTATCTTAAACCCCTCTGGGCCCGAGCGGGTGTCCACCCCACTACAGAAAGGTTTCTCTGGCCTCAGAAATTACTTCTGCTTGCCACATGCTCTCTTTTTAACCCACCAGCGCTGCTGACTGGCTAACAGTAAGAGAGACACGTCTTCCCAGGGTCTGGGGGAAAAAGGCACAAGTAAAAAATTTGCTAAAAGGCTGCATGAAGCTTAAATTAAGACAATTATTTTTTGTTATGTACATTGGTGCTAGTTTTTAATGGTGATTGCAGTTTGGGAGGTGCAGGGCATACAGCCCTGGGGACTAGAACCCATGTCTGTAGAACCTGTGGTGGCTGAGAGTCCCTCAGTGCCACTGGGAGGCCATGCAGAGGCACAACCAGGGAGCACTGTGGAAGTAAGTGCTGCAGGAAGTAGTGCCCAAGCGACCTAGAGTGATGGTACCCTGCGGTCCACTGATTGGCCAAGTACCCTATTTAACCCCAGGGGTTGTGCTAGGAAGTTGTCTGGGCAACCACACAGACTTTGGCCTGCTGCAGCACCAGACTTTGCTTGATCTCCGGCCTCCAACTCCAGCCTGACTCTGACCCTGACTCCTACCTCTCAGTACTAATGTGGTACTGCCTCTGATCTCTGGTCTCCAACCCTGGCCTGACTCTGACCTTGACTCCTGCTTACAGAACCGGGCCTTTGCAATCCCTCCAACCCCTGCCTGCGACTACCGGCCCTGGTGGGCAGACCTCAGCCCAGTTGTGACCACTAGGCCAGACCGCCTATGCCCTGGTCCTTTAAGCAGAGGAAGGCGAAGGAAGAGGCTGCCAATAGATCATTCCCAACTGTCCTCCTTCCAAGAGATAACTGCCCATTCGTCCCTAGAATGTGTTCTGCCTTTGACCCCCTACAGTGCCAGTTTCATCTGATTGTAACTACAGACCTTAAATCACAAGTGACAGAAACAAAGTGCAGGTCACAGATGAGGCTGTGGAGTCTGACCTGAGTGAAGGCCAGGGCTAGCTTTGGTCAAACAGTGCCTGGAGTGAGCCCACACCAGGCAGAGCTGCAAATCACATTCCAGTCCAAGGGGGCCTCTGCTTTTAGGGACATTGTAAAGGGACTGGCTGATGTTTCCTGAGCCAGTGCTTTTGCGGGAGCTTGTCCTCATTCTGCCCAGGCTTAGGAACTCCCCACTGCAATGTTTTTTTTCATCAGCTGCCCCGACAACTGTGTTTCTTGTAGCTGTAACATCAGTGAGGTGAGTCAGAGAGCTTCCGCGGCTCACTCTCCTTACACAGCCTAACAAAAGTCTGCATTCTCATGCTAAATTGACCCCCACTCAGTCACTGATTTTCTTCTGAATCAGACTCTTTGCCTGTTTTCTTCCCTAAACTACATTCATTCCTAGGGGAGGGCAGGTTTCACACATTGCCTACTAAAAGGTCCCTTAATAGGACTCTAAAAGGACTTAGTACAACCAAACTTGTGTGTTGATTTCCCTTTCTCCCCAGTTTATGGCATATAGAGACAAGGTTAGTGGAGGGGTGGTTTCTTCTCAACCGCTGTCATAATGGATTGGGATCTGCACTGTGAGATGCTATGCGTCTCCGTCCCCAATGGTATCAGAACAAATACAACTCAGTCTGAGGCAGTTTCTGGAGCATGCATCCATAATGTCCCTGTGGTGGAATTTGTGCGTAGCGGGAGTTCAGCTCATACCTTTATGAAGCGTTATTCTCTTGACCTGACCTCAAAATCGGATGCCTTTTTCCAATGAGCCACCCAGCAGCCGTTGTTTAAGTTGTCTTACCTGAAACTCACCTCTGTGTTGGAGTAGAGTGCCGGAGCAGATTGACATTCCCAACTCCAATCTCCATATTTTTGGCGTCCATGTTGGATTGTGAAGAAGTGGAATAAATTGAGTGTGCATGGCAGCCACACCTGCTTTAGACATTACGGCTCTCCTCCTTAACTCTTCATGGCTTGGGACGTAATCAAGGGCCACAGCTTTCCGGTGGTTTCTGGCTTTGGTGCAATGTGTAGGTGTGTCCCAAGAGCAGAGGGCTCTGTACTGACAGTCTTCTCCAAGAACTCCAGTTCCAGCTGAGAAACTCCTTTTCTTCCTCCTTTTTGGTTTTTGCCTGCCTCCAGTTCCTCTACTCTGGATTGCGCAAGAAAATACTCACCCTGGACAAAAGCCATGGTTTTGAGGATTTGCCAAAAGAGAGACATTTTTTCTGCTTGCCTGATACTTTTCATGCAGCCCGAAGTCTCTCTTGGTATTTTAATGTGAAAGTATTTGTGCACTGACAAATGATAGTTTTGAGGCATTTTGTTCTGTTCTACAGCATTATTGCTATATTCCCAGCATTCTTGTTCTTATCATTAATTATTTGCTTCCCCTGAGACATTTTATTTCCTCAGTCTCCTTGATTTCACTAGCACGTGCTTCTGTCGTTCACTCATTCTGTTCTTGTTCTCACCCCCCATCTCTCTAATTCAAAGCTATGACCCAGTGCTTAATGCACCTTGAGTTCCCTGGCAGTACTTCCAGCTGAGGAAGCAGTTTTAAGAAATTCCAAGTTATACTCAAAACAGTTTTCCAAACCTTTATATTGTTTAATATACTTCCTCCTTTCCCTGTTAGTGTAGAGTACCCACTAGTCACTGTTTTCTTGCCCTCAACACTCCCCAACAGTAATGAGTTGCACACCGGCCTGCCATCTTTTTCATTGATATTAATTGATAACATTCATTTTCCCCCCAAAGCAGATTAGTCTGATATCCTGTAACATGTTTTATTATGACTTGAATCATAAAATGCACTGAGATTTTAATTTGGCATTTAAGAAGGACGTTGTAGAAAACTGATTGGGCAAGTTCCAGATTCCGTGATCATGAAGGAGTGTGTGTCATCTTTCTAGGACTGTTTTCATCAATCATGCGAGAGCTGGCCAACGTCACACATGATGGTCCCAAGTGGATGGTGCTGGATGGTGATATCGATCCAATGTGGATTGAGTCTCTCAATACTGTCATGGATGATAATAAGGTAATTGATATTCTTTGATCAACACATAAGAGAAATACATAGGTTGAGACAATAGCTCATAGTATGAAAGAGTTGTTACTGTGTTTCTTCAAATAAAAATAAACAATATCATGCAAAGAAAATGTTACATCTGGAAAACAGCACAAGGCATTAATTTTCAGGAACATGTTATTGAACTGGAGTGGTGCAGGTAACGTTGTTCTGATGCAGTCAGTACATTGAAATCTCACAGACTCATAGACTTTAAGGCTAGAAGGGCTTTAGAACCTGTTACTGTTGGTTTTAATTTCCTTTGCAAAGTCCAGCTCTGCTTGGCTTTTGGCAGTTCTCACTTTGTACCTAGACTTTCTAACATCCAAGAGGTAGCTTTCCTTGCTGATCCAGCCTACCTTTCATTCCTTGTAGGCTTTCTCTTAATCACCTGCTTGAGATGCTTCATCCAGCTTGGTTTGCAACCCTTCCCCTGTGCATTTTCCCCCTTTGCTCAGGATGTAGGCTTCAGATAGTTTCTGCAACCTTTACTTAAAGTAATTGTAAGCCTCCTCCACATTCAGATCCCTGAGTTCTTCAGTCCACTTCCTTAACTACTTCCCTTCATTTTGTAAAGTTTGAACTTTTGAAAACAAGGACATTAGTTGCAGATCTATTTTTGTTTATCCTCCCATTTCATTTAAACTGGATAAGCTCATGATCACTCGAACCACGGTTGTCCTCTACAACCAGCTCTTCTATGAGGTCCTCGCTACTTACTAGTACTAAATTTAAAATGGCATTGCCACTTGTTGGTTTGGTGACTGTTTGGTGAAGAAATCTTTCAGCCATCACATCCAGGAATGTCTGGCCCTGACCATTATTAGTAGCACTTGTCTTCCAATCTGTATCTGGGAAATTGAAGTCTCCTGTAATTGTATAATTCCCAGTAGTATTTATTTCATTAAAATATTAAAGAGGTTTCTACCCATATTCAAATTAGATTCAGGGGGTTTGTAGCATACCACAAGCACTATTCCAGTGGAGCCTCTATTACCTTTCTTCCCCAAAGTGATTTTGACTTAAACAGATTCCATTTCACGCACTACTAGGGGCGGCAGGTTTGTAGAAATTTTGGTGGTGCCCAGAATGCTCAGAGCCCACCCCCCCACCTGCCTAAGGCTCTCTGAGGGAGTTTGGGTGGCGGGAGGAGGTCTGGGGGCAGGCCCTGGGTTGGGGCAGGGGATTAGGGTGTAGGACGGTTGAGAGGTTGGGCTCTGGGATGGAGTCTGGGTGCTGGGTGCAGGCTCCAGGCTGGGGCATGGGGTGGGGGTGCAGGATGGGTGGAGGGGTGCAGGCTCTGGGCTGGGCGTGGGGGTACAGGCTCTGGGAGGGAGTTTGGGGTTGGGAGGGGCTGCTGAGGGAGGGGGTGCAGGCTCTGGAACGGAGTTTGGTTGTAGGCTCTGGGCTGGGGCAAGGGGTGGGGGTGTAGGAGGGAGTTTGGGTGCAGGATTTGGGAGGGAGTTTGGATGCAGGAGGGGGTGGGTGGGAAAGGGGTGGGAGTACAAGCTCTGGGTTGGAGTTTGGGTGCAGGCTCTGGGCTGGGGCATGGAGTGGGGGTGCAGGATGGGTGGAGGGATGCAGGCTCTGGGCTAGCGGTGGGGGTGCAGGCTCTGGGAGGGAGTGCGGAGGGCTGGGGTGCAGGCTCTGGGAGAGAGTTTGGGGGCAGGAGAGGGTGTGTGGGAAGGGGTGGGAGAGCAGGCTCTGGGATGGAGTTTGGGTGCTGGGTGCAGGCTCTGGGCTGGGGCAGGGGCTGGGGGTGCAGGAAGGGGTGAGGGGTGCAGGCTCTGGGACAGAGATTGGATGCAGACTCTGGGAGGGAGTTTGGGGGCTGGAGAGGGGGTGTGGGCTCTGGGAGGGGGTGGTGGGTGCTGTGGGGGAGGGGGCTGCCATGACATGTGGCTTCCTTCCTCCCCTGCTGCCCTCGCTGTAGCCTCACTGGGGGTGGGGGATGGGGCTGCCCCTTGCCCAGTGTGGGGCAGGAGCGGTGACTGTGCGGGGGAGGGGGATCACAGGGTCAAACACTCACCGAAGCCCCAGCAGCTGCTCAGGTGAGTGAGGTCCACTCCAGATGTCTTGTGCCGGGGGAGGGGAGGGGAGGGCTGCCAAGCATGTGAGTGCCTCCTCCCCCTCCGCCTCCCCCTCCTGAGGTGCAGCAGCAGCAGCAGCCAGCTGCCTCAGCCAGCTGCCGGCGCTGCTCTTGTGCTGTGCTGTAGCCTTAGGCAGCAGCCGGCGCTGGCAGCGGAGGCAGGCGAGGGAGAGCAGTGCCACTTTCACTCAGGCAGCGACGCTCCAGGGGCCGGGGGGGGGAGGGGGGGCGGGGGGGAGGTGGGCGCCAGGGGGAGAGACCCAGCTCCAAACGTTGGTGGAGCAGCGCCCCCAGCCCTGAATATTGCTGGAGCCTGAGCACCCATGAGCCCATGTAACTCGCCGCCCCTGCCCACTACAACACTAATTTCTTTACAGTCTATCTCACTATAATATACAATGCTACTCCACCACCTGTACCTTTATTTCTGTCTTTCCTGAACAGCACATACTCTTCAATCCCTGTACTCCAGGCATGACAACCATTCCACCATGTTTCTGTTGTTGTGACACCTTGGCATCCCAATATTCACCACTATCATGTAATTACAATATGTTTTGTACAAAGAATGCCTTGTGAAGTATCATTCTAAAAGTCTTGATCTGCTAGACATTAATAGCTTGTTGGATTGTATGTGCTATCATTGTATGTGAAGTTATGAAGTCTGGCTGTATATGTGTTACTGAAACATGAGAGGTTGAAAACACCCACAAGCAGCCTTTCAGGTACAACAGTAAAAAGGCCAAACAATGTTAATGGCTTATTGAGGAAATGCATGCAAGCACAAGGATTACCCCAGGAACTGTGTACAATAGAAACCTCTCAGAGAGAGAACTACTCAATGGGAACTGTTTGACCCAGGTCACAGCAAAAGAGCTTTCCAGCAACTGGGAAGAAGATATAAAAGGGGTAAAGTGACATCATGGGGGACCCCACTGTGACGGGTTCCCCAGGGGCTGCCACCTGGAACGTGGGTACCACTGAGCCCTCTGACCCACCAGCCTGGGATCCCACTCATTGTGCTGCTGTGATAAGTTGCAAAGCCCTCCAAGCTTGCACTTTCATCAGCATTCACACAGGTGGGGACACACCCAGCTGCAGTCACATGCAGGCTCTCTAGCTACCAGCCTCCCAGCCTAGGATCCCAGAGCAGTACTGTCCTGGCCTGGTCAAATCTGGCCAGTATATGGGTTTAACACCTGGTCTGCTTCTCCCACAATGTGAAGAGGACCATGCACTCTTGTGTTAACCAAGCTGAGATTTTCCCCAGACACCAGTGTTCCCTCTAATTTTTATGGCCATGTAAGGAATTAATTTTGTTATGTGCACCAATATGGAGGTGATGTGTGGCAGGGGTGGGATCAAGAGGTTTGGAGTGTGGATGGGGGCTCAGGGCTGGGGCAGAGGGTTGGGGTGCTGGGGGATGAGGGCTCTGGCTATGGGTGAAGGCTCTGGGGTGGGGCTGGGGCAGAGGGCTGGTGTGTGGGCTCAGGTGGGCCTGGTGATGAGGAGTTTAGGGTGCAGGTTGCCCCAGTGCTGCAGCGGGGAGAGAGGACTCCCCCCAGCCCTCTCTCACCGCAGCAGCTGGGGGCTGGGTGAGAGGTGCCTCTCCCTGGCCGTGGCAACTCTGGCTGGGCTGGGGTGGGGTGGGCTGGGCCGTGGGAGGGACGCCAGTCCTGGGCTGCGGCTGTTCTGGTGGGGCTGGGCTGGGCCGGGCCGGGCCAATGTGGGGGAGGGGCTCCTCTACCCTGCAGCTCCAGTGGGCCTGGGCCAGGCCAGGGGCGGGGCTCCTCTCCCTGGCAGCTCTGGCGGGGCTGGGCTGGGCCAGGGAGGGGTGCCTCTCCCCGCCTGCATGGCCCTTGATAGACTGCTCCATGGCCATGCAGCTTACAGGGAGCTTAGCCAGACACCTTAGTCAAACACACACTGGTTTGGATTAAAGCATAAAATAAGTTTATTAACTACAAAAGGATAGATTTTAAGTGATTATAAGTGATAGCAAACAGATCAAAGCAGATTACCTAGTAAATAAACAAAACTGCAAATTGAGTTTAACATACTCCTCACCCTGAGTGATAAACAGGCTGTCAGATTCTTGTTTTTGCAGCTTGGGTTTCCCAGGTTTTTATACACAGGCTAGAAATCTCTTTAGCCTGGGACCATCACTTCCCCCCTGTTCAGTCTTTATTCCTTGAGTGTTTCCAGGTGTGTTGTTGTAGGGAGAGTATGAAGTCCCCCCAGGATGTCATTTTCCTGCTCTTGGGGAGTAGAAGGCTTGAAGGTTATATCTACCAAACACATCCTAGAAGGTATGTGAGGAGGTTTGTGTATCTTAGGGAGTCATGGAGACTTCCTGAAATCCTCTTCGCTAAACTGGAGGTGGGATATTTGGAGGAAAATATCAAATAGGTGCTGAGAAGCAAGATGGCAAAGCACGTAATAAATTATATCTGAGAACAGACTAGAAGGATTTGCACAGTAAGCAAGCAAAATGGAAGGACATGGCTTCCTTTGCATATGCATCACATAAAAGAGCTGAATGAAATCCTAACCAAGCAGTGCAGAAGTCATGTCAGCAAGACCATACTGAGTAATACAGCGATAGCACAGGAATGAACAATTCTCACCAGCAGGATTGAGGAATGCAGCTGCCATGAAGCTTATATTCTGAATGTATCTGCCCTTTGCAGGTGCTGACACTAGCAAGCAATGAAAGAATTCCGCTTAACCCAACCATGAGGCTGCTCTTTGAGATCAGTCACCTACGCACAGCAACTCCAGCCACCGTGTCCAGAGCAGGTAGGTCAAGGGGGAATAAGAGGGCATTCCCTTTCCACTCGCACGAAGTGAAGGTTAGGGTTGAGATTTTCAGAGGGCCCAGGGGAGTTTGGCACCTGACTCCCATTGGCATTCAGTGCCCAACTTCCTTAGGCCCCTTTGAAAGTGGCAGCCTTAATTCACAGTGCCACTGGCTGACAGGGCGTGTGACTGAGGAGTGGGCAGCAGAACCTAGAAACCCAGCACTCCCTGATGAATGGCTGACAACGAAGGTGGTGATGCGGGTAGCGTGTAGATGGCTCAGTTGAGATTGGGGCACTGTGCAAAGAGAGAGAGAGAGAGAGCTTACAGCTGAAATAGTCAAGGCAGAGACACATAGGAGAGTGGAAGGATTGTTCTCACCTTTCTATGGATGGGAGCTGAGGCCCAAGAGAAAAGGGCCTGATTTCAAGGTGTTTTTAAACACCTTTAAAAATCTGGGCTAAATTACAATTGTGTAGGAGCAGCAGGCTGTGCAACATGGTACATTGCTGTACTACTTAAACTATGATCTTAGTGAGGGAAGGTGAAACAGTTCTTGTGGAGAAAGATACCGGTCCCCGCTGCATCCTTGCTGTATCTGTCTCTCTTGCACTGTGTCTCTAGGCATTCTGTACATTAACCCAGCAGACTTGGGCTGGAATCCCCCCGTGAGCAGCTGGATCGACCAACGAGAAATCCAGTCAGAACGAGCTAATCTGACCATCTTATTTGACAAGTACCTGCCGCTTTGCCTGGACACACTTAGAACTAGGTACAGTATAACGGGACGTAACCAGTCTGTGGGCGATACCCACCATGCTGTGGGCTCTGCTGGGTGATGCAGCTGCATGGGCCACTACCAGGCAGATTGTTGCCATGCCCCTAAAAGGCCCCGTTGACAGAGCAGCGTTGCCTTTCTTTCAGTGTAGTGTTTGTGGGGAAGGAGGAGCGGATGCTGGCTCCCAAATTCACACCCTTGCTTGGCTGCGGCCCAAGTTTCACTTTAATTGACATTTTACTGTTAATTTGTGTCTGTAGTAAGTGTGGGCTCACTAGTGCAGGGCATGCTGGGATGTTGTATGATGCAGGAGTCAATTATCTGTCAATTTGAGAGGGAACGGGAAAGAATTTAGAAAAGGTTAAGTCAGTTGGGTCAGAGCGCTTCACTCAGCAATGTGGATTTCAAACAGTTGCTCAGGGGAAAAGGTTTTTGGCCACTAAGAAGTAAAGTTGAGGCACACGTCACCCTCTCCCTCCCCAGGCTCTGTGCCCATGCCCTCTTGGACTATATAGTTCAGCTGTAACCGGCTTCCAGCTGTCACAGGGGAACCTCTCTGATGAGAAGGGTTGAGATCTCTCCCTCAGCAGTTCTTCTCTAAATTCTTTTCATGACAGCTGCAGAAGAAATTGTGTCTGCGTCCCTTTCCAGTCTGGCACAGTTCACTGCTGGGCACCAGTTAAATCAATAGTGGTAGTTTTTCCTTTGCTATAAATAAGGGTTTCAGGGAATCATTAAGCTGCCTCATTGGCCAGGTTAGATTGTTATCCTTTTGATGTCCATCTGGCTTATAGGCTCTAGCAGCAGTAATCAATGATGAGGCCTTTGGGGCCCCATTCTGTTAACTGTTATGCCTGCACAGAGCCTCCACGAGGCTGAGCTTACTCAACTGCCATGGCGAAGGATGATCTGGACAGCCAAGAGGCTCAGGATGTCAGCTGTGCAGCTCTGAAGAAAGGCTCTGAGGGCACTTCCTCTGTCCACTTAGTGAGCAGCATCAGGACACAGCTTCTTGCATCTTCCATCCCAGTCCTTATACACGAACAACAGTCTTGGCAGAAAGACACGCACATTGGGGCAGAGACCAGGCATGGGAAATGTCGGCCCAAAAGGCAGATGCGCAGAAAGGCCTGAATTAGTGAAAATGGGGATTTGTAATGAAAGGAGTTTTGCAACAAGATTGCTGCCTGTGTGACCAGTGTGATTATAGCCATCAGCAGCACAACACGTAGGATGGTCCTCACTCTGTTTCCTAAGGTTTATGACAGAGCATGAAATTGCAGGGATTAGCTGCCGACAGTTCTAAACCAGGTATTTTTGTAGATTGCTTAATTCAGAAATTGTAGGACCAGCCTTTCAAATAACTATAATTATTTTATGGAAGAATTCAGCGTTATCCCGCCAGCCACAATATTAGTTCAGCTACATTTACAGAATTCCTAAGTTGGTGTAAAACAGCAAGATTAAAGGGTTTATTTTATAATGCCTCTATTTGACTGTTCCTAACTCATCGTGTTCACAGGAAATCATTGCCCTTAGCGAGTTTCCCATTTTACTACTTTCAAGAGGATCCAAGTTTTTAAATGTCTGAAACTTCTTATTACTGTTATTACTTGTGTACGTGCCTGCTCTTCCAGGTCTAGGGATGAGTGTTTTATTTCTCGCTGTATCCCTGCATAAGGAAGATACACACTGCAGAAAAGTAAAATGTTAATGTTCGGAAAGAGGATTTATATGTACATTTCTCTGTATTGCTAACGACCACCATGCTGAATCCAATTATACTTCATATGCTTTCAATTTCCCTTAGGTTTAAGAAGATTATTCCAGTTCCCGAACAGAGTATGGTTCAGATGTTGTGTTACCTCCTTGAGTGTCTCCTAACTATGGAGAACACTCCTCCAGACTGCCCCAAGGAACTCTACGAGCTTTACTTTGTGTTTGCTGCTGTCTGGGCCTTTGGTGGAGCAATGTTCCAGGACCAGGTAAAATGAGAGCTATAAGAGTAGGGCTCATTAATGTAGTGTCCCATTTAAACAGTAGCCTCTTTTATTATTCTGATTATTATTATACTTATTCAGTGTGATTCTCTAGTATGGTGTTGCGTTCCTGGGGCTAGAATACAATTGTCAATGGGATAGAAACCTCTGGAGCAATGAGCGGTGCTGTTTCTCTACCTTGTTTACAGAGAAAGCATGGTAGTTTGTGAAGGGCATCATTACACAAGAGACAGTATAAGAACGGAAGGGTCAAGGATTAAAACAACAGAGATGAGAGAGACATTAACTTATGTACAAACATTTCATTCTGCAACAGTAAGTTGATTGATTGGAGCAGTAACACCGTACAGAATGTAGTAGTAATGAATACCTGGGCAACTAATTAAGTGGCCTGATTTCCAGAGGTGTGAGCAGCTGCAGCCCCCACTGAAGTGATTGAAATCAATTCCCTCCATAAGCAGATCCCATCCACTGCTCCTTAGTTCTGGCCAGCTCCATCACCCTCTGCAGGCTGCCTCTGGTGCACAGAGGCAGGGGCTTCCGAGTGTAGGAAGGGCAGAGTAGGGAAGCTTCTCTCCTCTCCCTCTTGGGCATCTTAGGAGGTCTGAAGGCGAGGAGCTCTTCTACTGCCCAGCTTGGGAAGTGCATAGTGGAGGAGCTCCTGTGCATGACAGCTGGAGCTCTTAGCTCAGCTCCTGAGTTCCACATTGCCATTTTCTGTGCATGGCCAATCAGCCATGTTTGAATGGGCAGCGAGGCCTTTGTCAAGCACCTGAAAGAATGTATAACAAGCACCCCTGCAAAATGTACCACACATACAGCTGTTAGGGTTTGGTACTGCCACCCATCACCAGAGTCTCTGGGTGCCTTCCACTTAAAAGTGAAAGCAATAGCGATGTCCCTAGTGGCCTTCATGGAGCCCCTGGCACTTCTCACTTCTTGGGGGTAAAAACTCTGCTTGGGGTAGGGTGAGTTTTTTGAGGAGGGTGCTGTTTGGGTAGAAGGGCGGTGAGTGTTGGGGTAGATTGGGTTGGGGGGGTCAGTGGTTGGGCTTGGAGGTAGAAGTGGAGTCAGTGTTGGGGTTTAGTGGGTGGAAGGGGGGGTCAGTGTTGTCGTTTGGGGGGTGGAAGGAGAGGTTCAGTACTGGGCTTTGGAGGTCAAAGGGGGTGACTGTGTGTGTATGTGTTGTTTTATGGTGGAAAAGCCTTTTTTTCAAAGAGCAGGGTTTTGCAGCATTTCATAAAGCTGGTCGGACTCTGGATTGGCCTTATCTCCTTGGGGAGTTGCCCAATCCTTTCAACCCACAGCGCTTTGCCTCCCGCTCTCCTGGGATTCATCCTGTGATCTGTGTTGCCACAGAGCAGCGCAGCTGTCACAGGGATTCTTAGATCAAAATGTGGTCTCTGGTGTAGCTGGGGCTTGATCCAGTCATCCATTAAAACAAGCTCCGTTTTCCTTGGCACGCTCTCAAGCTTTTCTCCCTGTGCCAAGTTTCTGCTTTCCACCCCACCTATGTTAGCTGTTGAGCTTTTCCAGGAAGGTCCCAGGAGGGCTCTGATGAAGGGGGAAGTCTATGGTTCTGTCGTACTCCTCATGCACAGGAAGAGCCAAATCCATTTTTTCTTACCAGAAATATTCACCCTTGGGAGGAGACTGGTTGTGGGTCATTTCAGAGAAAAAGGGAAACAGTTTGCAACGTTATGAGTGACTAAAAGCTGGGGTTTAGGGTGTCCTGATGACAATAGCAATGTCTGACACCGCCAGGGTAATTAGTTCACCTCTCAATCCCAGGCTTGGATCCAGTTCATGTTAGCCTCAGTAGTGACCCGTGGCTGTTCCCTCCGGTGGCTAACCAGCGCCCTTGGTGAGATCAGCTGGTGCTCTGTCTCCTTTCTATTGAACAGTGTCCACTTCCAGCTGGACACTGATTGGCCCTTTTTCTGGCAATCTCAGCAGAGAAGTCATGCATCTCACCCAGAGAAGTGGCCCCCTGGGGCAGGGAGAGGACAGCTGTGCTGTGTCTCGATGCGGTGCCTGGTCTAGGGATCAATGGAAAGTGTTAGAGCTGCTACTGTGCCTTGGTTCATCTGCATGAAATTTGCTTCTGACTAGATGAACCTACAGCCAAGGAAATACTCTGCTGACATTTGTTCCATAGCCGGATCCCTTTGGCTCAGAAAGCTTCATCCCAGCCAAGGTGCTCAGGTGCAGGCTCCTTTCCTGTGTCCCTTGTTGCCAAAAGGCCCAGTCCTAGCACATCAGGGTCTAAAGAAACATTACCCCAAACTTCCTAAGTGGTTAGTAGTGTTCGTGCTCCTTGGAATCGTGTGGTCTCCAAGTCTCCCCACGTTTAGTTCCCACCACTGCAGCTTGTTCAATGGGTACCTCTACTAGTGAAGCAATGATGCGTCCCAGCTCCCCTAAGCACTACTCAGGGTATGCCTCGGCTGCCACTGGGAGGTGTGACTGCAGCACGTGTAGACATATCCGAGCTAGCTTTGAGCTAGTAAAGCTGTAAAGCTTGGGAAGCTGCAGGGGCTAGCCCTGCCCAGGGCCTACCCGGGACCTAGGCCTACCTTGGCCTAGCTAGTTCCCAGCTAGCTGGAATGTCTACACGTGCTGCAATCACACCTCCCAGTGGTGGTGTGGACACACCTTCAGTGTGTGCGGCACATGTGGTTGGGAGGGTGTGCTTTAGCAGATTGCACCAGGTGCAGTAGAAGCCCTCTGCAGCCACAGAATCTCTCCCTGAGATTTTGCTTTTGATGCTGGCCGTGCTTCTTCCTTTGCTTCTCTGTAAATGTCAGAATAGGGAAGCCAAGGGTACAGAAGGCTGAACAAGAGCCAGGTGAAAAATGATCCAATATAAAATCTGTCTATTGCTCTCCATTGACGGTGCCCTTCACTCTGACCTTTTGCTGCAGAAATGTCAGGATAAACAATCTTAGAGCCTTTCCACTCTGATGTGCTCACTGGAAGGGAGTGGGCTCCCTGTAGGAAAACAGTTGATAGATTTTCCATTTCAAGGTAAAGGCTCTGAAATTAGTAAAATTCCATGTGGGATTTTATTAAGGAAGCAGCTCAAATTTAACATCGCTCTGGCAGTGTGGGCTGCGACCAAATTGCTCTGGTTAAATGGCATAGTAGGGAGGGTGGATGACACATTACAGTGCAGCTGGAAGCAGCTCTCCTGTGCAGTGGTGAGGGCACCCTAGTGAGAAAGCTTTTAGCAGTGATTCACTTCCACCCCCGTTGAAGGCTACTACAGCCACTGCTGAGGAATTATAGCAACAAGGAAATGAGGAATTAGTGATTTTGCCTCTGTGAGCAGCACCAGACTGCAGAATCCTGGATAATAATGGTGTGTTTTAAGAATACTCTGGTCTGCTGTTAAGGGGGTGGCTGCTTCAAGATAGCAAAGCCCCATGGAGCCTTTCACAGAGGGCACCAGTTGAAATACAGCAGTTGGTGACAATCCTGGCTTTCTTCTGGAGCTTTAGTGGCATACATGAAGTGAGTTGGCAGTCCCAGCTGACTTGCTGTATTGGACAAGAGGGCACAGCGAATGGATGTGGGGAAAAATAAGCCTTATGAGAAATTCACTGAGAATCTGGGCAAGCTGTAATGTGGCATTCACTACTTACATGGTCTTTCATCATCATAGTCTCTGAATGCAGCCCAAGCATTAATGAACTTCTCACTACACCCTTGTGAGGAAGAGAAGGGCTAATATCTCCATTGTACAGATGGGGAACAGACTCAGAGAGATTAAGCGTCTTGCCCAAGGTCACCTGTGAATCTGTGGAAGAGCAGGCAACTAAACTTAGATCTCCTGAGTGCACAGTCCAATCGCCCTCTTCCCTTCCCCCAGATTTCACAGTCACTGTGAGGACTAGTGGATGGTGTGGGATATGAGTGGGAAAGAAACGTAGGGAAGATAGCAGAGACCAAATTCGATATGTGCTTCCGATGTTGTATAGCAGCAAATAAATGTTAATGCAAAGGTATCAGAACTTAAAGGTGATGGTCCATTTCTAGAAGTCTGTTGCAATTGCACTTGGAATACTTCATTCAGTCTGGGCTTCTCAATACAGGAGAGCTGTGACAGGGAAAGAATCCAGAAATTAAAAGTAAATGGGCTGTTGTGATTTTTGAGGAAGAACTTTAATCTGCATGCCTTGGCTCACCATGGCTGGAGGTGGGGACATGAAAGCCATCCACAACTACTATTGGAGGCATGTACACACTCCAGATCAATTCATTGGCCTGGTTAATCTGAGACATGTAATTAATTCTGCCAGATGGATCTCTCTATCTAATCTAAGGCATATCTAAAATGGCCATCATGAGAAAGGATTTATTTAGGATTATAAATAGGAGTAATGAGATTAAATTAAGATTAGTTTTAACATCAGGAAAAAGCTCCTGACAGTAAGTACTATTAGGCTGTGGAATAGTGTCCTGAGTGAATGGTCAGGGCAGAGCCCAGGGGAATGTACTGCAGGGGATGGTTCCAAATTGGTTGGGGACATGGTGTAGATAACCTTTTAAATCACTAGAGATTTTCTTCAGGTTAGCATCTTTGCTTTCCATTTTGTCTTGCAGCTTGTAGACTACCGAGTAGAATTCAGTAAGTGGTGGGTGACTGAGTTCAAGACCATCAAGTTTCCTTCTCAGGGAACTGTCTTCGACTTTTACATTGATCCAGAAACAAAAAAGTTTGAACCTTGGTCCAAACTCATCCCCAAGTTTGAATTTGATCCTGAAATGCCATTACAGGTACGTGAATCTTTGTTTCATTGCCACAAAAGAATACATAGATGTGTGCGGTGTGTGCTTTGTCTCTGTAGAATAAGATTCATTAGTACTGGCATGAGAAAATGAAGGTTTGTTAGTAATGGTGACATTCCACCTAAGACACAAACATTCACTCTAAAGTGATTAAGTGACCTGGGTTTGATTATGAAGACAAGGTTCATTAAGAAAGTAGTACTCTTGTTACAGTGCATTGGAATATGATTGATGAATGGGGCAATGACAAACATCCATGGACTGAATCAAAGCTGTGTGCAAAACATAGTGCCATCTCAATTACCAGTCAGATATCCACTCTCAAGCTGCACGCATCTCCGCAGTGCCAGTCCATTGTCCTGATAACTCCTGTCTGAAATGTAAAGCAGGGCACCGGTTAAACCAGAAGGGGTAGCGTGGAGAAGAGAGAAATCACACTTGCTCTCTGCAAGCAAACCAAGGCCTTATTTTAATGACTGATTCGGTTCTTTAATATGCAAGGCACATTCACAGGTGGGACGCAGTGGTCTGATTCCATCTAGTGAATGGCAGCAGAGCAGAATGCACACATGTCTGATTTCAACCAGCAAAGGGTAGCAAATTCACCACCAGTTTTTCAGCACTGTAGGGGATAATTAGAGCTGGTCAGAAAATGGAGATTTTTCCATGGAAAAATTCAATTTTTTGTAAAAAATCAGGTAATTAAAAAGAAAACATTTAAGTTCTGAAAACCCAAATATTTTGATTCTGAAATGCTGCCCTGGTGCTTCATGTTCACACTTTCCATCATAGGCTGGGCTCTCTGGTTGGCCTATATCTACCATGATACACCTGTCTTTTTGTGGTGAAGGGAGATGGTGCATCATGGGAGTTGTGCTCATAGTGCATCATGGGACATGCGGTCTGGCTGGGGAGGCTGGCCCATAAAGGAGAATGAAGACAACTTGACTGCAACACGCAAGAAGCACCGTGCTAGCACTGAAATATTTTGGTTGTTGGCTGACAGCTGAAAAAAAATCAGTTTTGGAGTGTTTGTATTTTTTGACAAAAAAACATTGTTTTTTGTGAGTAACCGACACTTCTAGTGAAAAATTTTGTTTGGTCAAAACCCCAATTTTCCATCAAAAAAACAGTTGTTGTGGAAAAATTTTGACCAGCGCTAGGGAGATACGTTTTACTGAGGATACGCAGATGCTACCAGACAACTAGTTAGTTACTGAAGACTTTAGCTGGTGTAGATAATCTAATTTACTGTCAGGCAGAGGTCTATCCAGCTCTTCTCTGGTGCTTGCTGTGGACACTCTGCCTCCTTGCATATCTCCAGCTGGATCAGTATTCCCCCACCCCACGTGAGCATAGCTGAAAGGGGGTGCACTGAGGCTCATAGCACGTTCCCATCATTCTCCCCTTAGGCTTGTCTGGTGCCCACCAGTGAAACCATCCGAGTGCGATACTTCATTGATAGGCTCCTGGAGCGAAGGAGGCCAGTCATGCTAGTGGGAAATGCTGGCACTGGGAAATCTGTGCTCGTAGGAGACAAACTCTCCTCGCTAGATGCCGATGAGTACATGGTGAAGAATGTGCCTTTCAACTACTACACCAGCTCCGCCATGCTGCAAGGTAAAGTGGCAGAAGGTTAGGAGTCCTTGGGGGTAGGGGATGAGGGATGATTTCTCCCTCTGGTGCGTGTAATGGAATTTGCTGGGGGGTATGGGTGGCTGGAAACCGCAGCGTATGTGCTGTTGGCAAGCTGTATCTGGATTTATTATATAACTGCCTCAGAGGGAACCGTGGACTCTAAATCCTCCAGAAAGATACCTGGTGAAATCCTGTCGGGGGCCAGACCAGCTCCTGGCCTGCTTCTTTAACTAATTGCACTGCTGGGCAACCAGGAAGCCCAGCTGCACTGCCTTGGAACTGACAGAGTAGCCACAGCCCTGCTCATAAAACTGGCACCCGCAGCAGATCAGCAGCTGCTCAACGTGTACCACGACTGCTGCTGTGGTTGCCCTGCTCCTGCTTGCAACCCTTGCTTCCAGTCCCGCTCCCGACTGCTTCCATTCCCTGCCCCAGCCTCGTTTCTGAATCTGCTTCTGCTCCACCTACTGCCCACTTCAGCTCTAGCCTCTGTTCCCCTCCAGCTTCTGACTTCTGGCTTCGATTATTGGTCGGGCTCCAGCCTATGACTCTGGTGAACCCTTCTGCTCTGGCATTTGGCTTCTGTCCCTCTGATACTGACCCCCAGCTTGTTCCTGGACTCTGCCCCCCTGGACCCAGCTCTAACCAATAGGCTGAACTCTCATTTCAGTCACTAGGCCTGGTTGGCTATGGTTTGAGCAGCCCAATACAAAGGGTAGGGGCCCACCTCACTGGCATAGACCCCACTCAGGAGTGGGTGGGGCCATACAGAACTTGGAGGTGTCCATCCTGCAGATGCAGAACACAGATCGTCACCAGGGACCTTGGCTCTGGCTTTCTGGGAACCAAAGGTCTCACTCGCAGACATAAGAACATAAGAACGGCCATATTGGGTCAGACCAAAGGTCCACCTAGCCCAGTATCCCGTCTTCTAAAAGTGGCCAATGCCAGATGCTCCAGAGGGAGTGAACAGAACAGGTAATCATCGAGTGATCCATCCTCTGTCGCTCATTCCCAGCTTCTGGCAAACAGAGAGTAGGGACACCATCCCAGCACATTCTGGCTAATAGCTGTGATGGACCTATCCTCCATGAACTTATCTAGTTCTTTTTTGAATCATGTAATAGTCTTAGCCTTCACAACATCCTCTGGCAATGAGTTCCACAGGTTGACTGCTCAATGTGTGAAAAAATACTTCCTTTTATTTGTTTTAAACCTGCTGCCTATTAGCTTCATTGGGTGATCCCTAGTTCTTGTTTCAGAGTAGCAGCCATGTTAGTCTGTTCTTGTGTTATGAGAAGGAGTAAATAAGACTTCCTTATTTACTTTCTCCACACCAATCAAGATTTTATAGACCTCTCTCATATCCTCTCTTAGTCATCTCTTTTCCAAGATGAAAAGTCCCAGTCTTATGTAATGGTGCTCATAGTCAGTTCTGAGGTTTCCTAAACCAGTGCTGGCTCCCTTTCCTGCTATATCCCCGTTATTCCCCACACTCCAGGCCCAAGTAGGGCTTATAATTAGTCTGTTCACTGGAGAAGCCTTGGCTTGGGCCTCCCACTGCTTGGAACAGTCCAGCCCCTCCTGGGCCAGCTGGCACAGTTCGTTCAGGCCATGCCAGTTATCTTCGGTGATCCACACCGTACCTGAACTGCTGAAGCCATGCTACAAACGCTACAGCAAGGAGATGGATCAGCGGCTGAATTCTGTGACCTCTCCTTGGACACTGAGTGGCATGAGGCTGTGCAGAAGCATCAGTTTCGACTTGGACTGCGTTACGAAATACATGAAGAACTGGCACAGCTCCATAAATGTGGCCCAGCCCCTCAACCACACACAGCAATCCAGGACCCAGAACCCATGCAGAATGGTCAGGCCTGCCCAAGCCTGTCTGAGGCTGAGAAACACTGATGTCAAACCTCAGGACTGTGTCTGACTGGGGTTGGAAAATGCCAATCCCCAGCCCCGATAAGAGGGTCCAGGCTGGTCCCTTTCCTCCTATAGAGACTCTTGACCTCCATGCACCTCTGTCGAGACAGCAGCAACTGCAAACCCACTCTTGTTGCAGCTCCTACTCCCAATAAGCCCAGCAGTGCCCCTGGAGGTTCTGGTTGACTCAGGCAATTTTATGGACCAGGATGTGGCTAAGGCCTATGGGATCCCTACCGTGTGTAAGAATTCCCTGGATCTGGGGGAAACCATTGATTGGTTGCTTCTGGCCTCAGGTCTGGTCACCCATCAGATGACCCCCCTTAGGGGTTGTTACCCTCCACCGACACTGGGAGACCCTTCAGTTTGGGTTGATTTGGGTACCCCACTCTCCGGTCATCATGGGAATGTCCTGGCTTGCTGCCCATGACCCCTGTATCAGGGGGACAGTACCCTTTTTTGCTCCCAATACTGCCAACAATTCTGCCTTCCCAAGGCCAAGAGAGGAAGTGTGTCCTCTGGAGCTCATGTCCTCATCCGGGGAACCCCTCCTGCAAGGGAATGGGCTGACGGGAGCTTGGCACACTCCCAACCATTCCACTGGCTGCTGCCGAAATACCTCGCAAGTACCATCACCATGCAGACATAATCAACAAGGGAACCGTGGACACCGTGCCCCTGCCCCATAAATACGACTGCCTAATTCACCTTCCGGCTGGCACTCAAGTCCCCTTTAGCCACATCTATGCTCCATGGGGGAAAATCTGCAAAAGGGGTTTATCTGGCCATCCACCTCTACAACAGCAGCCACAATCTTCTTTGTTAAAAAGTAGGATGGTTCCCTGAGGCCCTGCGTTGTGTACTGGGCCCACAACAAGGTGATGGTTCAGAAAAGTTACCTATTTCCCCTCATTCTTGAACTCCTAAACCAATTACGCTCTGCCCAGTTTTTTACGAATGTAGATATTTCTGTATTCTTTAACCTGATGTGGGTGAGAAAAAGAGAGGAAAAACGTCTTCCGCAACCAGTACGGATGCTTTGAATACCTGGGCATGCTGTTCGGTCTGTGTAATTCTCCCATGACCTTCCAGCATTTTATCAATGACATTTTTCAGGACATGCTAGATCAGTTCATTATTATCCGTCTCAATGACACCCTTATTTTTATAAATGGCCGAACACAGCACCACCAACATGTACAGAGAGTCTTAGAGAGGCTTCACCAACACTGCCTGTAGGACAGTTTGACTGTGGCACAGTAGAGTTTTTTGGCTATATCATCTCCCCAGAATAGGGTTGCCAACTTTGTAAAATTTAAAACCTGGACACTCCAGCAGGAGTGCCTGAACCTCTCCTGATCTGCCCCCTGGGTCCCACCCCTGTTTGCTCCTCTTTCTCCCTCCTCCCATTGCTCGCTGCTCTTCCCCTCTCTCCCCCACCTCTGCCCAGGTCAGGAGGGACTTGCCTGCAGAGCCGTGGCTGGGGGCTACAGCTGCCCGATGCAGGCAGGAGGTGGCCTGGCTAAGTAGGGGCTGGCGTGGGTGATGACTCGGCACCTCCCTGCCAGCAGTAACCGGACTTTGGGTGTCCAGGCAGTAGGTCTGACCGGACATGGTCAGGTCCCTTTTACAACCGGACTTTCTGGTTGAAAACTGGGTACCTGGCCACCCTACCTCGGAAGGACTGGCCATGTGTACTGTGGTGCACTTAGGGGCCAAAAGGCCTAGTGGGCAGACCATGGCTCAACATCCCCCAAATTCCTGGGGCCAAGCTTGTCAAGCAATCTGGGGACCTGGAAGTCAAGTTACAGTCTCTTCCTCCTCTGTGTTTCCCGGATCAGACAAGGGGAAGAGGGAAGGGGAGGGGTGCACAGGGCCCAAGGGGGAAGGGTGTCAGTGTCCCAGACCAGCCTCCACTTCCTACCTCCCCTGTGCTCTCCTCAGTTTGGGGCATGGTCACAACACTCTGTTTCCCTCCCTGTGGAGGGTTGCTCAAGCAGTCTCAGCAATTCAGTTATGCAGTGGGGGTTTCCCAGCTCCCTTCTCAGTGTTCAGTGATTCGTCTTTGTCAGGGAGAAGGGGAAAGCAAAAGGGATCAGGCCCCTGGCTGCCTGGTCAGGTCTTACCCACAGTCCAGGCCCTTGCCCTGTGGATTTCTATGTTCCAGAAGGTACTAACTGGCTTTCTTCCTGCAGACAGCCTTTCCTTCAGCCTTCATCTGCTTGATTTCCAGAGTCCCTTTTTAAGTATGTCCTCCATCTGGAGCATGCTATGCAGCTTCTGAGGGGCGGAGCCTTCTTGCCTAGTGCAGCTCTATCTTTCCTTTAGTCTTAGTGAGGAGTCCGTAAAGCCGATCACACCATCGACCACATAAATTGACAGCCATCACCGACTGGTGGTGCCCAGGGAAGTCTGTGGGTGCAACGCTTTTAAAGCTTTGCCAGTTTCTGTAGACCCTTGATCAAATGTTTCTAAGGGGTGGTCACCCCAATCACAGCCCTCCTGCAGAAGGGAGCCCATCTTTCTTTGTCTCCAGAGATGGAACTGGCTTTTGAGTGTCTAAAGTAGAAATTCATCTCAGCCCCAACCCAGGTTGCTTCACCCCAACTTGGGCTGGCCATTTATGGTATAAGTGGATGCCTCGAACTTTGTGCTGGGAGTCCAAATGGCAGCCTTGAATGGTTAGTTTCACCCATGTGCCTTCTTCAAGCGGGCTCACACCAGTGAAGCAAAAGTATGATAGTAAAGAGCTTATGGCCATCAAAGCAGCCTTCGAGGAGTGGCAGCATCTACTAGAGGTCTCCAGGTTCCTGATCCAAGTCCTTACCAAGCACAAGAACCTGGAATTCTTGAAGATGGCTCAGCACCTAAATCAGCGACAGGCCCACTGGACCCTGTTCTTTACATGATTTTACTTTGTGGTGACCTACCTCCCTGGGACCAGGAATGGGAAGGTGGATTCGTTTCTCCAGATGGGGGAGTGTTGTGAACATGACCAAGAGGCTCCATCCACAATCCTCAAACCATCAAATTCCACTTCCAGTACCACAGTCTGTGACCTGCTACCCTCCATACATTCTCTGTTGTCCAGTGATCCCTTCACAAGTCAGTTCCACCAAGCCCTACATAGTGCCAATGCCCAGGCTGCCTCAGCCTTCGGCTTTCATGGTGGAATTTTGTATCGAAAGGGGCACATCTGCATATCTGATGGCCCAACCAGGCTGCAAGTCCTACGTATTTCTTTCTTCCCTGAAGATCACAGATGAGTCATAGTCCCCTTGGAGCCACGCAGGGTCCAGCGAGTCTGGAAAACCTGAGCCATGGGATTGGATTTGGGAGAGGAACAGATTTTCAACCTCCAGAGCCTAAAGTTAAACATCAAGGCTCCATTTCAGCATCTGCTTAAATTTATCCCTGTTCAGCAAAACACATATGCACGTGCTTAACTAGAATCATGTGTTTTAATATGTCTAAAGTTAAGATCAGGCTGAAAAGTTTTGCTGAATAGGGACAGGCCTGAATCTAACCATGTGGATTATATTGTTGTTTGTATTACGGTGGTACCTAGGAGGCCCAGTCACGATGAGGACCCAATTGCGCTGGGAGTTGTACATACACATGAGGAGAGGTAGTCCCTACCCTCAGTGCCCTGCCCCAGCCCAATGTGCTTCTATGGTGAAGGTCTGGGTGAGCAGAAACATAGGTGTGTAGACTTGCTGCTCACATCAGGGCCCATGGTCTCAGGGTGAAATCCTCGCTCTGTTGCAGTCAAAGGGAGTTTTGCCATTGACTTCAGTGAGGCCAGGATTTTCACCCTCCCAATTCCCCCAGATCTGACAGCATGTGGGGGTGGGAATGGTTTGAGGGAACACTCACTGGGAGGCTCCCTAGAGGATCAGGAGCAGCATTAATGTCTGACAGAGTTGGGGTATGTATATGCTCTCCCAGCCTGTGTTACCAGCTCAACCATCCAGTGGCTCCTTCAGGGGCCTAGTCTGCTGGGGCTACCAAAGCCCAGGAAAAAGCCCTGCTTCCCGTAATACACAGAGGGGCAGGGCTACCCTGTGTGGTGAGAGAGGCCTGGTTTGTGCCATCTATTCCCATTGGTTTAGAGCAGGGCTGAGTCCAGACTGGGTGAGAGAGGGGTCAGTCATTTATTTATTGGGTGGGGTGGGAACTTGGCAGTGTTGGTGACAACATGTAGGAGAAAAGAAAAGGGGAGCAGCCCTTTGCCTGTAAACCCCCCACCCCCCCGCCCCAATCTGGGCACTGCCTTCTCGACTTCCCTTCTCCATGACAGGCATGCCCATGCTCATTGTTGCTCCTACATCAGCCCATGCAAATGATTATATATCTCAGTTCTATTTGACTTCCCCTGCATATTGCCCTATATCATTTACGAAAGAGGAAAAGAGCTTATGGTAATGTTAGCACACAAATAATTCATAACTCTGCTGCAGCAGAATAAAATGCCATAGCTTGCAAAGCTGCATGAGGCCAGCTAGAAATTTGATCACAGTTTAAATTAAATGACTCCGATAAGCATTTAGCTTATATTTAAAAGGCTTGGATGGTTACTATATAGCCACAAAGCACAGTCAGATTATTAACATCCAGCTGTTTTAACTGCTGTATAAGATCTGTACAGGTGAGCTTGAACTTGCATGCCGTGAGTAGGTCAGATGGAATGAGCTGGACAACAAGGGCCACTTTTAACAGAATGCCTTTTATACGTGCAAGTGCATGTGAATGCAAAGCGGTAGACTTTCACAAATCCATGCAAAAGCCTCATGTATGACATTAGGGAGCTGTTTGCCCAATGCCATATTTGATCCTAGGCTCCAGTGGTCAGCTCTGCTCCAGCACAGCAATGGGATTCTTCTGTGTTCAGGAAATTGCTCTCCCAGTGATCACTAGCCCCTCTCACTGTTCCCCACACTGCTGCCCGTTAGTGCTCTCGCTTACACTATGGATCAAATGCAGAAGGCTAGGCACGCGGCTTACGCGCCCCTGAAATCCCACTGGCCCTGTGCATAGGGTGAATTTCACGCTACGTGAACCACTTGAACAGCACGTCTTTCTAGCAAAACTCAAGTGAAACAAACCTTCCTTGGCGTCTGATCCAAATTGTGAATGATCTTCAAACATTAACACACTTCCTCTCCAAATGCGGTTTTAATTTTTCCTAGAGCGTAATTTGTCAATATAGGTCCTCTGGAAGATTGAAAAACAAACTCAAACACTCTGTCTTGAAGCTTTCCTAGCAGGGTAAAAGAAGCTTCTCTCGCTCATTTATCTCAGTACTGATGGTGCAGTTGTTGAGATTTATACGGACAGATCTGGGCAGCCTTTTCATATTTCCTTGGACTGTGAGCTATGGTTTGAGTTTGGGGCTCTCTTTCTCTAAGCATATGAATAAGTCATCTGCTATATGAATAAGTGTGGGTGAAAGATTTCAGCTGTGGCTGCAGTGTTTGTGTTTGTTAGGCATGATTTATATTGCTCTACATTGTTCTCCACTCCTCATATTTTAGAGTTAATTTGCTCTTTTTTGTGTAGTTTGTCAGTTGCCTGCTGTTTCCAGCTGGCACCTATTTAACTTTGTAAAACTCAAATACAATGCAGATTTTATATATATATAAATATAAATTATACTTGGAGTGTTCTTTGCACATTCCCACTCCTGGGATATGCGCTGACTGGTGCCATTGAATAATGCAGCCTTCTACTAGTAGTGCCTATAAGAGTGCTCATGCATCCCCTCCCACCTCTCCCATCAGCGTTTGAGCATGTTCTGAGGGTAGCACTATAAAAACGTAATATCCCACCTACATATAAAAGCAGCGGTTGCCACTTCAATTCCTTCCAGCCACTGACTACAGGTGGATGTGAGCCTTTATCAGATTCAAGATCCTGGGCAAGTTACGTAAGTGCTGTAGTAAGAAGAGAGTCAGGAGGAGGTGGCAGCCCAGTGGGGAGTGGAGCACCCCATGACATTGCGTTGAACTTCATGTCAAACCTGAGGTTTAAGGGCAGCAAGCCAACCTTGAATTCTGTTCCCCTCATATTTGGAGACTGTTTATGCCATTTTTTTACAGAGTGGCAAAAGATCACCATGGACAGATGAGTTTTGGACACAATAAAAGATGGTTATACCATCCAGTTCAAGACCTTCTTCCCTATTCAGGGACTCCTCTCACAAATTAATGCTAAGAACAGAAATCAACTCCCTACTAAGGGAAGGAGTAGTAGAAGAGGTCCCAATAAATCTAAGAAATTGGGGTTTCTACTCGCACTATTTCCTAATTCCAAAGAAAGATGATGGACTTCTTCCAGTGCTGGATCTGAGTAAGTTAAATAGGTACATCCAGATTTCTCTTCAGAATATTAACTCTAGGATCCATTATCCCCTCCCTCTCCTGTCTAAACTGGTTTTACCGCTCTCAATCTCAAAGAAGCTGCTTTCATATTTCAATAAGACCATCACACAGGAAGTTCCCGTATTTTGCCATAGGCACCATTTCCAATACAGGGTCCTCCACTTTGGCCTTTCTACTGCATTAAACTCTACAAAATGCCTAGCTGTAGTGGCAGCTTTTCTGAGAAGACCATATTTAGATGATTGGCTCCTAAAAGGAACTTCTGAAGGTGAACCAAAGGGTGTCACTCAATTCAGATGCTCTATGTTCCAAAGATTGGGATTTTTGATCACTAAAAAGAAATCTCTAATGAAGCCTTCACAAAATATCCTTTTCATAGGAGTACATCTCGACTCCAGAATGGCAAGAGCTGAACTTCTGGAGGAGAAATTCCTGAAGAGGAAATCTACCATTCAGAATGTGAAGTTCTTCCTCTCTCTGCTGAGTCTTATGGCATCACCCACATATGTCACAACATATATAGGGCTAAGGCTGAGACCCCCTCAACACTGGCAAGAAACCTGGATCTGCAGTACATGACACAAACTTAATACCATTCCCAAGAAAATCCAGAAAACAATCTTATGGTGAATGGACCAGGAACATGTATGGAAGGGAGTGTAGTTCAACCGTTCCTTTGCTTCCATGATCATTAGAACAGATGCCTCAAAAATGGGCTGGGGTACACACCTCAACAACCTTTTAACAAGAGGTCTCTCAAATCAGCAAGAGTGTCACCTTTATATCAGTCTTCTGGAGCTAAGAGCAATTCATTTGGCACTCAGATCATTCCTCCCTCAGGTGCAAGGATCTGTGGTTCAAGCAGCCAGAGACAATCTGAGAGCAATGCACTATGTAAACAAACATGGAGGAGCCCATTCCTCAGAGTTTTGCAAGGAGGCAGTGAAGCTTTGGGGATTGGTGTATAATTCACGAGATTTATCCAGTAGCTCTGCATGTGGCAGAATCTCTGAATCAGTTAGTGGCCCAACTAATCGGAGACTCTTCCCAAATGTATGAAGGGTCCTTGAAAGACTCTGTGATACAAGACAATTTGGGGCAATTTTGCTCTTTGGGATACTCAGCATAGGTAGTATATATGAATTTTTATATCATATAGAAATTTGCCCCAAGATAAAACCCCAAGTGTCATTGTTTTTGTTCAGGAGCAGAAGCTCTTTAATGTTGATGCTTGTGAAGAAGGTTAGACAGGACTCAGCCAGGATGATACTTATCACCCCAGCCTGGCCGAGACAGCAGTGGTACACAGACTTGCTGCTTCTTTCCAATGGGAACTACAGATGCTTACCTGTGTCGCCGGACCTTCTGTCACAGCAGCAAGGGAAAGCACACCATCCAGATCCACTTTTACTGCACCTGACAGCATAGGCAATAGGTCTCTGACAGAATTAGAGAAATCTTTCTTGGTGGCTGTACAGTGTT
Organism: Natator depressus; assembly: GCF_965152275.1. Taxonomy (NCBI): domain Eukaryota; kingdom Metazoa; phylum Chordata; order Testudines; family Cheloniidae; genus Natator; species Natator depressus. Next base: position 24,895,358 of record NC_134247.1, on the reverse strand, counting down.
TTACTTAATACTAGAAGACAATCAACTAGGAAATGTTGCGATTTTGAATGGAAAAGATTTTCACTATGGATAGCTGATAAGGGTATTGATCCTGTGTCAGCTCCTATTCAACCCAGAGTGTTTGCTGTCTCTGAAGAAAATGAGTTTATCTGTTACATCGCTCAGGGTACATTTAGCTGCAGTTGTGGCTTTTCATATATCAATATGTGGTAAATCTATGTTCTTGCATGATATTGTTAAGAGGTTTCTGACAGATTTACTAAATATTTATCCCCCTGTGAGAGAGTCTGTTCCCCCATGGAATTTAAATTTAGTGCTAACACAGCTTATGTCTGCACCCTTTGGACCTTTATCATCTTATTCTCTATTTCATCTTTCAGTTAAAGCTGCATTTATTATAGCAATAATATCAGCCAGGCGGGTTAGTGAACTTCGAGCCTTAATGACTGACTCTCCATTTACAATTTTTCATGAAGTAGTAGTTCTTCTTTGAGTGATTGCTCATATCGATTCCAATTAGGTGTGCGTGCACAGTCGTCGGAAAGGTTTTCCCCAGCAGCACCCGTCGGGTCGACTGTGGAGCCCCCTGGAGTGGCACCTCCATAGCACTCTGTATATGACCCTGCCAACCTGGTGCCTCCTCAATTCCTTGTTACAGCCAGTGATGGTCATTGGAACTGTGGCATCTTGCTCAGCAAGCTCTTCACGTTTCCCTAGCGCTATTTACTTTTGTTTGTTTTCCTTAGTTAGTTAAGTTACTTATTATTTAGTATAGTGTTATTAGTTCGCTGCCAGGAGTGGGGAGTTCCCCTTCAATCCGACCGTGCACTCCCTGGGGACTCAGGGCATGCCTAAGTCCCAGGGGTTCAAACACTGTAAGTCCTGCAACAAGTCTATGCCAATGGGTGACCCCCATGACACTTGCTTGAAGTGTCTGGAGGAAACACATCAGGCAGATAAGTGCAGGATTTGCAAAGGATTTTGCCCGAGAACGAAGAAGGAGCGGGACTTTAGACTGAAGCAGCTACTCATGGAGGCAGCACTTAGACCGCAGCCAGCATTGGCATGGCAGGACCCGGCACCAAGTGCATCGGTGTGTAGTACCCCAGCAGCGGTGGAGACGGCACTGTGGAAGGACTCTGGAAGAGTGTCCGGTGCCGTTCTCCAGGTGCAGAAACCATTGGAGGTGACTCGGCACCAGTCCCATTCCCCAGGTCGGAAACGGCACCGGAAACAAGGGAGGAGTGGTTCCCCAACTTCAGGACCCAACCCCTCTGTCAAGGTTCCTTCCCCACTCTGAATGCTAGGGTACAGATGTGGGGGACCTGCATGAAAACCTCCTAAGCTTACTTTTACCAGCTTAGGTTAAAACTTCCCCAAGGTACAAACTATTTTACCTTTTGCCCTTGGACTTTCGCTGCCACCACCAAACATCGAACATCGGTTACTGAGAAAGAGTTCGTTTGGAAACATCTTTCCCCCCAGAATCCTCCCAAATCTTACCCCCTTTTTTTCTGGGGAAGGTTTGATAAAAATCCTCACCAATTTGCATAGGTGACCACAGACCCAAACCCTTGGATCTTAAGAACAATGAAAAAGCATTCAGTTTCTTAAAAGAAGAATTTTAATAGAAGAAAAAGTAAAAAGAATCACCTCTGTAAAATCAGGATGGTAAATAGCTTACAGGGTAATTAGATTCAAAACATAGAGAATCCCTCTAGGCAAAAGCTTAAGTTACAAAAAGACACAAAAACAGGAATATCCATTCCATTCAGCACAGCTTATTTTCGCAGCCATTTAAAGAAAACCAAATCTAATGCATATCTAGCTAGATTACTTACTAAGTTCTAAGACTCCATTCCTGTTCTGTCCCCGGCCAAAGCATCACACAGACAGACACAGACCCTTTGTTTCTCCCCCCCTCCAGCTTTGAAAGTATCTTGTCTCCTCATTGGTCATTGTGGTCAGGTGCCAGCGAGGTTATCCTAGCTTCTTAACCCTTTACAGGTGAAAGGGTTTTTCCTCTGGCCAGGAGGGATTTTAAAGGTGTTTACCCTTCCCTTTATATTTATGACACCCTCTGAACCAGCGAATGGGGCGCATCCAAAGGAGGAGCCCCCAGTGCTGAAAACTACAGAGCCAACACCGTCGACTTCGGTCCCGCAAGGGGGGCCGTTGAGTCTGGTGCAATTGGCTATGTAAGTGGCCCTGGGTGGAGGCAGTGACTCCACATTGGAGAGGGTATGTTAGGGGGCTTTTCCTTCACCCTCTCCCCTGGTTCTTTTCACGCAGACAGAAAGCAGAAGACCAGAAGTCTGAAGTGCAGGCAACACAATTTTGGGTGGGGGGGGGTTAGTTTCAAGCAAGCATGTCCATAACTCTGACGCTGCAGAGCCTTGTTTCCCAGTGTCCCATTCTCCTCGCTCCTTAGCAGGCATAATTATACATGAAGTGCATGCCCTCAGTCCCACCCCTTACAACTTATGGTCATGTTCTGTTTTTTGGGGGGAAGGGGTCATGAGTCTGGAGGTCTTTGTCCCACCTCTTTTGTATCCCATGGGAGGGGTAAGGAGTGAGGTTGCGCTACGGTCAGGGACAGGCATTTCTTTGGCCTTTGAGTGTTTTATACCTTCCCCCAATCCCCCCTTGCCCCTCCCGACTGGTTGCTTGACCTTGCCTTGAGATAGGAGTTGAGGCAGTCTTAAAGTGTGCGCTCGTATTTTATACTCCCACCATGCCCAGTAACACTTTAACTGTTCTTATCTGTTCCCATTATACCAACAAACCCATCTGGCTAGGCAGAAGCAACATATACAGTGTCTTTGTCCTTTGTTTACACATATTAGCTCACGAAAGCTTATGCTCATATAAATTTGTTCGTCTCTAAGGTTCCCCAAGTACTCCTTTTCTTTTTACATATTAATAAGGATCCCTTTGTTCAAACATATTAGTAAGAATATAAGTCTATCAAGAATCAAACGGGCAAACAAGACATAGAATTCTATCTCAGGCAAAAATAGAGGCCTGAATCCTACATTATCACTAGCACTCCTGACAGGTACACTATGGGAAGGCTTACGTTGCATCCCAAAGTTTTTAGCTCAGGCTGTCGTACTAGCTTGACTGCCATAGAGCCCCGGGAGCTTTCTGGTGCCATTATGTATGGAGTTTAATGCTTGTAAACTATGAGAGATCCTACGCAAGGCCACTGAGTTCTGCTTCAGAACCATAGCATTTTAAGCAGCGTATAGGCCTTGTGCAGGCTCTCTGCACAGTATAAATTTGCCCTTAGAGAGTTTCATGCAACCTGGCTTTCTTTGACTGACAGCCACTGGAAAACCCAAAGAACTCTTAATAAATCTCATTTACTGTGAATGTTTATTTCAGACACTAATTTGAATATGTCAGGATTTCAAAGATAGTGAAACATCTCCTTTTACTAGTATTAGGAGAAATTGTTTCAAATTAAAAGGCTATTCTTCCAGACTTGTCATTTGATTCCCAGTAATTGCATTTCAATTTGATATATCTCTTACGTATTTGTTAAACCTCAAAAATGGCTGATTTTATATGTTAATTAAACACTAATTAAATTTAAAGTAAATGCTTAGTTGAAACACTTAATTTAACTTGCTACCAGAAACCTCACAAATTGTGGTTTTTTGGAGGGGGGTTTGTGGGAAGCTACTCCACTGAAAGGAGATTCATCATTTTTTTCCTAGAGTTTTAAATGTTTTTCTGCAGCAAGCTGTCAAAAGATGAGAAATCCATTGGATTCTGAGCAGTAGTAAAGAAAAGGCATTTGAAGTGCAGTGAAAAAAAGGCATTTTTAAACATATAAACCTATAATTGGTATTCTGACAAAATGTCCCTTAATAACTTTTTCCACATGATAATGCATGTACTAAACGTATATTCTAACAAATGACTATTTTAAAATTCCCAGTGTCCTTTATTGTGGCCAATCCTCTGTAATTATAAATGATTGCTATTTATTGTGATGTTTTTATAGCACTGCTATAAGTGTACTGAAGACTAAAAACTGTATAAACAAATCAAATTTAGTTGGCATGTACTGAAAAATAGTACACCTTGAGATAGAAAGAGTTCCCAAAGTAAACAGACAAGGGGAAAAAAGGGGGTATAGAATATGGCTTTGCCTGTTTGGTTTTGTACCAGTTGAGTGCAATAAAGCTTGGCTCACATAGGTGTTCAAGGAAATGATAACCTAGGACAATGCAGGATCCTTTGTTGTTGGATGATATGGCTGTGATTTTTTTCATTAAATATTTTTATAGAACTATACATTTGCATGGTGCTTTACAGGAAAAACAATCAACACCCCAAACCCTTCACCACCTCCTAGGCTCATTGCAAAAAGCTCTGTCCTCCTTCACAGGACCTGAAACAACTGATAAGAAATGGTCTTCCCCAGCCAGAAGACAGAAACAGAAACCTTTGAGCATTTGCCAGCTCTGGCTGGAGTTTGGCCTGCTCACACAATGTGAAGCCTTGGAAGTTTTGAAAGGTGTCTGGACACCACTGGTGAGGGAGACTCCTGCCTCTCCTAGCTGGTGGAAGCCAGTGGAGACTGCTTCAGCCTTCCCCTAATGAAGGGGGCAAGGCAAATTACTAGCTCCCCTGATGCAGGCAATAGTGAGGGAGGCTTTTTTCTACCTGTTGAGAACAGGACAAATCCACATGCCCTATGTGAGGTCAAAACTCACCCCCATTCTTGGGTTTGACTTAATTCACAAACAATGTGTTCGTGAGATGAGGGACAGACACTCAGGTAACATGATGGCCAGTCCAAGCCTTTCCCAAGCTTGGCTGCACTTTGAGGTTCTAGTTCTGGGCTGCTTCGTCCAACACTTACTTCTTTTGCCTCAGACCCAAGATACTTCTGTCAGGAAAACCCACATCTAAAACCTGCTTCCTTCCTCTTTATCCCCTGCAGGATTGATGTTGTTGGTAGAGCTGGCTACAGCCCTCACCTCTAACACAGACCATTAACCCCTTCCTTCTTTGGGGTTTGTCCACTTACACATTTGATGACTGGCGTGCACCAATCATACCGTTCATACCACTATTTACATCCTCTGCGATTGCAGCCCAATGTTTGTAACAATCTGCCTTTGTTCCCATACAGCTGTACTTGAGAAGCCTCTGGATAAAAAGGCTGGTAGAAATTATGGCCCACCTGGCACCAAGAAACTCATCTACTTCATTGACGATATGAACATGCCTGAAGTGGACACTTATGGAACAGTGCAGCCCCACACACTGATCAGACAACACATGGACTATGGCCACTGGTAGGTGCCTTCCCCTGCGCCGTGCTATTCATGCTGTTAATCTGGCACTAAGCATGCAGTGTTGTTGTAGCCATCTTGGACTCATGATATTAGAGAGACAAGAAGTGTGAGGTAATATCTATTATTGGACCCACTTCTGCTTTTGAGGTAACACAAAGCTCTTCTTCAGGTCTGGGAAATTAACTCACAGTGGCACAGCTGGGTGGAACAGATTGTTTAGCATAAGTAGTTTAACACATTTCAAGGAGCCATTCAAGGTGAAGTTGCCTGTTAACACCTCTCCAGTTATGGGGAGGAAAGGAGTGGAGGGCAGGGGACTGGGGGAAGCATCCAGGGTTGTTAGTGGGTTACAGATTGTTGTAATAAGCCATAAATCCAGTGTGTCGGTTCAGTCCATGATTGTTAGTGTCTAGCAAAGTTATGAACTGAAGCTCCCAGGCTCATCTTTTGAAAGTGTTGTCCAGGTTTCCTTTGAGAATGAGGACAGAGAGGTCAGATATAGAGTGATCGCTGTGTGGAAAGTGTACACCCACAGGTGATAGGGTGTTTTTGTCTTTTATCATTTTCCTGGGTGAGTTCACTCGAGAGCATAGTGATTGTCTGGCTTCACCCGTGTAATTGTTATTGGGGCATTTAGTGCACTGGATGAGCACGGCATTCTGATTGTGGAATGAGGGTGCAGCTCTCCTTTCTACTGTTGGTGTCGTTCTTTGTCTACCTTAATGGGCGGCGGGTTGTATAAGCTGGGGGAGTCTGTGCTTCCCCAAACAGTCAGGCGCAATCCTGCCCCCTGCTTACCACCACTCCCTGCGGCTCCAGCCCCCAGTGCTCTGGCTGGGGCAACTCGCCGCTTGCCGTCCTGGTGCTTCGGGGCTGGGGAGGCTGGGGCCACGCACTGTTTGCCCTCCTAGTACTCCTTTGGGGCTGGAGGGCTAGCCTGGGGCAGGACTGGGCTGGTGGCTGTGGTGGTGGTGGTGGGGCTCTGGCAGGAGGTGGAAGTCGGGGGACCTCAGGCAGAAGGGACAGGGCTAGGGGCTAGCCTCCCCCAACTGGCGGTTCACGTGCCGCCCATGCTTACCTTAATTGTACACACATCCATAGACATGCTCCATGGCTCTTCTTCAGTTAGAGCCACTGGAATGACTCATATAGTGTCATTCAAGAAACTGTCCAAGTCCTGTGATTTCCTGCCACTGTTCTCTGACAATAATTTGCAGATGTTATTAAAATGTGGCCCATTTTGGAGAAGCCTCACTCTTTTCTGGGCTTACATCATAACTGCTGCTTTGAAAACTGATTGCTTGCAACAGGCAATACATAGCACTGAGACCAGTTGCCTGGCCTGGGATTTGATTTCTATGTGATTGATACAGTTACAATGCATATTTACCAAGGAATGCCGCTCTACAGCCAGTGATCATGTATTCACCATAAACACTGGTGTGGTAAGATCGCCAGTGATGGACATAAATTGTATGTCCAGACAGACTACCTTAGGGCCCTACTTAGAGATTGATCCAGGTGGTGCTCGATCTACAAGGTGGCTGTGTCCTGCTGGGATTTGCCATGATAATAAACGTGTTATCATTGGACCACAAGTCTTTACTATAAAAGAACTGGTATTGTTTCTTGAGTAATAGAGTTAGCATGAAAGCGAGCATTTCCCAGCACAGGTATGTTGAAGAAAACCAGTTCCAATGTCTCTCAAAGTGGTGGCCCCGTGTTATTACAGCCAGAAGCACAGCATGCACCTGCCCCTTCCCGCTGGGAAATAAAGGGCGTTGGTATTTGCTTCCCAATGTGCTGTCCAGATCAGCCCCTTGACGCCCAAGCACTCACATCCAGCAAAGGCTTATCGTGAAGGGGGATGAAATTGTGTGGGTCCATGAGAGGAACCAAAGTGCCGGGGAGCAGAAGCCTGGGCACCGGGGTGTGAAAGGACTGCAAAGTGGTGAAGAACGGATTAAATAAAAAAAGACCGAGCTTATTCAGACAAGATCCATGCTGTGCCATCTTCCCTAACTCTTCTGCTCTGCCCTCTCTGGGCATAAGGATGCATCCTGTACCAAATATGTCCCCCTTCACACTCCATCATTCTGCCCAGATGCAACTGTCGCTATCGGGCACGTTCCAAAGAACGCATCTGGATGCCACATCCCTGCCTTTCCGCGCAACCCCCTTCGACCTCCCGTGCTGTTATTACAGTCAGACTAGATGGGCCAGTATGAGGTGAACAAGGTTCCCTGGAACGCATTAGGCTAGACTGGCACTTTGTCCCTGTCACAGCTCCCGTGCTTTCCCTCTCTGCAATTCAGAAAGAGTCCTAGAGAGAGAGAGGATCAGTGGGTGCAGGTCTGCATGCCAGTGCTGGACCCGTCAGTGGCATGCTATGACCTGAGTGGAGATGCAGGAGGAGCCATTCAATAATGGGTTCATCAGGCTGGTACAAATGAGGGCACCTGTTGATCTGAGAAGCCATGTGCACACAGCAACGGCATGTTTCACAGAAACTGTGGATGAAAAGTAGAGAATGGGTCTGAACCCCCCTACGCCTTGGGGCAATGTGTATCCAGATCTGGACTGTGTGGGTCATACCTCTCTCTATAATAAAAATAATTAATAATAATAATTAATAAAAATAATAGTACCGATGAGCCCCAGCCTGGGACCATGGCCCCATTGTGCTAGGTGCTGTGCAGACACAGAACAAGAGACAACAGATGGATATAGACAAGCAGGAGAGTACAAGGAAACAATGGGACAATACTGGTCAGCATGAGAGGCAGTGGCGTCAACATGCCCATGGCCTAACCACTGTCAGTTTATGTCTGAACGGTTATGTGCCTGACCTGGAATTGGAGCTGGGCCTCAGCTCTGTCTCTATTGTGAGCTACCATGGCACTGGACACTTATTCCCACATGCTCTTGTTGAATTTAATAGTATCAGAAGAGGCGTCACTAACAACATTTAGCATGTCCATATTAACTGTGAATTGCTTTGGTGTCCAAAAATCTGTAGTTTCCTGTTGTCTCCTATTCAGAGGTGCTCATAGTTCATTTGTTTGTTTAGTTTCAATGATCCCTTGCTAGTTCATATTGAAATAGTTGCAGATAAGCCCTAGATTCATGTACCTAGACTCAGTGTTGGAAAATGGTTTCTTAAAGGAGAAAAATTACTTGCCAAGGGAGGACCTGGTGTCAAATCCATGCAACTGTGTTTGGAAGCTGAACTGCATTGTCCTTATTCATAGATGATACTTTAGGACTGGTGTGTGTATAGCACACTTACTCTGTTGTACGCATGCTCCTCAGACACATACATCTGATACTCCAGCTCTGGCACTGTGGAGTGCTACCCTGGGGCTGGGCGGACGTGCACAACTGCAAGACTCTCACCGATGCACTCAGACACAGCACTGTCACCAATACATGCATTATGTGTCAGATTCCCTCCACGTTCCCAGTCAGGAAGCTGAAACAATGACATAAGGCACCATTCCATTCCCATTTCTATATGTGGGGAGGGGTAGCTTGCAGGTTTTAGTTAGTGCTTAATAGTAACAATTTGGCTTCACAGTGACATGAAAAGGGAATAAGGACTGCCTCAGGATGAACAGGAGGATCACAGAAGATGCAAAACAGAAAAAGAAAAACTGAGAGATGCTGTGGATCTATTGTCAGAAAGCACATGACAGGGTTCCACATTCGTGAATCATTGAGACACTGAAAATGCAATAGGTTCATCCAAAGTTCATTTCCTTTGTGCCCCAATCTACAGCTAACTGGAACACTTAGCTCAGCCAGGAAGGGACTCTCATTGATGGCATCCAAATTAAAAGAGGAATCTTTCAAGCACTTATCACCAGTGCTGTTCGTGGTAGTGATGCCGCAACTGACATGAATTCTCCGTGAGCTAAATTGCGGTTATTAAATCAGCGAAGAGCAACAACCAGTTAACCATTTGTTTTACATGGCTGATCTGAAATTATATGGACCATCACAAAAGGAGATGCAGAGAGCGATGACGTATGTAGAAACGTTTGGTGAAGCTATAAATCTGGGGTCACTTGACTACCCGGATAACTGCCGGTGTGATCAAGTGGAGTCAAGAGGAGAAAAAAAATGATGTCCAAACAAGAAACCTCCTGGTGATATACAGAATAATGAATATATATCAAGACATGGACAGGATGTACATCCAACGATGCGATGGAGCAAAAGGTGTGCTATAGGGAGAGGTAGCAATTGACAATGAAGAATACTGTATAATATCAAAATATGTAAGAAGTCAGCCAGAGTAAATGATCATCTAGTTGCGATAACAAGCTAAGGCAGAGTGCATCCCAGCCCAAGAAAGCATAAAGGAAAGGAGAAAGCACACTGCCAAAGAAAGACTTGGAAAGATTTACACAGAAATCAATGCACAGACAGTGCTGGAGAGCTCGAACCCATTAGTGATCAAAGATTAACAGACTCATGTTTTGTAGGAGGATACCTGAAAAGAGAGGCCAAGAGCCTCAGTGTGAGTGCACAAGAACAGTCCTTAAGACGTAATTATGTTAGAAACAAAATTGACTGACGGAACTGCTCCCCAAACTGCAGTGTGTGTTCTGAAAAAGAAGAGGTGGGGGAACATATATTGAGCACTTGCAGGAGCCTGGCTGGGAGAGAATATCGGAGTAGACACAATGAAATCACCAAGTGTCTGCATTGGAGCCTCTGTGGCAAGTATTGATGTAAACAAGCCATGTGGTGGTATGACCACCAAATCAAAAGTGCTCCAGAGAATGCAGAGGCTAAGATTTTATGGGATCTGGCAGTTGTCACAGGACGAATGGTGCAGGCAAACAGACTGGACAGAGTTGTTGTAGAAAAAAAGACCCTGTTAATTGCTATTTCCATCCCAGCAGACAGAAAGATAAAAAAGAAACAAGAAGAGAAGATGGTGAAGTATGAAGAACTCTGCCATGAAGAGGAAAACAATGAAAAACTACAACAAATACAATCTCCGTGATCACTTGGAGCAATTTGTAAGGGTATGAACGGGCAGCTCAAGAACACATTAGATTGCAAGACATCGTGATCAGTGACCTCCAGAGAACAGCACTGTTGGAGAACAAGTGAATTTCAGCACCTACAATACAGGAATTCTGCAAAATTTCACACAAATTCTGACTAATCAATCCTAGAGTTGGATCATGGTCAGGATTTATTGGTGACTCATGGGGATAAATTTTAGACAATAGCTTTCCACTTTCTATGCTTAAAGATTTTGTATGTTGTAAAGGCTGTTTGTTTAAAAAAAAAGTCCTCATGATGTAATACCGAGGGATAACAACAATAGGAATTGTTGTGCCTAAAAGTCTTCAACTGAGATCAGGAGCCAGTTGAGCTAGGCACTGTACAGACGCACAGGAGGGCATAGTCCTTGTCCCAAAGAGCATAGTCTTTGATTCTGAGTCTTGGTGCATGAACTGAAGTCATCTGGGTTACACAGGCGTGTTGCCACTGCTCCAGGCCTGGCCCTGACAAGAGGGTGTGCTGCTATAAGTCTGTTGCTAATTGGCCGCAATTATTGTGTTGCTTTGTTTGCCGCAGGTACGACAGAAACAAACTGTCCCTGAAGGAGATCATGAACGTGCAGTACGTATCATGTATGAACCCCACTGCAGGGAGTTTCACCATCAACCCACGGCTTCAGGTAGAGTCCCTTAATTGACACACTGCTAATTTATTAAATCATTGGGAGAGTTAGAATGTCATCAGAATGGTCTTTAAAAGAATAACCTGGAGGGGCAGATTATGGCCATGACGTTGTAGTTAACACTCCAGCCTTAAGAAATGTGGCCAAATTCTGCTGTCACTTACATCCATGTAAATTCATTTAAATCAGTGGAGTTATTCTAATTTACACTGATGGAACAGAAAGCAGAATTGTCCCTTATTCCTCATTTTTGGCCCCTTTCCCACCATATTTCCTCACACATTACTGCTCGCAGTTTGAGATGGACTTTCACTTTTGCCAGCCAGCCAACATCCTTCAGAGTAATACAGATTGAGTTTGTTTTTATTTATCTAGTGTTATCCCTGGAATGTAGGTACTCATTTTCTCTGGTTTGGGTTGTAAAAATCCTCATGCAACCAGTTACATTTTCCTTTGCCAAAGAGATAAAATACAATGAAAACAGGAAAGAAGATGATCCAGAGTTATAATAGCTAATGCTAACATGAATTTGGGAAGAGATATTAAACCTCATGCTTCAGGGCTTAAGCCAGTCACTGACTGTCAGGGATTAGGAGGAGACCTAACATAGGAGGCAGATCATACCACATCTGCTTTGGGCCAGGTTGCTTGCTCCATTGTCCGAAGCATCTGGTTCTGGCCAATGTCAGAGACAGGGTAGTGCACTAGCTGGATCTCAGCTCTGATCCAGTCGGTCAATTGCTATGTTTAATAGGCAGAAGGCTTAAAACAAATTTAAGGAAGTACTTCTTCACACAATGCATAGTCAACCTGTGGAACTCATTGGCAGGAGATATTGTGAAGGCCAGAAGTGTAATGAGGTTCACATCAGAATTAGATAAGTTCATGGAGGATAGATCCATCAATGGCTATTATTCAAAATGGTCAGGGATATAACCCCATGATCTGGGTGTCACTAAGCCTCTGACTCCCATAAGCTGGGACTGGACAGCATGGGGTGGATCACACAATAATTGCCCTGTTCTGTTCATTCCCTCTCAAACATTTGGCACTGGTCACTGTAGGAAGACAGAATACTGGGCTAGATGGACCATTGCTCTGACCCAGTATGGCCATTCTTATGTTGTCCTATTTAACTTGTGAAAGGTGTTCTCTTATCACAAGGTGCACTGTTTGTCTGTTGACACTGGTGGGATAGCATTTGCCAAATGAGCCCCAGAGGGGTCAGGGAATTGCTAAGTATCTGTCAGCTATACCCAGATCACCTTGGCAGGCAGCAGAATGAAAACACACTGGGTTTTATTAGTACTTACAAGAGAAACAGGGATCTCAAATAGGACTTAGGAGAAGGATCACAACAACCTGATGCATTGTATCCTGCATGGGAACTGTATCCCGCTCTCAGCGGTTACATACATGTAATCCAGCAGGTGCCACTAGAACGTTTATGTGAACATGTAGAACTGAGAGCCGAATTTGTCCCCATTTCTTGACCATCCCCTCTGTGAAAGGAGTTATCCAGCATCCTGACCTCCTTAAATGAGCTGCCATAGTTTGGTAAAATGAGATATTTTGACCTCTTGAAAACTTGTGACTTACCCATCTCCATCAGCCTGGCTCTTACTGAGAGGGACAAGGAACCCACAGTCCCTTGTTTGAGTAATGGTCTGAATACAGCACCTTACATGAAGGATACTGTCCTTTGGACAAAATATTATCCTGGTATAAAGGACCAGATTTTCCAGAGAGCTAACTCCTATTTGGGCACCTGAATAAAACGGCCAGATTTTCCAAAGTGCTCGGGACCCCACAGGTCTCTCGTAGTCAATGGAGGCTGCACATTTCTAAAATATACCCAGAAAATCAGCAAAATCAATTCACTGTGCTTGTTTATTTGCCATTTTGACTTTAAATCTGTAACAAAATGACCATCAAATGCAATTGACAGTTCCACCCTTTGGGAGCAGATGCCTCAGAAGTGGCTCATCAGCTTGAGCTATTGGGATGAGAAATCACAGTAAAAATACTGATTGCTTTCTGATCAGCTCAATGAGCCCAAACCCCCATTCAGCAAAAAAGGAGGCCAACCCAGTCTGAAACCTTTCTTTGTTTTTCTTCGCTCCCCAGCGCCACTTCAGTGTGTTTGCTCTCTCCTTCCCTGGATCGGAAGCTTTGTCCACTATCTACAGTGTCATTCTAACTCAGCACCTGAAACGGGGGCGTTTCTCTGGGCCTGTGCAGAAATCCTCTCAGCAGCTGATACACGTGGCACTGGGCCTGCACCAGAAAGTAGCTGCTACTTTCCTGCCAACGGCTATCAAATTCCATTATATTTTCAACCTCAGAGACTTCTCCAATATCTTTCAAGTAAGTGCAGTAACTTTCCTCCTGGGGCACTCGAAGGTTGACTAAAGGTAGGATGTGGAATTTATGGGAGTGTGGTCCCCTCTCTCCGCCAGCCCAGCACCAATTAACATTAATGGGGGGTATGCAACCTCACCAGGGCTGCATATGCGCCATGTGTCGTTCAGTCCAGTCTTCCAAGAAAATGACAACACACATTTTTTTTTGGAGTAAAATATTTTTTCACGTGGTAACTAAGACCTAGATCCTCCAGGGTACTTAGGCACCTAAATACTTTGGAGGATCTTGGGGCCTGAAGTTCATTTCCCTGTTGCCCATGTGGTTTGCCCTTTGTTAGACATTCAAGCCTGTGAAATCAGCTGAGGAGTGAGGAAAATGGTTAGGGTTGCCAAGTGTCCGCTTTTCGACTCGAACGTCCAGTCGAAAAGGGACACTGGCGGCTCTGGTCAGCACTGCTGACGGGGCTGTTAAAAGTCCAGTCAGCAGAGCAGTGGGACTAAGGCAGCCTCCCTTCCTGTCGTGGCTCTGCGCGGCTCCTGGAAGCAGCGGCATATCCCCGCTCCAGCTCCTGTGTATAGGGGCAGCCCAGTGGTTTCACACGCTGCCCCTGCCCCAAACGCCGGCGTTGCAGCTCCCATTAGCTGGGAACCATGGCCAATGGGAGCTGCGGGGGAAGCACCTGCAAATGGGACAGTGCGCAGAGCCACCTGGCTGCACCTATACATAGGACCGGAGGGGGGACGTGCCACTGCTTCCTGGAGCTGCCTGAGGTAAGCACCGTCCGGAGCCTGTACCCCTGCCCCCCTCCCACCCCAGCGCTGATCCCCCTCCCACCCTCCAAACCCCTCAGTCCCTGCCCACATCACCCTCCTATACCCCAAACCCCTCCTCCCCAACCTACCTCGGAGCCCGCAATCCCAGCTGGAGCCCTCACACCCCCCCCGCCAATGCCCCTGTGGGAGCTGATGTGGAGAGCACTGAAATCAGCACTGAGCTCTGGCTTTGCTTTTCCAGTCACACCGAGCTACAGTAAATGCATCACATTTTCAAACTGAAAAACAGAAAATGCAAAAACCATTCTTGTGCCATAGCGTGGAATCCTCAGTCATCAGGAAAAGCAGATAGAGAAATCTCACTTGCCTTATCCTTTGGATGGATAAAGAAATTTGCAGCTGCCAATACTGTAGGCAGTAGTATAAAGGCCTTTTAAAATTCAGTTTAATCCTGAATAAACAATCAAGTGCTTGAGCATATAATAGCTTCATTTACAAAGGACCTTTAGCAAATGTTCTTCCACCAGCTATTTTCTAAATGCAGGAGCAGCTCATGGTAACAGGTATGTGGCACAAAACCTATGCACATTGAAGCTCCTGAGCGTTCTACCTTTGGAACTTTCTGTCTCTGTCTTGTTTTACTGCTGACTCTGCACCGATGGTTAACTGCTGTTCCACTTGTGATCTGCTGAAAGAATCTGTCATTATCACATTATCTTAGCTGTAGCTAAATATTGAATCAGTGACTTACAATCCCTGCCTGATTACTTTTCTCAAAACAGGCTGACAGTCCTTATTACAAGGACTGTGCTAATTGTCTCACTCCAGGAACCTTTGCCTTAGTTGCTGCTGCTAATGGAGAATGAGTGAATGCAAGTCTACCTGTGTATGTGAATATTACCCAGAAGAGGATGCTCCAAAGTGGCCATCTGCAGAAATCATTTCTGACAGAGATCTGCTGACTTGTTGCTTTTATGTTGTTCAGACTTTCAAAGTGCCTGTATATGTAATACTCAACGCCAGCTTGATTGGCAGGCTAATGGCCTGTGTTGCACAGTGAGAGTGACTCACTATGGATTGCACTGAAGGTGAATCCTAGTGGAATTCACTCCATTTTTCTCCAAAATGCTAGAGGGTTTACGCTACACAAATAAAAGACATGGCTGAATGTGAAGGAACCTGACACAAACCTAGTGGCTGGAGGTTCTTCTGGCAGTCCTGAGTACACTGTGTCAAATGCTGCTCAAATTTGCCTTGACTAGACAAGAATGTTTAGTGCCCTCCTTTTGGGACTTGGAGCACCTACAAGATATTCTATAGCAGTGGTCACAGGTCCCAAATATTGCTATTGGATGTAATTTCCTCCACTGCTCACCTGCTTGTCACCCTTTGGCCAGGCCAGGATGAACCACAATGGTCCAGCGGCTAGGTGATGAGTTGGCATTATATAATTAGGGCAAAATATGTTTACAGGGTGGTTTGCTATACTTGTTACACTTGGCATGCCAAAGTGACCCTGGAAACAGCTTGTCACAGCACGGATGTGACCCTGCAGACTATTGCCCGATACCTGGTTTGCTTTAGAATTGCTCTCGTCTGCACAGGAGCACACTGGACAAATTGCCAAGTTGTAGGGAGATGAGTTGGGGATTGGCTTTGATAAATCAGAAGAGAAACTGACAATTGCTTTGGATAGAAACAGGAAGACCAGGAGAGAGTTGCAACTGGAAGCACTGAGCCAGTGGAGGGACATTGCAATGGTCTCAAGTTGCAGTGGGGGAGGTCTAGGTTGGATATTAGGAAACGCTATTTCACTAGGAGGGTGGTGAAGCACTGGAATGGGTTACCTAGGAAGGTGGTGGAATCTCCATCCTTAGAGGTTTTTAAGGCCTGGCTTGACAAAGCCCTGGCTGGGATGATTTAGTTGGTGTTGGTCCTGCCTTGAGCAGGGGGTTGGACTAGATGACCTCCTAAGGTCTCTTCCAACCCTAATCTTCTATGATTCTATGACAGGGCTTTCTTTGGCCAATAGGCAAGTACATTTAGAGCTGCTATGGAATGGAAAAGGGCATGTGGAATGTATTTGTGGGCATTCCTTTGTGGTTTTGAATAGGAATAATGAGACTGTTTCCCAAACTGGTGGCAGGAGCGTGCAGCTGCTTTCTGTGGACCAAGAGACAAGAATGCAAAACTCAAACCCACAAAACCTAGGAGCTAGAGTGTAAAGTGACGTACCTACATACATCACCTACCAACAGAGATGCTCATCGCTTGGGAGGGAGGATGGTCCCTGGCTATATGCTAGCCTAGAGTTAGGAGAGCTGGGTTCAAGTCCCTGCTCTACCACAGAGTTCCTCTGTGACCTTGAGCAAGTCACTTAGCATCTGGCCCAGATCCTCAGAAGTCATTAGGCTCCAAACTCACGTTGATTTCAACAGTAATTAGGAGTCTAAATACCTTAGAGGCTCTGGAGCTCTGTTCGCCATGTAGAACAGTACTTCCCCACCTCACAGGGGTGTTGTCAGGTTAACGACACTAAAGGTAGAGAGGTGCTCTGAGGCTATGGGAATTGGGGCCATATAAAAAGTACCTTTGACAAACACACACTAGCAAATCAGCACTGCTCAACCACATGGGCTCTTATGGGCAGGCAGGCCTCATATCAGTCTTGCCTCCTCCATTGTCCCTTGATCCCAGCTATCTCAGCTCAGGAAATCCCTATTCCAATTCATGTCTCTCTCTGTTGTGGGACTGCGACTGTGTGACTTGCCTGCCATTCCCAGAATGCCTTTCCAGGTCTTCCGAAGCAGCGCCAGGACAATGCTTTGGAAATGGCTTGTGCTCTGTTTTTGTCAATAGGAGAAAGGCTATTCTGCCTTACTGTGCTGTGCCAAAGGACTCCTAAGGGAACGCTGTCCACATGCTTTCCCAGACATGGTGACACACTGCATTTGCTTGAGCTGGGAACAACCCCACTGAAAACCCAACAGCCTGTTCTTGGTGGCTGGCCATATGGAGGCTGGGTGTATGTGTTTTGACTCTCCATGCATACTCTATTCCAGTTTGGCTGACTGCTTTTCCCCTCTCTTTCCCTGACCCTCCATGTCATTGTTCTCCCATTGCACACCCCAGAATTGTAGCTGTAGTGTATAGGAACTGGGACTGTCTCTTTAAAGAGAACACAGAGAGCACCACTAGAGGGCTCACTCACTATTGACTTGGAACCTGACTGTGCTTGTGTGATTTCTTCCTGTTGTGTGCACACAGGACACAACAGTAGCCCTGGAGGAGTAGCTTGTAAACACCCACCCCGCTGCTGAGGTAATAACAGTACCTAGATTTATTCCTTCCATGTCGACCACATGGACAAGGGTCACTTCACAGAGCCAGCTATTTTCTGAAATTATTTTAATTTGTAATTGAACTAAGAGGATTAAAAGTCATTTATTTCTGGGTCATTTTTATACAGTACAAGCTGTGATTTTTACCCTTGTGCTAGGGAAACTTCAACGTTTACTCCTCGCAGCCCCCTTTGCGCCTCTCATCAGCCCACTGTATCGTAATATTGGGCTCCATCCATACCCCTAGCAAGCAGGGAAGGCTGTGCTGTGACCCCTGGCATGGCACTACTGGCCATCATCTCAGCAGGGCATAGTTATGATAATGGAGGCTAGGAGCCATCTGTCCTGTTTTCTCCATTTCCTCCACAAAATTTTGCTTGCCTGTCCAGAAAGCCCCAGTGAACCAATTACTTTGTTTTACAGGATGCAGTGTTCAGGAGATAGGAACTGTGAGCAAAACAAAGCAAACCCAGCATTCATGGTTCATTTTATACCTCTTTGCACTTCAAGTCCGGAATGAGTGTGGTGATAATTCAGGTTTTGGATGAATGCTTAGAGTGTTGAATTATTAAACATCAAACAGTTGAAAAACAAGATTGCAAATCATCTGTTTATTCCCAGTATATTTATTCCTAGCATATGGCAGTATGCAAAGGAAAGGCCGATGGAGGTCCAGACTGCTCCAAGGCTGTACTGCACGCACATTCCCAACAGACGGCTTTACTGTTGCTAGTTCTGCTGTCTAGGGGAGCAGTATTTCCATGTGAAGATGATGCAATGTCTTTCATGTGTGCCATGGTGGCAGCAGAAGGAAGAAGGAACTTCCTGGTGTCTTCCATCACATGAACCCCTTGCAGCCATGTAGTACTGAATGTATGTCTGCTCAGAGGAGCCCATGGGTATAGAAGGATTGCTTCTTTAGCGGTGTAACACAGAGCCATGAGGTACCCTAGGCCATACCAGAGAGTAATTCTGGGGCTGCACGCTTCATCCCAAACGATATGCATGGGTGAACTAGTAAACATAAACCAGTAGTTCTCAACCTATTTACCATTGTGGGCCGCATATGCAGTTCTCTGTGTTATGTGGGTCACATCCACACAATATATATACTACCTGAATTGCTCTGAGGATGGCATATGGGCTGCAGCTGTGTGCTGATTAGACCTCAAGTGGCCCGCAGGTTGAGGACCACTGTCATAAACCAAGAAAAGTGCAATGATTGGTTTTCCATTCAGGGCTCCTTTCCACTGGGAGCTGAGTCTTGTCCAGCAACCCCACCAAGTCACGCTGTTGATGGGCAGTGGCTAAGTGCATGCTGCAGCCTATCTGAACTGTTTTCTTATGGCCTTGCCTGGTTAGTTAATATATCTCAGACCAAGGTCTGGACCCACTAATGAAGTCAGGGTTTCTGTACTGTAAATCCATCCATGGGGATGCTCCTATCCTGCCTGCATTCATCCCGGCACTGGGAGCCAGACAGATGCGCTGACATGTAAATGCGATTTGATTGATGTTTGTCATCATGCTATGTGCAGCCACAGGCTGTGAAGACATCTGCTCCCAGACCAAGGGAGCTATTAATGAGTGTAGTGGTAGCAAAACAGCTTGTGAGTGTGGGGAGCTGCTGCTGAGGACTATTAGAGGCAGGTGTAACCTGCTGTGGAAGCGCAGGGGGATAAGATGGACTGAACTGCACTGTTGTAGTGATTTGTCTCCTTGTGTAGAGATAATCATGTTATATGGTTTGTAAGGCTAACATCAATGCTCAGAGGTAAGTAGCTCATTCAGAGAAGGGCTTGGATGCTACACACACAATCTTTGCCAAGATCTATTAAACTAGCTGCATGTGCTAGGCAGAACAGTGAAACTTACTGGCAGCTCCATCCATCCAGACAATCACTACACTCTCAAGTAAATTCACCCAGGAAAATGATAAAGGGCAAAACCACCCCATCACCTGTGGACAAACACTTTTTTCACAAAGCGATCACTCTGTGCCTGACCTCTCAGTCCTTATCCTCAAAGAAAACTTGCGTAAACAGACAGGCACGGAAGCTTAAATTCATAACTTTGCTAAAGAGTAAAAATTATGGACTGATCAGTGACACTGGATTTCTGGCTTGTCACAACTATCTATAACCCGCTAAACCCTCTTTTTGTCCTGTGACTGCAGAGGTGTTAACGGGCCACTCTACCTTGAAGGGTCCCTTACAGTACATGCTAACTACTTATGCTAAACAATCTCTCCCACCTTGCATTTTGCTGTGAGCTGCGAGGACCTTTCCCAGACCTGAAGAAGAGCTCTGTGTAAGCTCCAAAGCTTGTTTCTCTCACCAATAGAAGTTGGTTCAATAAAAAAATATTACCTCACCCACCTTGTCTCTTTAAGACCTGGAGGTTGTCACCAGACCTGATGGTTTCAGAGAGGCCCAGTGATCCCTGTCATCCCGAGGCTGACATGCTGGACAGAACCCTTCTAAGCTTTCAGGTGTCAGCTATTTTCAAAACACAGTTTGGTTCAGAAAAAAAAATATGCCAATTTGCCAATCCTCAAATGTAAAAAAACCCCAACCAACCTATGGGCACTTGATGAGCAAGAGCACTTTAGATTGCATTTTAGCGCATTTTATATTTTATGTATAAATAATTAGACATAAGGAATAAAGCTTTATGTTTAATTCATGTCATTAAAAACCTTATGTATTGTTAATAGGTTTAGTTATAGGCGTCATCTCTTTGAAATATCATTCTTTTGTGCATTTTAATAGGGTGCATTGTAAACATACTGTTGTAAGCTGACAGCAGCTAATACTTCCTCTAGACAGCACATGCCTAATTAAAGTCACTTATTTTATGTTTTTTTAAGTCTACTCACTCGAGATTTCCAAACTGGTTTTTCCCTCTTGGCTGGCAGCACAAGGGAGATGTTGGGGAGGTGAAGAGCCCTGATTCTGGGCTGAAGAGCAGTCGGTGCAGCTTGGAGAGGTCTCCTGAGCCTCAGTCACAGTGCACTGGGCCAAGACCTTTGCAGGGCCTGGTTTAGACGCTTCAGAGCCCTCATGTTTCTGCTGCTCACTTGGTGTGGTGATGGCAGGTGACCACCTTTACCTCCCAGAGAGGCAACAACAGCAGCAGGGGACCCCTTTGCCCCCAGGAGTGGTGGCTTCCGCCGTGCCTCTCCCCTCAAGAGCAGCGGGGTCCAGAGAGCACTAACACCCCAGCTGCTGGGCGCAGGACACCTGCTTGGGTCGGTGGGCGGGCCAGGCCCACTGCACCTTCTAATCTTCTCTTGGTAGGAAACTCCAACCACACCCTCTTCCTCCCAGCCGCACTCTCTGTCCTGGCAGCCAAGGCAGGGAGGGGGAAGAGCCCATGGACTGGGGTGATCTTCCTGGGGCTGGGGTACAGGGAGGCAGTATGGCATAGTGGATAGAGTGCTGTACTGGGACTCGGGTGGCCTGGCTTCTATTCCTGGCTACAGCATTGGCCTGTTGAAGTGACTCCCCGAAGGTCACACACCTTTCTTTGCTTTAGTTTCCCCAGCTGTGGAATGGGGATGATGATACGAAGCTTCTTTGTAAAGTGCTTTGAGATCTGCTGGTGGGCGGGTCTTTGTAGGAGTTAGGAATTATTCGTATGCTGGCCCAAGGGCTAGCATTCCTCAGCAATGCAGTGCACAATGGTTGACTGCAGTGTAGGATGGTGCCGAAGTATTTAGGTCAGATCTTCCATGGCCTGTGACCGTCTTTGCCATTATTCTTTGTACTGATCTTTGGAGTCTTTCGTGCACAGAACAAAGCAAAAGCAGCACAAAATGCTCTGCTGCAGGCACACTGGGAAGCCCTGGGGAACACAGTCTGCATTCTCCAGGGGCTGGTTGGGTAGGGAGTTACTGAGCAGTCCTGCTGCATGCTTACCACAGTAGCTCTGCATTCGTTGCTCTTCACCCCCAAGCCCGGCATGTTAGTGCAGATACAGGAGAAGCTGGGTGTGCTGTGTGTAGCTGATATGTGTGTGTGTGTGTGTGTATGTTCTCTACAGGGCATTCTGTTTTCTACCCTGGAGTGTCTGAAGGCTCCCCAAGACTTGGTGAAGCTCTACCTGCATGAGTCAAACCGTGTGTACCGGGATAAGATGGTTGATGAGACAGATTTCAGCACATTTGATAAAATGCAGATGGAGATGGTGAAGAAGTTCTATGATGTAAGTATTGCAGTTGGTGTTCGTCAGATTAACGCGCTCTGGGATAACCTCTCAGGGGCTAGCTGCCCTGGAGGCAGAGGTGGATTTAGGATAAAAATGACTGGACAGAAGTCTGCTCAAGACATCTTATGTGTTTGGAGATGGACCCTGTTGGGGAGAACACAGGGCAGGGTGCCCAGACTTCTATGGTGTCTCCTCAGCTCTGCCACTGACTGACTGTGTGACTCCAGACTAGTCACTGTGCATTTCTCTGTGTCTCAGTTTCCCAAGGACTGTCTACAGTCCTTAAAACACAGCAGCTGCACCACTGCAGCGCTTCAATGAAGACACTACTTATGCTGATGGGAGGGGTTCTCCATTTCCCCAAGAGGCAGTAGCTAAGTTGACAGGAGAAGTCTCCCGTCGACCTAGCACCGTTTACACCAGCAGTTAGGTCAGGTTAACTATGTCACTCAGGAGTGTGGATTATTCCTAAGGTAGACCAGGCCCCAGTCTGTCAAATGGGTAAAGTAATGGATTCCTGCCTCACAGGGGGCTGCGGGGCTCAATTAAGTAATGTAAGTAAAGTGCTTCAGGAGTCTCCAGTGATAGGTTCGAGACAAGGGTCAAGCTTGGGCTGAGTTCCCTGGTCTCAGCAGGAGGAGGCTGGGGTCAAGACGCAGCATGGAGTCCTTGGCACTCCTCAGTCCAACAATATCTTTCCAAGGAAACCTCTGCACTCTAACCCCTTGGGATTACAATGGTATGGTCCTCCTAATGTGCATGCAGTTAAAGGTGCTTCTACTTGGATAAGTCCTTTTACACAGGCATAACTGTGTCCACACTAGGGCTTGTACTCATTTAATTATCCCAGTATAAAGTAACACCCTCAACTGCCATAGTTAAACCAATACCAACGCTGCGTGTAGGCCAGGCCTTAGTGCTCTGAGGGATCCAGCCTCAGGGATCCCAGCGGTACTGAAGGTGAGGGGGCTTCTCTAATCCCGTGTCCTACCTGTGCTTATGAGTGGGCCCTTCCCTCTTTTAGTGCTCACTCCCTCCCCTGAAAAGAACAAGAGCCATCAGACCCCCTGCCCTTCATCCTGGGCACTGGTAGCCAATCCACAGCCATGCACTGTTCGGCCTCCAGCTCTCACCACACACGTGGCACTCCCTGTCCTGACAGCTCCATGCAATCTACTTTCCCTGCAGTGCTTCCTGTCCCCGATGAGGCACCCAGTATTAGGAATAGAGGATCAGATCAGAGCTTATCTCTCATAACTGTGCTATCTGCAGATGTTCTCCCCTTCCATATAACTGCCTAATTCTGGGATTCCAATGGCACGTTTGTTCTCAGCAGTACTTTGTGGAAATCAGCTCCGTGGCTGAATTATGCATTGCATAAAAAAGTTTCTTTTTACCAGATTGAAATTTGTTTCCTTTCATTTTCAGTGACTGCCCCTTTGCTCTGTCTTAAGAAGGAGGGTTAATAGGAGAACCCAATATACTTGCTCTGTGCCAGTTTGTGTTATGTTATCATGTCCCCTTTTACTTACAAGTACAGTCATACTGGGTCAGACCAGTGGTCCATCTAGCTCAGTATCCTGTCTTCTGACAGAGGCTAATGTCAGGTGCTTTATAGGGAATGAACAGGACACTCAGTCATGGAGTGATCCATCCCCTATTGTCTACTTCCTGCTTCTGGCAGTCAGAGGCTAGGGACGCCCAGAGCATGGGGTTGCATCCCTGACCATCTTGGCTAATAGCCATTGATGGACCTGTCCTCCAGGAACTTATCTAATTCTTTTTTGAGCCATGTTATAGTTTTGGCCTTCACAACATCCCCTGGCAATAAGTTCCACAGGTTGACTGTGTTTTGTGTGAAGAAGTACTCCCTTTCTGTTTGTTTTAAACCTGCTGCCTATTAATTTCATTGGGTGATCCTGGTTCTTGTGTTATGTGAAGAGGTAAATAATACTCCCTTGTGCATTTTCTCCACACCAGTCATGATGTCATAGATCTCTATTATATCTGCCTTTAACCTTTTTTCCCAAGCTGCAAAGTCCCAGTCTTTTTAATCTCACCTCATATGGAGGCTGTTCCATACCTCTAATCGTTTTTGTTGCACTTCTCTGTACCTTTCCCAATTCTAATATGTCTTCTTTGAGATGGGGTAACCAGAACTGCACGCAGTATACAAGGTGTGAGCCTACCGTGGATTTATGTAGTGCCATTATGATATTTATGTCGTCTTATCTATCCTTTTCCTAATGGTTCCTAACATTCTGTTCGTTTTTTTGAATTTGTATTTATCAACATTGAATTTCATCTGCCATGTTTTGTGAGATCCCTTTGTAACTATTCACAGTCTGCTTTGGACTTAACTATCTTGAATAATTTTGTATCATCTGCCAACTTTGCCACCTCATCATTTATCCCTTTTTCCAGATCATTTATGAATATGTTGAACAGCACGGGTCCCAGTACAGACTCCTGTGGGAACCCACTATTTTATGTCACTTCGTTCTAAAAAATGATCATTTATTCCTATGCTTGTTTCCTGTCTTTTAACCAGTTAGTGATCCATGAGAGGACTTTTCTTCATATCCCATGACTGCTTACTTGGCTTAAGAGCGTTTGGTTAGGGACTTTGTCCAGGCTTTCTGAAAGTCCAAATGCACTATATCATCTGGATTGATATTGTCCACCTGTTTGTTGACCCCCTCTAAGAATTCTGATAGACTGGTGAGGCACAATTTCCTTTACAAAAGCCGTGTTGACCCTTACCCACCCAATCATGTTCATCTGTGTGTCTGTTCATCTTATGCTCCAATACGTCTGTTAGTCTATAAGGTGCCACAGGACTCTTTGCCACTTTGATAATTCTATTGTTTACTATAGTTTCAACCAATTTGCTTGGTACTGGAGTTAGACTTACCAGCCTGTAATTGCCAGGGTCTCCTCTGGAACCTTTTTTAAGAATTGGTGTCAATTAGGTATCCTGTAGTCATCTGATACAGAAGCTGATTTAAGTGATAGGTTGCATGCCACAGTTTGTAGTTCTGCAATTTCATATTTGAGTTCCTTCAGAACTCTTGGGTTAATACCATCTAGTCCTGTGGACATATTACTGTTTAATTTATCAATTTGTTCCAAAACCTCCTCTATTGACACCTCAATCTGGTACAGTGCCTCAGATTTGTCACCCAGAAAGAATGTCTCAGATGTGGGAATCTCCCTCACATCCTCTGCAATGGAGACTGATGCAAAGAATTCATTTAGCGTCTTTGGAATGGCCTTATTGTCCTTGAGTGCTCCATTAGCACCTCGATTGTCCAGTGGCCCCACTGACTGTTTGACAGGCTTCCCTACTCATCTTCTCTCTAAATCAGTGGTTTCCAAACTTTATTGGTTCATATACCATGTTCTTAAAAACATGGTGTTGTAAGTACCATGTGCAAATTTCTCCTTTTTGTGCACATTTTAGTCTTTAATGGGCTTAACTGTATTTTGACATGTACTTGATTGTTTGCTAACCCATCCCAATCCTTTCATCCCCTCTTCCTAAAAGAAGTTTAGCCAGGCCTCTAATCATTTTCTTTGCTTGTCTCTGAATCCCCTCTATTTTCACTATATCCTTTTCAATAGAGTGACCAGAATTAAATACAGTTCTACAGGAGAGCATGAACCATGGATTAATATAATGGCATTATAATATATCAGTGTTATATTTTATTCCTTTCCTGTAGTGCCCTCACACTTTGTTTGCTTTACGGCCATCACTGCCCATAGAAGAGAGGTTTTCATGGAAGTGAGTCCACAGCAATGGCCAGCTCTGGTTCCTGAGTGGGAGGAGTTAATTTAGAGCCCAGTGAGGGTTGTGGATACTTCACATTTTTCCTTCCAGTGTGCACAACATTGCATTTATCACGACTGAATTTCATCTCCACTAGTGCTGCCCAACTGTCAGTGTCAGGGGTGTTGAACGCTCCTCAGTGCTTTCTCCGGTCTGGCCTAGTCTAAATAATCTGGTGTCTTCTGTAAGCTTTGCCACCTCACTGCTCACCCCTTTTCTTGATCATTGCTGATTTTTTTCAGCATCAGCTGTTTTTATAGCCCCACCTGTGACAGGGACTCATTTCTATCCCCTGAAAAGGATAGGCACCTCCTTGAGCCCCCTCTTGTGACAACTGATGCCAGAGAAATAGTATAGATTCCAAGGCCAAAAGGAGCCATTGTGATCATTTAGTCTGACCCTCTGCATAACACAGGCCATAGAACTTACCCACAATAATTCCTAGAGCAGCGCTTTCAGAAAGACATCCACTCTTGATTAAAAATTTGTCAGCGATATAGACTCTGCCACAACCTTCGGTATAGCTTCCTTTCAATGCCCTTATTCTCCTTACGTGCTCCCTCTGCCCTCTTGTGGTGCAGCAGAGCCACCAGTTATCTCACAATACTGTGTGCTGTCCTGGTCATCCCATCTCAAAAAGGATATCTTACAACTGAAGGGGGTTCAGTGAAGAGCAATGAGAAAGGCCTGGAAAAACCATCATCTGAAGATAGATTGAAAAGATTGGGATTGTCACATTGCTAAGGAGAGAAATAAGAGTCGCATGTTAAAAGTCTATCAAATAATGGATGGTCTAGAGAGGGGAGACCAGGAGCTTCTGTTCTCTCTATCTCACAACCCATATACGTGGGAAAAGTCAATGAAATGAACAAAGTGGGAAGTTCAAACTGGTAAAAGGAAATCCTTTTTCACATAACTTGTAAGTAGCCTGTAGAACTCACTTGCAGAAAGTCATTGAGCCGAAGAATTTAGCAAGATTCAAAAAGAGATTGGACGTTGAGATGGATCACAAGAATATCCAGAGTGGTAATAATTAATGACAATAAAAAATTGGAAGGAAGATTAACCCTTCATCCTAAGGGCTTCAGACCTATGTGTAAGGCAGATTACCCCACACCTGAATAGGTGGGATTCTTACACCTTCCTCTGACACATCTGGCACCAACCACCAGGGTGCTGGAACAAATTGTATAGTGGGGGTGCTGAGAGCCATTGACCAAAAGTGGAAACCCTGTATATGATTGAAACCACTTTCAAGACAGGGGGCGCGGCAGCACCCCTAGTTCCAGCGTCTACGCTGGCCACCGTCTGATTCAGTCTGGCAATTGCTGTGTTCCTCATTGTTTTTATGACTATGGCTAATTACTTTTCAAATTCCTTCTTAACTAGGGTGACCAGATGTCCTGTTTTTATAGGTACAGTTCCGTTTTTTGGGACTTTTTCTTATATTGGTGCCTGTTACCCCCCCCCCCCACCTGTCCCGTTTTTTCACAGTTGCTATCTGGTCACCCTATTCTTAACCATCCTAATTTCAATTTTACATTTTTCACTCAGTGTAGATGGGGTTCCTTTTTATTCATTTCACTTGGGCTGATTTTTGACTTTTTTGAAAGATACCTGTTTGGCTTCAGTAATCTCCTGTACCTTGTCACTCAACCTTCCTGCTTCTCTTTTGAGTTCAGGGGCATAGATAGATCTTCCATGATGCTGCTATGGTATGCATGAGCAGCCACCATGCTGAATCCAAAGGATTTTAATTTCCTCATTTTTTATGTTAAAGTTTTTGGGACCTTTTACAGAAAACCCTCCCTTTTTAAAGTGTAATGTCCCAGTGCTAGTTTTCATTATGATCCTTGCCATTAAATGGCTGAACTTCCTGAAATTATATTGTTGGCTCCTGTAAGTGCCTCTGAGCTTATAATGAAACACCCCAAAGTCAGGAAACACAAAAGTGAAGGTTTGCTGAGCCCCTTTTACTCTGCACCACTACATGGATGCTTTGAAATGCTGGTTTGGAATCTGTGAGCTATGATTATGGTTAGATACAAATTTAAAGCTCAGGTGTAGAAAACCATTGTATCATCTGAGAAATACTTTGTGTTCACTATGCCAGAGATTTGGGGCAACACTTTCAAAAGTGCATAAGTGAGTTAGGAGTCTAAGTCCCTTTGTCTTTTAAATCAGTGGGAGATAGGTGCCTAAACATTTTGGACAATCCCAGTAGCTGCCTAACTGCATCATTAGGTGCCTCAGTATGTTTAAAAATCTGGCCCTAAGATCCAGATCCAGATAAGGTTTTAGGCACATTAGCCCAAGATTTAGACATCACTGAGATCCTCAGAATCTCCACTCAGCTGCTGCTTACTTCTGTAGGTGTCTAAATTTCCTAGGCATCTACATTTTCACTATTGAAGTCCCCATGGTGCCTGAGGAACTGCCAATGAGCCTGTGCACAGCTACCTCAGTCTAGGCGCCAGGTTACATCTAAACCAAGTGGGATCCTCAAACTAGGCTTGCCCCTCATCTCACCTGGGGAGGAATTGCATTGATCTGTTCTCCTGAAAAGAGCTTTCCCTTTGTTGCAATAGGAACAGGACATTCTGTATTTCCCTTTTGCATTTCATGGCAGGAAATCGAGGAGACTATAGAGGAGACCAAGAAGATGAACATGTACTGCCATTTTGCTAGAGGCGTTGGGGAACCCAAATACATGCCTGTTCAGACCTGGGAGTCACTGAATCGCATCCTTGTGGAAGCCTTGGATAACCACAATGAGGTCAATGCTGTCATGAATCTGGTGCTCTTTGAAGATGCCATGTGCCATGTGTAAGGAGATTTTCTATCTTTGTACTCTCACAGAGTCATCAGCCTAAATGTCTTTGGAGCTGGTCTGTGTAATGCATTTCTGTTAACATTTTCAGAGGGGATGAGCAGCCATAATCACAGATGATGTCAGGAAGAGCTGAAAAAGCGGACATTAATCTCTCCTCAGTTTCTCATCTGTCCACTGGGGATTTCCTATCTCCTAGGGGGTATTGGAAGCCTTTTCTCACTGATGTTTGGCAAGCACTTTGAAACCTTCAGGCCTATGTCACACTTTCAAGTGACTTTCAGAGGTGTTAGGTGCCTAAAGCTGCAGAGTGGTGCCTGGGCAGATGGTTAAAAGTTTCTAAGCAGATATGGTGCCTACCTCCGTTGATTTCAATGGAATTTAAGCACCTAAAATGCTTAAGCCCTTTTGACAATCCCACTAAGCACATGTCTGCACCTGTAGGCCCTGGATACCTTTGAAAATGTGGCCCTTAGCAGCTTAAGTCTTACTGCAAGTCAATGGAATTTAGGTTCCTGTGGTCAGATTTTTAAAGTTTTTTAGGCACCTAAAAATGCAGATAGGTGCCTAGTGGGATTGCCAAAAGCACCTAAGTGAATTAGGTTCATCTAAGTGAAATCAATGGGAGTTGGGAGTCTAGGTTCTTTTGAAAATGTTACCTGGTGAGTATATATACTGTATATAAGAATCTCTGAACTAACAGAGCCCTAGAGCCCCATTAGCTACACTGAAGCAGTACTTTTTCATTAGGAAAGGGTGGTCTCACAGTTCCTTAAGTACCAGGAAACCAATCCAATTACTATAATAGAAAAGAACAACAGATACAATCCTTTGATCTACCCAGCTACTCCTTTGAGTCCTGGGAGCTCACCATCCTTTCACTTCCTGCAGCATAGTGTCTTGATATTTAATAAAACCATAATATTGCTTCATGCTATGATGCTTTTATTCCATTCAGTTATGAAGTAGCAGTTTATCTTCAGCAAAGGCTTGCTTGGATCATCAAACTGTACTTGATTTTGTATTCCATGCATAAGGCAGACACACACACAAGCACTCTGGGTATTAGAATTTTTTCAGATTGTGATGTAAATGTTGTCTCTGTCATTTTCTCGTGTGTGCTCCCTGTGCACCAGAGAGGACTTGCTGGACCAAATCTGATTGCAGCCTCCCTCTAAATATTGTAAAAGATCAAGAGAAAAAGCTCTGATTTTTAAAGTTTATTTTCACATTCCTCCTTGTTCCCCTCCTCCTTTATCCCCGGCAGATGGTCTGTCAGACAGTACCACAGATATGAGCTGGTAGTCCTGACCCAAGGTTTAATTCCTAAACTTCAGGAGCTAAATACAGTTAGTGGCTAAATCACCAAGTTGTTCAAGAGCTCAAATCCATCTGTGCTAATCACTAAACATTTCTGTGGCCTTACCCACACACCTATACTTTCATAATTACTGATTTTATCAGTGTTTTGCTTATTGCTCTGAAAGTAATGAAGAACCTGATGAGAAATTAAATTAAACAAGTAGGCCAGCTGAGTCTAGTGAGGGCGTCTCATGGCATCCTGACCTTATTTAAAATGCAAATGAATTATTCTCTTATTCAAGACGTTTCTGGGAGAGCGGACTGATGGAATACGAACTACAAGTAGTTAAAGTTACTTTGGAGAGAAACAAAAATGGCTGGTGCTTTCATTGTGTTCTTAGCTACCCGAATGAAAAGGATAACAGCAGGTCTAAATCTTCAAAAGAAAGATCCCAACTGATTGCAAACAGTTAAAAATCAGTATTTTATCCTGTTGGCTTTGCTGTATAGAAATTAAGGCCCAGACATAGATGTAGGCAGACAATGGAACTGTTTCCAGAAAACCTCTCTACTATTTCTCGCTGTGCATGCCAGGTGGGATAGGCATGCCTCTGGATGCTTGCTATCAGATCATGCTTTCATACTTTTTATTGCTGGCAAAATCTGCCATGGTGTAAAGTTAACTAATGGAGAAGCATGTGGGTTATTCTGGAATACCGAGGTAATGATCTCAGTTTGGATCTCAGGGCAAGTGTCTAAAAGCCCCTTATCCCACTTGCCCTCCGTTGTTGGCAGTGTCAACAGAAAAGCTATATACTGATGAGCCTGGGCACGATGATGCCTTTCATGATGGCCTCCCTAGGCCGTAGTTGAAGCACATGGGCAAGGAGCGCTAGTTTTGGGTGGAACTTGCATTGCCACTGTCTTTGCTGAGCCAGTGCTGTGTAGAGGAGACTTCAGTCCTCGGGGGGGTCAATCTGCCACTACCCTAATGTTTTTTAAAGGTGACCTGCAGTCTAACTGCTACCACAAGTTTCATGTACATTTAAGTTCTCCTTATATTTCCAAAAAGTAAATAAACCCTTTCCTGCCATTTCCCCATATCTCCTTGAACTTAGCTTCTTGGACATGCCCCATTGATCTCAGCAGCTTGTGTCATTTCGCTTTTGGTGAAATAGCGACATCGCAGGCTCCATGGCCATGTTAATCACTGCACTGGGATCTAAACTTTGGCTAGTGAGTGAGATTTCCCCCTCCCCTGCTGGGAGGCAGCCCTGTAACAACTGTAGCCAAGAGACTGTGTCATTAATGTATAAGTGAAGAAGGTGTGATGCAGACAGAGGGGAATGCTGTTTGCATCTGCTCAACCCACAGATAGCAGTGATGTCATGAGAGGTGGAGTTTAAGTTCCTCTCACTCTGAGTTTTTCTGAGCAGGGGTTAGAGCCACTATTTTTAATTTAAACGATCATGAAAACAGAGGTTCTGACCAAAATAAATAAAGCAGAAGTGGATCTCCCTGAACCATGAATCACAGATGCAAAAAAAGTGGAGAAACTTTAAAAAAAACTTTGTAGGTTGCCTTTACATTGAAGATATTTTGATGGAATTTGGAGTTTTCACCAACATACTCCATCCCCATGCCTGAGCCACTTGTTTGACAATTTAAAGGAAAGCATCTCATTGAACAAAACTGTTTTAAATAAATTGTGTCATAAACAAACAAGGATGCCAAGGAATAGCAAGTAATTTTTCCATCGCAGAGTTCAGTGATTTACTTCTACAATATTTCCTGTTGAATGTTCTCAGAAATGTGTCATCTTCACATGATTAGCTCACTCTTCTTTGTTAGCACACTTTTTCTGAAGGATACAGTCTAGTGCAAACAGGAATTAACTCAGGGATGACCTCTGGCCTTTGTTTACACTGGAGCTCAGATTAGATGATCACAGTGATCTGCCCTTATAATCGATTAATCTTTATTTAGTGCCCCATCCTTGTGCATGTCATTGGTGAGACTACTCCATGTGTCAGTCTGAGCAAGGATGACAGAATCTGGCCCTTAAAGAATTAGTAGTTTTGATAAGGAAGACATATTGACAGAGCTTTCCTAGAAGGGAATTACACTGATCTAGATACATGAAGATATTAATAATACATAATGGGATTCCTCATGTGACTAATAGCTCACCAGTGTCATCAAGCCCATGGTTAATGTGGATCCTTGGAAATTTTCTGAGAGGAAATGTCTACTAGCGGGACTAATTAGAGCACATTTACCCAGCAAATTATTCTGGTTTGACCCATGTTCCATGTAAATGGAGGACTGACCTTTACTGTAAGATGTTCCTGAACATCATAACACAGCATATGAATCCAGAAATAGCCGAGATGGGAAGCTCTGAATTGCCATAGAACCATTTACTGGTTGGTTGCATTGTTTACTAAAGATCTCACCCAAAGAGTATCGAGTGCAAATGTGCCCCTTAGATTGGCACCACTGCTGTGATTCTGCTCCTATTCTCAGTCTAATTTGTTACTCAGTAAAATATGTATTGAAATGCTTCATATGGAAAAAAGTCTTCTTGACCAGAGATTCTGTCTGCTTCAATTTAGTTGCCGCATCAATCGTATCTTAGAATCCCCCAGAGGAAACGCCCTGTTGGTTGGCGTAGGTGGAAGTGGCAAGCAGAGCCTGACAAGACTTGCAGCTTTCATTAGCTCATTGGAGGTTTTCCAGATCACTCTGAGGAAAGGCTATGGAATCCCTGACCTGAAGGTAGGTGGCATTGAAAGGTGGGAAGGGAGAGGAAACAGAAACTTGTACTTCTTCCATACAGAGCTTTGTCTTTTCTATGTGTTGGAGAAACCTCCAGTGTAAATGAAAAGAGATTCCAATCGGATCGCAAAGAACGGTCATTCTCTCCAAAATTCATGAGTTAATGTTTTCTCATGGCTTTGTACCTGTAAAGGGCTATAGAGAGATGATGATGATTAAGATAATAATAAATTATTACTATTTTTAAGACAATAAAAAGAATACTTAATCAACCCAGGAGTAATCAACTATGGAATGATGTAGCTAGACGTGGGAGAGATTTATTAAGTCATATCCAGTTCATCTCCAACTTCCTGGATGCTATAAGAGTTGGAAACAGCACGTGGATTCTAACAATACATTTTCTGGTAAACAGTGACTTGGAAGCTGTGAGACAGTTTTTTTTTTTATGCAAATGGAATGATTTATAAATGTTTTACCTGCTGGCAAATGATTGTAGATTACTTGTTTTTGCTTTCCCACCAAGGCAAACTGGAGCTACATTGTCCAAGTCCTGTCCTGCATCATCAGACTGGGGCTCCTGCTGGAATGGACAGCTTCCACTGAGAGGCCAGTTATGGCTCTGGTGATAGCAAATCAGCAGCAAATCTCTACCAAGTTTTGGAAGCACATATTTAAATGCATTTGCTTTCTTATTTAGGGTTTGACTTCAGTGGGGACTGCAAGATTTGGCTTTTAGACATTGTTTATTTAATAATCAAATGTATTATGAGGAATCACTGGAGTTTTTATTTAATGTTACATCATTTTCTCCCTTCAGATAACTTTGCAGCACTGATCAGTTTGTCTTGCTTTCTGACATGTCTGTGTAATCATCCTAAGCCTATCTCTTCTCACCCATTCAGTTCCACCCGTGAAAAGGTTCCTGGGATAATCTGGGGTTGACCTCCTCATTTGTTAGATAGCCTGCTCTTCCCACAAAGACTATACTCTGATTCTTATGTTCAGAAACTTGTTTTCAAAGCATGTTCCTGTTTCAGGTTCTGTGATGGCGGAAGGTTTTTGACATTCCCTTCACTCTGTACCCATTCTACAGGAATTTATGAAAAATACTGGTTAATTATTTTTTCTTGGGTCTAGAAGAACAAGATGGTTTAGTCTGCCATTGACCCGTAACATTGTTATAATTCACTTATTCTAGGTATTCTGTAGGAAATGTAACAACTGACTGTGTTTGGTAGAACCATATTTGCCTACTGAAGTTCTAAACGTGTTTCAAAAGCAAGGGTCAATGTACTATCCTGAGCGCCCTTCTAGTCCCACTGTATTCTGTGCACATGAACTAATGGGAAAGTCCAGCTGAGTTGGTAGGGGGAAAAAAACCCGGAATCACAGTGACAGCTTTTGCTATTACTGTGTTTTAAATAATAGCGTTCTTTCATGTTCATAATTGTGAGGTAGATACTCTGAAAAGGGGAGGAAGGATAGTCCAGTGGTTGGGGCACTAGCCTAGGGCTAGGACACCTGGGTTCAAGTCCCTGCTCTACCACAACCTCTCTGTGTGAGTGACCTTGTGTAAGTCAGATAGTCTCTCTGTGTCTTAGCTCCCCCTCTGTACAACAGGGATAAGAGCCATGGCCTGCCTCATAGGGTTTGGGAGGATACATAACATTGAAAATTGTGTGATGCTCAGCTACCATGGTAATGGGGACATCCCTGTATCTTAGGCTGTGTCTACAGTTCAAGCTAGGGGTGTGATACCCCAGCTCGTGTACACATGTGCGCTAGCTCTGGTTGAGCTAGTGCGAGTATAAATAGCAACGTAGCTGCGGTAGCATGGGTAGCAGCAGCAGCGGCATGGCTAAGCCATGCTGAGTATATCCCCACTGCTTTTGTACCCATCCTGGCACTGCTGCTGCTCCCCGTCTTACTGTGGCTGCACTGCTATTTGTACTCACACACACTTGATGAGAGCTAGCATGAATACATGTATGTGAATAGGAGATCACAGGATGACCACAAGCTGTCAATGTGATGCTGCCGTGAAAAAGGCTAATTCAGTCCTAGGGTGCATTAGACAAGGTATTTCCAGCAGAGAAAGGGAAGTGTTAGTACCATTACACCAGGCACTGGTGAGACCTCATCTGGAATACTGTGTGCCGTGCTGGTCTCCCATGTTTAAGAAAGATGAATTCAAACTGGAACAGGTGCAGAGAAGTGCTAATAGGTTTTCCATTCCTCTGATCATCCTGTCTTATAAGAGGAGAATCAAAGAGCTTGACTTGTTTAGCCTAACCAAAAGAAGGCTGAGGGGGGATATGGTTGCTCTCTATAAATACGTCAGAAGAATAAATACCAGGGAGGGAGAGGAGTTATTACAGTTAAGTATCATTGTTGACACAAGAACAAATGGATATAAATTGGCCATCAACAAGTATTGGCTTGAAATTAGGTGAAGGTTTCTAACCATCAGAGGAGTGAAGTTCTGGAACTGCCTTTCAAGGGGAGCAGTGAGGACAAAAAACCTAACTGGCTTCAAGACTGAGCTTGCTAAATTTATGGAGGGGTATGATGAGACTGCCTGCAATAGCATGTGGCCCATTGGTGACTGCCAGGAGCAAAAATCCCCAATGACTGGAGACAGGACACTAAATGGGGAGGGCTCTGAGTTACTACAGAGAATTCTTCCCCATGTGTCTGCCTGGTGGGTCTTGTCCACATGCTCAGGGTCTAACTGATCACCACATTTGGGCTTGGGAAGGAATTTTCCCCTGGGTCAGATTGGCAGAGACCCTGGTTTTGTTTTTTTTTATTTGCCTGCCTCTGCAGTGTGGGGCATGGGTCACTTGCAGGTTTAAACTAGAGTAAATGGTAACCTGAAGTCTTTAAACCATGATTTGAGGATTTCAGTATCTCAGCCAAAAGTTAGGGGTCTATTACAGGAGCGGGTGGATGAAGTTCTGTGGCCTGCAATGTGCAGGAGGTCAGATTAGATGATCATGATGGCCCCTTCTGGCCTTAAAGTCTATGAGTCTATGTTAGAGGGCTCATGTGACTTTGAGATAGTAATTGAGCCCTTCTCGCAAATGCGATCATAAAGGTGTGGCAGAATCTATTTGCACTTGTATGCTTTGTGATGGAAAGGGATGAAGGAAGGAAAACAGCACAGTTAACTAGTCCTATCAAAAATATTCCCAGTATGCCCTCCACAGGGGAGAAGAAATGATGCAGTGGAAATGCACAGTGTGTTGGGAACATGCCATGCTGGGGGCTCTCAACTAAGAAATGAGTTATTTTATTTTTATTTTGTTATCACTGAAATAAAAAGGGACAAGTAGAGAATAGGGACAGAAAGAACAGCATATCCAGCCACTGAGATCATCTCCCAAATACCTCTGTCCCATCACATATATGATTCACTGCGGTCCATAATTTGTGAAACACAAGACTTCAAATATTGTGGCAGCAGCCACCAGCAGCAGATCACTGTGTAGAAAGGTCTCTGCAATCTGACACGATCTATACTTCAAACTAATCAGGGATTCTGCCATCCAAGTTTAACAGAAATAGCAACAGTGCTCCATCTTCAGCAATAATCTGTGATTTTTAAATGCCCTGTCTCCAATCAGAAAGGTTTTAAAAAGATCATTTCCTGAATAAAATGATTCAGAAAATGATGTATAGTTTTCTCAGGGTCTGTCTTTTTATTTGTCTTTTGTACAGCACAGAGCATGTTGTCAATGCTTAGCTAATAATAATAATAAATTAATTAATTAATACTAGCAGTATCCTTGGAAATGTTCTGCCATAAAGTGGAGAAGATATAAAGAAAACCTTCATGCTAATTAATTCCGATTGTTTTGTTTTCAGTTGATCAGAAGATTTTGAACAGGCAACATCCTGCTTGAAATGTCGCCAATGAAAACGCACTTTGTGACCGAGACTTTGCAGTAGATAAACACAAACGCTCTACTTTCTTTTCAATCTACAGGCAGACTTGGCAAACCAGTATATTAAAACTGGAGTGAAGAATGTTGGCACTGTCTTCCTTATGACTGATGCCCAGGTGTCTGATGAAAGGTTCTTAGTGCTGGTAAATGACTTGTTAGCTTCAGGTATGCATCTCATTGATTTTATTTCCGGTCTCCTTTTCCACATAAATGTGCACATAGTAATGTCTGCAGCTGTTCCATAGAAGAGATTGTAACATTTGCTAAAAGTGATAACTGAACAAAATAAGCTACACAATTTGTAAATTAAATCTCAAGGAAGAAAGCAGCTAGAAGATTTTGGCCTTCTCAGACATCTCTGACCCAGTCAGTTAGTTTGCGCCCTACTTTCAAAGCTCTTTAATTCTACTTATAATTGTTAAGTCTTTTCTGTGTGGGGCAATATGCTAGTGGAGTGTAGAGTCAGAGGAAATGTTTCATTGAAAGATGTGCAGTGTCCATTCCGATGAGAGGCAGTTTAGTTGTATGACATAACTCCCACTAGTCCTGGCTAAAGAATTTGACTTCACCCTTTGCGAGAGCTGGGTGATTAATGCAAAGCCATTGAAAGACCACATGTTCGAATGTCAGATAGCTATTCAGTCCAACCACGTTCCTTTCTTGTTCATTTTTCTAGACAAATGTGTATGGCTGGTCTTTGTGTGGTTGGTAAATAGCTGTTCTTCCCATGAATACCCCAATTTCTGTGGAGACCATGACATTTGCATGTGAGTTCAGCATTTGCATTTCACCTCACTCTCAGTTAGCTTAGCAGGGCACAGAATCAATACAATGGACGTAGGTGACCAATGATACACCACAAATAGTGAATAATCAAGAGTTGACATAGAATATTAGTATTGCATTCATAGCTGAAGTGAAGTCTGTGGACAGCCCACTGTCTGAAATTTGTTCATATAGTGTTCAAACAATCTGAACAGCAAATGAATTTGCAGATGCCAGAGACTGTTTGTGGATAATTCCTAACCAGAAGAGGGGTTTAATTTGCTGGGTAAATTGTGTGTTGTGTATAGTTCCCCCTGCAGCCCCATGCACTGCCCTCCTGCGGGGACAACATGAGCATCCCCCAGCCCTAATTACAGCACTGTAGCTGCCTGTCAGCATGGAGGAGGCCCACACAGTCTTTCTTACAGCTTTCTGTTTCCCTTCCAGTCACCAGAGGGCTGCCCGTTTGTTTCAATGGGTCTGCTCTGAGACGAAGACATGATCTTTCTGACAGCAAGTCAGTGCTAGCTGATCAGTGAGGACTTTGATGGGGTGGTATAATGGGCTTCTGAAGTCCTCTGGCTCCTTACATGGAATTATTTTTATTTGCTTAGAAGGACCCATGAGACCAGACCTCCCTGTCCGTTAGCCCCAGGCAGGGCGGAGGGGACTCCTTCCGCCATTCACCATCTGTCTAGAGTGGCGATCTTGATTGTACCCCCCTTCTCCTTTTCCCCCTTTGCTTGCCCATGTCTGATTCACCCTTCCTTGCTTAAAATGGGGGAGGATAAGTGGGGAGGGGCTGATGCTGTGGCCACCCACTGGAAGTACATAGAAGGAGGAGGAAGGCCTGGTGCTTTCCTGCTTATTCTCTTCCTTAGAGTTTTCTTGGTCTTTCCTTTGGGAATGTGTGTGTATGTCTGTCTGTCTTTATCCTTGTATGAGAAAGCTGCCTGTATCCTGGAGATGGTTACGACTAAGGAGGTCCAGGCTACCTAAGGGTTTGGGGGTGTCATTCCCAACTCAGACAGACATACCCATACTAACTTTGATCAAGTTAACGTGCTAAAAATAGCAGTGTAGCCACAGAGGCATAAGCGGAGGGAGGGGCTAGCCGCCCCACATACAGTGCCAGCTGAGAACCTAGGTACCTGCTCAGGTGGCTGGCCCATCCTGGCACATGTGCTACAGCAGCAGCTACACTTCTGTTTCTAGCACACTAGTTCAATGAGAGGTAGTGCAGATATACGTCCAGCTCAAAGTGTATACAGGCAGTCCTTGACTTTACGACGTTGGACTTACGATGAACGGCACTTACAACATTTCTAATTGACACCCTGATTCTACTTACCACAGTTGATTTAGATTTTACGACACTCGGTCCTGCAATAGAATGGATGGTGGTTTCGAGTTACGACATTTCGACTTACTGAGGACTACCTGTGCTTAACCATGGACCAGAGGGGAGAAAAGGTTGTGTCACTGGCTTAGAAGGCCTGCTGGCTCCCGTGACTGGAAAAGGGATAGATCCTGTTTCTGTGGCATTAGGATGATATTATGGTTGCTTTTGAAGGCCTGTATTTCCCCAGAGTTACCTCATGTGATAGTGGGGATGCAGGGGCTATCCCCTATTCTAGGTACAAGGAAATATCTTGGTATCTCAGACCCAATGAGGCTAGGGCTGCCAACTTTATAATCACACAAAACCAAACACCCCTGCCCCGCCCCTCCCCTGCCCCTTCCCTGAGGCCCTGCCTCCACTCATTCCAGCCTCCCTCCCTACATCGCTCGCTCTCCCCAACCCTCACTCACTTTCACTGGGTTGGGGCAGGGGTTGGGGTGTAGGAGGGGGTGAGGGCTACAGCTGGGAGTGCGGGCTCCAGGGTGGGGCCAGAAATTAGGGGTTAAGGAGCAGGTTCGGGGCAGGGGTTTGGGGTGAAAGAGGGGGTGAGGGCTCTAGCTGAGGTTGCAGGCTCTGGGCTGAGGCCGAGGGGTTTGGAGTGTGGGAGTGGGCTCTGGCTGGTGGTGTGGGCTCTGGGGTGGGGCCGGAGATGAGGGGTTTGGGGTGCAGGAGCGGGCTCCGAACTGAGGTAGGGGGTTAGGGTATGGGCTCCAGGAGAGGGCTCAGGGCTGGGGCAGGGGGGCTGAGTGTGGGGTGCAGGCTCTGGGAGGGAATTAGGGTGCAGGAGGGGGTTCTGACATGGGGCAGGAGGTTGGTGGGTGGTGTTGGCTCTGGCCGGGGAGTGCTTCCCTCAGGCAGCTCCTGGTCAGGGGTGCAGTGGGGCTAAGGCAGGCTTCCTGCCTGCCCTGTCTCTGTGCTGCTCCTGGAAGCAGCTGGCATGTCCGGCTCCTAGGCGCAGGTGTGGCCAGGCAGCTCTGCGTGGTGTGCAGTTCACATGCCCACAGGCACTGCCACCACAGCTCCTGTTGTCCATAGTTCCTGGCCAGTGGGAGCTGCAGAGCTCAGGGTGGGGGCAGTGTGCGGAACTTCCCTGATCACACCTGTGCCTAGGGGCTGCAGGGACATGCCGGTCGCTTCGGGAGCTGCGTGGAGCCAGGGAGGGCAGGGAGCCTGTCTTAACCCCACTGCGCCACCAACCGGACTTTTAACGGCCCAGTCAGCGGTGCTGAACAGAGCCGCCAGGGTCCCTTTTCGACCTGGTGTTCTGGTCGAAAACCAGACACCTGGCAACCTTAAATGAAGCAATAACTGTAGGTAACTTGTGACTTTTCATGGCAATGTCTGTAGCAGCTCAGTGGGAAAGGATGTTTTCTGATTGGTTGACTTGGCTGCTTGCTTCTAATTGGTTGCATGTTTTTGTTTGTTTTATTTGTTGTATTTATCATCATAACTTAATAAAGAGGAGTAACATTTTGCTGGTTTCTGATCAGCTGCTGTTTCCCCCCTCAATTGTTAATACAGTACCAAATAAAGCTCAGATTTTCAGCAGTCTGATCAGATAATGATCATTTCAGTCCAGACAGGGGTCAGAAGGAGATAAATTAGGGAGTAGTAAAGTAAGGAATCGCTACAATTCTGTTTGCATGCATACATTCTTGGCAATTAACTGAA
Source organism: Natator depressus (assembly GCF_965152275.1). NCBI lineage: Eukaryota > Metazoa > Chordata > Testudines > Cheloniidae > Natator > Natator depressus. The sequence continues at coordinate 24,855,122 of NC_134247.1, read as the reverse complement.
TGTACCATTAGCTTTTTAACCATAGTGATCTGTCATTTATTTGAATACAGCTGCAGATGGCATTTTTAAAGAGCTGCAGAACTTGAATATGTCACAAATTACTTTGCAAAACTGAAATGATTCACTGTTGTGTAAGGCATATTGGGGATTAAATTTCCTGAAATCTAAATAGCAGAGTCAATCAGAAAGCAATGCAGTTGCTATATTCCTGATTCTGAGATTAGAAAGTACTTTCAACTTCTGCTTGTTTTAAGGTTGTGCGAAAGTTGGTTTAATTAATTGCCAGTAAATCAGCTCTTCATGGGCAGATGTGGCTTACTCCTATATCATCTCCAATCTGATGAAAGAGGCTCACTTGGATCTGTGCTATGGAATCCAGTGACCTAGTCTGTATGAGAGCTCGGCTCCACAAACAACTTTATACCATCAAGGTAAAAATTCCAGTTTGCCTGTTAGTTTGTAAAAATGTGATCCCATTTTTCCCAGGTGAAATTCCTGATCTTTTCACTGATGATGAAGTTGAAAACATCATCAGCAGTGTGAGAAACGAAGTCAAAAGCCAAGGACTGGTGGACACCAGGGAAACCTGCTGGAAATTCTTCATAGACCGTGTTCGACGACAGCTAAAGGTAGGACTATGCCCGGGAGAATTCACATCCCTACCATTGGGCTCAATGCAGGGGTAACCCTACAGAGTGAAATTCCATGGCCTGTGATATACAGGCAGTCAGACTAGGTGATCTAATGGTCCCTTCTGGCCTTAAAGTCTATGAATACATGAATTGTCCAAAACTCATCAAACAGCGCTTCAACTGAAGGAATGTACCACCTCTGATAATTGCACCTTGTACCTTTGTATAGTAATATGATGATTAGGAATTTCTGTCCAATCTTTTTAATATATTGAACTAGTAAGGCGACACAGTGACTGATAACATTTCCTTAAAGACTTTTTTTTAAACATTTCTCCATATTTAATTAAACACAATCTCTCATTCCCCAAAAATGGTGATTTTTCCCCACAGACCTCTGCTAAAATATCATAGACCTTTCCATTTTTTAGGTGGTACATTGGGATTTAGACCTGGAGTCACATGGCTAAATCCTTGAATGCTTCTTGGAAAATCTAGGCCAAAGGAGCCATCTTAACGTCATATAAGCCTGGTAACTTGATGCTTTGCAGCTATGGGAACTCAAATCAGTTGTCTTCAATCATATGAGTTGTGGCATCTAGACTAAAGGAGATGAGTTTTGACATTTCAGCTCTAAAGTGTTGCTTCTACCTATAGCACAACTTCTCAAATCTGGAAGGTCTTATAAATAAAGAGACCCCAATCTGATATGGGGGGCGGGGGGGAATCTGATATTCATTTTAAGACTCTTTGGGTTTTAATATCCCTAGGTTTCTTATTTGATTGGCATGTAGGATTGCATAGGAAAATGACTCGTGCTAGAGTATCAGGCAACTTCCTTAACCTTTGTGCCTGCCAGCTGGACAATAGGTCATCATTCAATAAATCCAATCATTACCCAACAGGAAGTCTTCTTTCTTTTTTTTAAATAATTTGTTTCACTCCAGCTCATTATCACTTTACATCTGCAGCGGTTGCATCAGTGCTAAACAGTGTTATTGTTCCGAGAAGCCAGTCTTTTCCTTGTCAGGACGAGGCTACCCTTACATTGCAAGTGCGATATTGACTTTGCTACAACTAAACAAACGCACTCAGAATTTCACACACCGCATCCTACGGTAGGAAACATGGTTCCTGAGAAGTTTGCGGAAGATCTTTTGGAAATATGCCTAATTTTGGCTACAGCTTTGTTTAAGCTATCAGCCTTGGAGAGGACAGGTGGTAAATACATTGGGAGCTCAGGGGATCCTAGAACATGCACAGCACAGAGACATGCCGTTGGGAGCTCACTCACATGTTATTTCAACTTGCTAAAATATGAAAAAAACAGTTTAAAGACTTGCCAAAGGGTGGGCCCCCCTAGTCGCTAGAGAAAGCACTGTGGGATAAGGAGCTAAGCAGCAGCAGGAAGTTGAAAGCAAGCACACCTCCTGCAGGACACCGCTCAATGCCCCACTTCCTGTTGAGACTTGCTCTGTGTCACTCCCACACACAAACTCCCTGGGTGGGGACTGTGTCTCTTGCGAGGTGTTTGCACCATGCCTGACACAATAAAACCTCAACCTCAATCTCAACTTGGGGCATCTGGTGCTTCTGCAGAAACAGTCATAGTAATAAATAATAATAATGATACCACCACCAGGAAGCAGAGGTAGAGAGCGAGACAGAGAACACAGCCAGGCTAGAGTACAGCAGCATACCTAGGGCAGTGAAACAGGGCTGGGAGTGAGGAGCTTCCCAACCTGTGTTGGTGTAAACTAGCTCCTTGGCCGTATTGTACTATTGTGTTTGTGTCTGAGTGAGGTGCTTGAGAACTGGGTATCCAGCTTGTCAATGGCAGCTGTTCATGTAGGCTAGATCCAGTTGGTTCAGGAGCAGAAAGGGGAGTATCAGGGAGCTTGTAAGTGTCTGAGGGCCAGCCCCAGCCCCTCTGCAATGTGAAGCTCCCGACAGGCAGCATTAAATACTGCCACTGCTTGAGGTCCCAGTGCAGCGTTGCTATGGTAGAGCAGAGCTCCATGCCCCCGTCTCCCAGACACATCCCCTAGGCCAGGAAAGTGGGAGGTAGGGGAACAGCTGCACCAACAGTGTTCCCCTGTGGTACAGGAATCTATGCTGGGCATCTGTGGAAAGGTTATGGCTTCTTTGGGCCACCTGAGTCCCCTCATGACCAGTGCCCCCCGTGGAAATGTACCCTATGGTCAAAGGATTGCTGGATTTTTCATGAAGAGAGGAACGTTTTGATTCATTGAGACCTGGTTCCATGTTTCCATTTCCTTGTTCTTTCTCTTTAACAACATGATAGGGAACAGCTGTTCTGGGGTCAGCTGTTAAGTGTTGCTAAATTATTTACTGCATTTAATAATGAAAATCTGCGCTCTGTGTAATAAACCAAGAAGCAGATTATAGCATGCCTTATATATCGAGTGTCCCAGATTTGATCAGCACAGGGTCTGTCAGCACAGGAGTGGATCTCAGACTGAACAGCAGACTGGAGGAGAGCAAATGTCAATATGTACAGCCATTTTGCCTCCCCCCACTCAGGGCCTGTATCACAGCATCTAGCACAGTGGGGTTCTGGCCCATCACTAGGGCTCCTACAATAATACAAATACTTAATAACAACAACAATAGTAATTAATAATGGAGCATAGCCTGGCAGTACCTGAGGGTTAGGACCCTGATCTTTGCCCAGCACACAGAGAGTAACACAGACAACTGCAAGAGGCTCCACATCTAAATCTAAGGATGTAGAAAGAACAGTGTGTTGGTGGTGGTTGTGAGGTAGTGGGTGATCAGGTTGTTAAAGGCTGGATTACATAGCCTGAGATAGACACGTATAGGATCTTGGAGTATTGTATACTGCTCTGTGTATGAGAGACAGAGTTTGTAAAAGCCAGTTAGATGATAATACTCAGTAAGCCATACTGAAACAAGATACAGTAGATAAAGGGCCTGATTCTATGCTAGGGCCCCTTTCCACCACTCCATACCCTAGGGTCTATATCTATTTACAGCCTTTTCAAGGCCCCGTTATGCTGCCAGAGTGGTGTATGAATGAGAGCCAGGCCCTAAATATGCAGCATTGAGTAACAGTGAAAGTTTGCTAGGTGCTGCCAGCAGGGTGATTCTGGCCCATTTGTGGGTGTGGTGTTCTGTCCCCTCTAGTGGCACCGAGACCACTTAGAGATTAGTGAGTCTGCTTTACAGCCTTTGCTAATAGCCATATGGCTTTTAGCTCATGCAATAGAGGCTCATGCATTTAGCTCTAGATGTCCCAGGTTCAGTCCCGCCTGCTGACGACCGGGATCCGTCGGCATTACAAAAGCAGTTCTTCAGGGAAGCAGTTTGCTGTTATTTCAGAGAGAAAGGAGTGCTTGCTGTTTGGTTATGCTGTTTTATATGGAATTTCCAAGTGCGGACGCACCGGCCAAAGTTGCAAAGGCTCAAAGCTCAAGAGGTCATTCTGGGTGCGGCTCCTGATCTTACTCTGAAATCCTCCCGGGGAGTCATTCTCCCAACAGGGAAAACCCAAAGCTGCAGCTATGTTGGGTGCCTCCCAGCCTGCTGCCCTGCCTCTTCTCAGTGCTCTTATCCTTCTTGCTCCTCAGGTTGCTCTTTGTTTCTCACCCGTTGGTAACAAGCTGAGAGTTCGCAGCAGGAAATTCCCAGCGGTGGTGAACTGCACAGCGATAGACTGGTTCCACGAGTGGCCTCAAGAGGCATTGGAGTCTGTCAGCCTGCGCTTCCTGCAAGAAACTGAGAACATTGAGGTGAGGTTCCAGCAGAGGTAACCCCTGCTGACTCTGCAGCTCCTGGTCTGTCAGCCGAGAGTCTTTCCAGCCAGAGATGGACCCTGAGTGCCTCAGTGCACTTGCCGTGATCTCATCAGCGAGTCATGAGCGGCTGTAGCCTTGGCTTCATTAGCAGAAGTGAGAAGCTGCTGCATCTAAGCCCAGCCTGAACTCCCCTGTGAGAGAGGGCTGTAACTCAGCCACTGGGTGCAGGCACCCGCTGTTACTGTAAGCAGTACATTCAGACCGAATTCCCAGTAATGTTACAATAGAGCCTCCGTTCCACCAAAAGACACAGCTTTACTGCTCCCAAACACACATTGTAGACAAATTGCTGACTGTGCTGTATCCTGCTAATCTAAATCAAACCAAGCTGCCCTGGAACGGGCTACAGATATTGGCCAACATCTGAGAGAGACGCAGACCTTAGTAGGCGCTGGGCCGGGAACACTGTGTGTGTGCGCGTGCGTGCACTCACACACACACACACGCGCACACACCCTTTATCCCTCCCTTTCAGGGGTCAGGATTGTGTTGGTGGCTTAGGTAGTGTAAATTGAGGTTTACAAATCAATCCGGACAGTAACCAGACTTGGTTCCTCTCTGCTGACACTTGCATAATTATTCCCCAGAATATACTTCCTTTGCTGCATGTGTGTCTGAGAATTTTTAGGTATTCTCAAGAGCAAATACATTTGTAGCTCAGTTTGACGGCTACTTAATACTCAATTAACAGCTAAATGGATTTATTCATTTAGCTTTTCTACATAGTATTTAGTTGAGTCATATTGTCTAGAACGTCTCTTTTAATGCGTATGTATTTTCCTGTCTGTACAGAACTGTCCTTATTTTAATTAGTAAAAGGGAGTTATTATGTACAAATGAATAGTATAAAAATTACTCAGTACAGTATGTTCAAATGTAGAGCACAAGCAACTGGAGAAATTCTAGAGAGAGTAAATTAATGAAGAGCCCAAATGAGATGCTACACATTCAATTATGCGGTAGTAGAAGGCAATGATTAATAGATTTGCTTACTTTTTGTTTTGTTTAAAATATAGTCTCTTTCATTTTAGCTTTCAGTGAAAGACTCAATAAGCAAGTTTATGGCCTATGTCCATACAAGTGTCAATGAGATGTCCCGGTCTTATCTGAGCAATGAACGTCGCTATAACTACACCACACCCAAGTCATTCCTCGAGCAAATCAAACTCTACCAAAATTTATTATTTAAAAAGGGCAAGGAGCTTACAGCAAAAATGGAGCGACTGGAGAATGGCCTGCAGAAACTCAACAGCACATCTGCACAGGTGAGAAGACCCTTCTCTCGTCTCTGGTCTGAATGCTGATTTGTTTAGTTGTTTCTCAGCTCAATGCATACTGTGCTTCAGTTTGGAAGAAAAACTACAGATTAAAAGTGGGATGCGGGTAGTGAATGTCTGTGGTGGATCCTGGCTTTAGCATCCCCATCTCTCCCCTCCAGGGCTTGGGCTCAATTCTCAGATGAGACATGTTTCTCTTCCATGGGGGGAAGGAGAGAAAGAGAGAGGGTGTGTGTGTGTAAAGCCAGCTGCTGTGGTTCTAAACTAATCACTGCACAAGTAGAGAATCAAGTAGAGATCAATTTGATAAGTAGGTTTATGTAATTATGGTAATTGTTTCTCAGCTACACATAATATAGTATGTTTGCCTAGTCTGGGCCAGAGTGAGACCTGGAGTAAGGTCAAGGGAGCTGAAGTCAATGAGTTTGCAACTGCTTACACCAGATCAGCATCTACAGCTTCAGCTACACATTGTATCTTTTCATACTGCCATGGGTGTGTGATAAAAATGGGTAATGATTGGATCATTTTCCCTTACAAATCAGGATACATGTCTTTAAGAAACCTTAGTTAATGAGCATTCCTGAATAACCCAGTAGACTGAAATCCACTTGTAAAGAACCTAGCTGGCTAAACTGCTAAAATGATGACTGGCTGTATATTGTTCTGGGTATTTGGCAACTCTCTCAACTCATATGGCTGCATTCCATCCCTTTGATCATCTTGGGCACTCACCTCTGCATCTTTCCCTGTTTCTCTGTATCATTTCTATACATTGGTAACCAAAACTGGACATAGTATTCTAGCTAAGACCTAACCAGTGCTGAGTAGAGTGGTACTATCACCTCCTGTGACTTGCATGCTATGCCTCTGCTAATGCAACCTAAAATTGCATTTGCTTTCTTTGAAGCAGCATCACATTGCTGACTCATGTTGAGGTTGTGATCCTCCACAACTCCCAGATCCTTTTGAGCAGTGCTGCTGCCAAGCCAGTTATCCCCCATTCTGTATTTGTGCATTTGATTTTTCTTCCCTAAGTGTAGCACCTTACATTTGTCTTTGTTGAATTTCATTTTGTTATCTATAGCCCAGTTCTCCAATTTATCAAAATCCCTCTGAATTTTAGTTCTATCCTCTAAAGTGTTGGCAACCCCCCAAACTTTGTGTCATCTGCCAATATGATCAGTATGTTCTCTATTCCTAAATCCAGATAATTAATAAAGATGTTAAATGACACCGGACCCAGAACAGATCCCTGTGGAACCCCACTCAAGACCTCCTTCCAATCTGACAGTGTTCCATCAATAGTTACTCCTATTGTGGTTGTTTAGCCAATTATGTTTCCACTTAATGGTAGTTTTGCCAAGCCCACATTTCTCCATCTTACTTATGAGATTGTCATGTGGGACCATGTCAAAAGTTTTGCTAAACTCCAGGAATATTATGTCCATCACATTTCCCAGGTATTAGGCTAGGTAAGGAATCTCTTATTTACCTGTTAGTGCTGAGGGAAATGGGCCCAACTTGATGCCATCCCAGCCAGAATGGAGAATGAGGGGAAGAGGGGGATACTGAGAAAACCCCAGTAGGAACCAGCAGGCTTCATCTTTTCCATTTGAACTAACTGGATAACAGTGGTGATGGAAGCATTCCCTCTGGTGCCCAATGGAGAATGGAGGTTGCGGCAGACAGGCTATGGGCTACATCTTCAGTACTGCTGAGCACTCCTAACTGCAAAGGAAGTCAAAGGGACCTGCGAGCACTCAGCACTTTTATAAATTGAGCCCTATGTGTAGCTTGCTCAGTTGGGGGCCAAAGCATCTTCTGTAATCCGCAGCCTGCAGTTTTTATGACATTTAATGGTGGAGAAGATGGTTCGCATCTGTGTTTCTTACTGGCAGCTGACTCTAATATTAATACAAACACCGAAGCCCCTAGTACTTCAGGAATGGTTTCCTAGATGTCCCAGTGGGCATCTATTTATAAGCTCCAGCACAATATCGGCAGTGTCCCAGGAGTCTGGGATGAAATGTGAAGCTTTTAATGCTCAGCATGGCTTTCTCCTGCCTTCTCTTTTCCTTGGGAGTTTTCTGGTGTTGTGGGATAGGCTATCATTAAGCTTGAAGTTTATTTCACTTTGGACTAGAATTGAAGCAAGGAGTGATTGTTCATAGAGTTGACTGAGATTAAAGCCACAGTTTTCAAACTTGGATGTGCAAAATGAAGCACCTAGCTAAAACTGACCTGATTTTCAGAGGTGCTGAGTAATCACAGCTGCCACTGATTTCAGAACAAGTTCTGGATACTTAACACTGATGACAATCAGTCCATTTATTTAGATCCCTGAAGATGGATGTAGATGCCCAACTGCAAGCAGCCTGGTTTGGAAACATCAGCCTGACCTCCATGGAAATGACACGAGTTCTGTTGCGCATAGTGACTGCAAGTGCAAAGGGACAGATGCTTTGTCCTACTCAAGTGTGTAGTCTGGAGTTTTTATTAAATGGGATTTTGAAAGCTTTTTTTAAGCAGGGAAAAAGAATTTTGACATCTACGTAGGGAACAGGCTGTGTCTCAAGGCTGAGGGCGATGGTCCTGATCCACAAAGGGACTTAAGCTTTGTGACACTGAGTGTCCCTCTCCTGGAGTCAGGCAGCTTAGGTGCCGAAGCCGTTTCTTGTGAGAATGATTTAGGCAGCTGCTTAGTGCCATGGTAAGAGGAGGAGGTGGTTGTGGTGCCTACCTTATTGCTTTATCCCAGTGGTAAGATCACTCACCTGAGAGGTGAGGGACCCCTATTCAGGTACTTTCTCCTCCACAGGCAGAGTGGGGAATTGAACCTAGATCTCCCCCGTCCCAGGTGAATGCTCTAACCACTTGTCTAGAAGCTATAAATTGGCCACCCCCTCTTTCTCTGGCCTGATTTTGAATGGGACTTAATCTGGTATGGGCTCTGAGCATGCCTACCGGATTGGGCCTCACAGGTGAGCTAGGTGCTCCTCCACTGATCCTTTCCCACTTTTTGGATCGCTCTGGGGCTCCTGCAGGAGAGATGCATCTGGAGACCTAGCATGAGTCAGCAGTGCACCTGCCCAAAGACGGAAACATCAGTGCCAAGAACTTTTACCTTGAAAACTAAGGTGTCGAGTGACTGTAGATGCCTGCAGAGTTAGACAGCAGCTGATCAGGAGTTTTGTGGACAACAGTGGTGTCTTAAAATTGGATCTTCAGTGTCAAAGTACCTTTGTGGATCCAGGCTTGTGCTCCTATTGCCAACATAGTTCTCACTGCTCTTGGTGCCTGGCGGTTAATGGCTAGTTAATTATCGGTATTGAATACGTCGTGGCACCTTGGGACACTGATTTTAACCTGGGCACTTGCAGTCTTTTCTCAGGGTGTTTCTTGAATTAGCCATTCTAGTTTCTAAATCTCCCCACCCCACCCCCGCCCTTTTTGGGATTTGGAAATCTTGGCATTCGTGATTAGCTTCTGTTTTAAGTAGCTGTCTCTCATTAGCTTATGTACTAAACAAAACTTCAGACAATGACTGTCCTCCATTTCCAGGAAAGTCACGGGCTAGCTCCCAGATAGTGAAATTGGACAAGTCTGCTGGTTGAGTAATTTATTTTTCAGAGCTATGCTCAATAAAAAGAGGTCTGTTCAAAGCCCTGTTGCTAAGTTAACTTTTAATATGACTTTTGTTAAAATTGCATCGCTGAATTCTAGATCCAGGTCTTGCCTGCTGTACCAATTAATTGCTGACCTTTGTGATGCAGTGTTTGTGTTCTTGAAACGCAGCATGGGCATTCAGATTAAATGTGCCTGCTGGGAGCCTGCCCTCCAGGTTTTCTGTTATTTAATAATTCTTCTTGCTGTGTTCCTGGTCATAGTCAAGTCTTTCCTCTCTCCCAGTTGAAGTCACAGTGAAGTTCCCTTGAATGTGTGGCTTGCTTTGTTCTTTTCCTTTCTCCTCCACATTAGAAATTGCTTATCTGCCTACCCAGAACATATAGAAGCGTCTCACAGAATCTTCCCATTTCTTAGCGCAGTTGATGATTGCACACTCTGTATTGCTATTAGTTGATTATCTCATTTTCTTCTTCGAGTAGTGTCCCTATGGGTGCTCCACTTTAGGTGTCTGTGTGCCCCTGCACCTCTAATCAGAGATTTTTGGTAGCAGTGTCCCCTTGAGCCCGGGCATGTGCTCTCCCTCCCTCATGGTCTGCCTCCAGGCTATTTAGCACTGCATGGTGGAACCCCCCTCACTTCCTTCTCTACCACCTTTGGCCTCTGACCAAAGGAGCAGTTGTCCCTTCCTTATCTGTGTCATTAGCATAAGTAGTGTTTTTTTTGTTACCTTTGTTCTCCCTAAAAGTACTCAGGCTAGTGTTTTGTTTTTATTTTATTCCTTTGGTTAAAAAGAAAAGAGAAAAAGGAAAAGAACTTCACTTTCCTTCCCTGTCTGGGGGCATTCTCCTCCCCCCCCCCTTTCCTGGCATCTAGTAGACTCATAATTATTTCTTTTTCAGTTTAAAAAAAAAAAGTAAAGACTATGTTCTTCTGCATATTCCTCCCTGCTAGAGGATGACACCCCCTGCCCAGGGGCTTGCCTGGCTCACTCTGCTCCAAGCGGTGCCTCTCCTGCCAGGAGTCAGTTCCTGTAATGGCCAGACACTCACTGTGCCTAGGAGACCCTCACAGAAGTGCTTTACCTGCCACACCTGAAATTGCAGCCTCACAGGAGCTGGGAGCTTAAGTAAAAATTCTTCCCAATAGCGAAAACACTTCAGTATGCAGGGGACTCCGTGGGGTGTTGACCCCAGATCATCCCCGGAGCCTTCGCTTCAAAAGGGGTCGAGTGATGAAGAGGAGAAGAGAGCGAGAGAAACAAAGAAGCCACCAGCAGACTCCCCCTGGAAAGGCTCCTCTGAGCAACTGGCCAGCCAGAGGGGTGTTCCCCAGTGCGGCCACCTCAATAGGACAAAAAGAAAAGGAGTACTTGTGGCACCTTAGAGACTAACCAATTTATTTGAGCATAAGCTTTCGTGAGCTACAGCTCACTCAGAAGTGAGCTGTAGCTCACGAAAGCTTATGCTCAAATAAATTGGTTAGTCTCTAAGGTGCCACAAGTACTCCTTTTCTTTTTGCGAATACAGACTAACAGGGCTGTTACTCTGAAACCTCTCAATAGGACAATATCAGCAGAGGAACCTCCTGCTGTGAGCTCAGCTGCTGCTCCTGGTCTGCTGGGAAGTTCTGGAAGCTGAAACCTGAGAAGGGGCTTCCTGCTCTGAGCTCTGCTCTCAGCACGGACAAGGGGCTTCTGTAAGCTCTGTGCTGCTCTGAGCTCTACTCTGGGCAACTACTACATGGAGAGGGCACAGTTACCCTACCATCTCTAAAACAGCGACGCAGAGAAGCCCTGCTGTCAGCTCTGCTTCTGCATGGACACACCAGAGGCTTCCATCCTCATGCTCTGAGGCAACCATACAGTCCCCTAAGGAGAAGGGACAGTTACCGTACCATCTCTAAAAGAGCGGCATAGAGAAACCCTTTGGTACCAGATGCAACAAAACTCCCACCTAGGAAGTGTTCTGCATCTTCCCAACCATTGATACCGACTACAGACACTCCTCTGGGGTTCCGGATGAACCCATGGTAACACAAGTACTTTGATACTCTGGAGACCTGTGGCCTCAGTACAATTACCATACTGTCTCGTTAAAAAGTGGCACCAACAAATTTTTTATACTGGGCAAAACTCTCATTTAGGGAGTGCTCTGCTCAACTATCGGTACTGATTATGCACCACGGACCCTCCTCTGTGGTACCAAATGAACCCATGGTACTGCATGAGCTCTGATACCCTGGAGACTTGATGACTGGGAAAGAACCACAATCCCCATTACTTGGTACCAGGACCCCAGTATCGAGCACATCCCGGCACCCAGAATCGCTCTTAGCACTGGGCTGTATACTGCCAATACGCCAGTCAGCAGCACCCTTACCCACTGACAAATCTGACACTGGCCAGGAGAAGATCATTCCCTGGCCCCTCAAGGTAGCCCACCACCACACTACAAGGGTCATCCCCAATTCCATCATGCCAACCGCTCATGCCTGCCTTCCTGCCTCTCCCTCCCAAGGCCATATTGTAACTCTTCGGGTATATACACACACATGGTGTGATAGTCTCCGGTGTCTCTCAGGGAGAGTCCACCAGATGGTTTGCTACAGCCTGGCACCTGAGCCAGGACAGGAGAAAGCTTTTTCAGAACAGGAAAGAAGGGGGAAGGGGAAAAAAACAAACAATCACACCTGAAGAGGAAGCTACCTCTTCAGTACACTTCTCATCTCTCCCAGATGAGACTGTGCTGCCTACCCCTCATCACTAGGTGAAGATTTAAGAACTTTCTGGATCTTACAAAGAGTGTGGCAGACGAGCTGCAGATTCCCTTACAGGAGGTGGCAGATACACATCACAAGTTGGTGGAAATTCTGCACACTACCTTCTCATCTAGAACTATCCTCCCAATTAATGGGCTGATTCTAAATCCTACCAAAATCATCTGGCAGAGCCAGCTTCCATTGCACCAACCAGCAACAGAGTGTAAACAAAAACAACCCTACATCTCTACCCAAAGAGGCAGACTTTGTTTTCAACATCCGCAATCCAACTCTATCATAGTGGATGTGGTTAATGCATGAAGCAAGCAACATAATGCCAAGTCAACTCCATATGATCAGGCTTCGCAAGATGGCGTATTCATCAACAACATTACTGTTTAGAGTCATAAATTACCAAATTGTCATGGCCAAAACAATTTTGTTAATCTTGGGAAACCCAGGATGTTTCTGAAACATTACTGGAAACACAAAAAGAACAGATTCAGACCATTCTTAGAGAAGGTCAGTTAATAGCCAGACTGGTCCTAGGGACACCACTGGATGTAGCTGTTACAGCTGCCTGCCCAGTCTCCATGACAGTGGTACTGGGGTGGGTTGTGGGGTTTTTTTGTTTTGCTATACCTCTCTAGATTGCCCAAAGAGCTACAGACTTCCAGTTTGAAGGGCCAAACTCTTTGCGGAGAAGACAGATTTTCTCTCCACATCCTGAAGGATTCTCAGACCGCACTACACTCCTTAGGAATCTACAATGTGGAACAGAAGAGAAGATATACCTCTCAACCACACCACAGATCACAATCTTCTCAATATTCACCATCTCTGTCCTGTAAAGAGCCACAGTGTAAGAGGCCCAGGGCTCAAAAGTGAGAACAGTCTGCACCCCAGTCCATGACCTCTCAAACTGCCTCTTATAAGCACTTTGATGAGCTGGTCGGGGGCCTGAACAATGATACCTTACAGCATCAGCTGCCATCTATACACCTGTCACGCCACTCAGAAGTCACCTTACCTTACTTCACAGCAGTTAGGACCAGCTTTAGAGAAAAGAGAGTGATTTCTAGCCCTGAACTTACAGGGTGCCTACTTCCATATCTCAATACAACCATCGTACAGGAGATTTCCTACTGCTTACCTTTGGGGCAGGAGCATTAGAGGTACAGACTGCTCCACACAGGGTAGTCTCCAAGGTTCACTTCATTGCAGTGGCATACTAACCCCGGTACAGTGACTGGACTTTATCAGCACCAACCTGATGCAGTACAAGCGAGAGCGCTCCTCTCACTACCCACATTCACCACCCTGGGACACATGTCTCCCTAATATGCTGGGGAGCTCACCTACACAACAACAAGGTTCAGGACTAATGGCCTTCCACATCATTCTTTTGGGGTTAGCGGCTGTCAGGAGTGCCTGTGCACAAACTCTGCCTTTCATCAAAAACACACAAAGGTTTTGATGGACTTAATGTGACCTGTATGTTTTGTATAAATTGCTAAGGAGCTGTCAGATCTCCCTCCCTCTGCAAGACAGCGTTCAAACTTTGGAATTGATGCACCCATCACAATGTGCTCATCTCAGCTGTCTGTCTACAAGGGATACAGAACAGGGTAACCAACAGTCTCAGTTGGAATTTTCTCACGACAATGAGTGTATACTGAATTCACAGGTGCTTCAAGATATAGCCACCCTTTGGGGAAACATTCACTGGCAGTTGCCCTCATCTTCCCAGCGGATAGGACCCACTTGCATGTCTTTTCTCAGTTTCCTACCCTATCCAAGATTCTGTTGAAAATTCAAGAAAATAAAGCGAGAGTTATTCTGATTGCCCCTCTTGACTATGACAAGTCTTGCTCCCTTACCTGAAGCAGATGGCAATATGCCCTCCTGTTCCTCTGATGTCAGCCCATTCCTTACCCGCTCTCTCAAAACAATGGGCTGACCCTTCACCTGAACCCATGGGTCCTCCGCCTCCAGGCTTGGATCTTTCTTTGTTCCAAGGCTTAGAAGCTCTGACAAGTTGAAACACATGTTGCAACACAACCACAAGTTGACCACTCCACATACCTATCTACAAAATGGAAACGACTCCAAGTTTGTACCATTCCAAACTGACAGACTCAACATCATCTTTCCTCCCTCTGATTTTGCACTACATTTTAAACTCTCACTCAGATCCCTTAAGGTACATCTCATGGCGAAAATGGCTTCCCACTTGGAGTTTGCTCAACCACTAATGCGTAGACTCTTTAAGGGCATTGGGACTCTCTTCCCCCATGTGACACCACCTGCTCCAGTCTGGGACTTTAATCTAGTTCTCAAGGCTTGGACTAGACCTCCCTCCGAGTCCAGGGCAACTTGTTCTCTCTTACACCTGTCCATGACAACAGCATTTCCAATTGCCATCACCTCAACTAGGCACATGGGAGAAATAGCGGCCCTGATGGCACATCCATCATTCATGGCCTTTGTCTTTAAATAAATAATAACAACTCTAAGGCCATATCCTAAGTTTCTTCCTACTTTTTCTGGACTTTCCATATGAATCAGATTCATCTCCCTGTTTTTTCCCAAAACCACACTGTGACAACTGGGAGACAATTGTGCATATGTTAGATATTAGAAGGACATTAGCATTCTGCTTGGACAGGACTAAGGACTTCAGGAAATCCCCTAAACTCTTCCTTTCGTCCACAGAAAGATCCAAAAGCTCTGTGATATCTCCTCAAAGACTATCCAAATGGGTCTCTAGTTGCATTAATCACTTAGCAAGGGTGCAACTTGTTTCCATCCATATGCACTCCATGAGATCAGTTCCTACCTCAATCACATTCCATAGGGATACCCCATCTCCCCAATCTATAGAGCAATGATTGGGGCCTCTGTCCATTCTTTCGCAGAACATTGTGATCACTGAAGATTTGGCCGCTGACACCATCTTTGACTCCACAGTAATCTCTGTAGTAAAAGACTCCGCTCCGAAGTCCCAGCCTCCAGTGGTGGGTACTGCTCCGGAGTCACCTAAAGGGGAGCACCCATAGGGACACTACTCGAAGAAGAAGAGGAAGTTACTCACCATGTGCAGTAATGATGGTTCTTCGAGATGTGTGTCCCTATGGGTGCTCCACAACCCACCCTCCTCCCCTCTACTTTGGAGTTCTCTATAGGGCTCTGTGGTAGAGAAGGAAGTGAGGGGGGTTCGCCCGTGCAGTGCTAAATACCCTCAAGGCAGACCACAAGGGAGGGAGAGCACATGCGCGGGCTCAACGGGACACTGCTACCAAAAATCTCCGATTAGAGGTGCAGGGGCACACAGACACCTAAAGTGGAGTACCCTTAGGGACACACATCTCGAAGAACTGTTACTGCACAAGGTGAATAACTTCCTCATCTATGCTGAGGCACTCTTGGATCTTTTTGCTAACACTTTGATCTGATCGGCCTTCAGATGATAATGTGGGAAGGAGCATGCTAAAATTTTCTAATTTCCTTGGGGTGTTCACTTACAGTCATTTCTCAACACCTCATTCTTTCTGTTCCCAGTCATGGCCTTAGAGGGCTGTTCTCCATTTTAGTCTTTTCCTCCTCCCATTGCCATTCTGCCATCTTCTGGTAAAAAATGTCTCTTATGCTTGCATCAATGCTGGCAGGCACATGAAGGGTTAATGTTGTAGGTCTCATTGTACCCAGAAGCAGCACTAACTCTTGTGTGTCACTTCTGGGGTGTTATGAGTAAAACACTCACCTCTGTGACCTTGACTGCCTCACAATACAAGAGTCCAGCGAGATGCCTCTAGCCAAGCAAGACAGGTAGAGAAGTTCTTCTTTGAGTAGATGAAGCTGTGTATTCCTTGTAGGGTGCACACGCCCAGCACACCGAAGTTGGATAACTTTTCCTAACAGTACCCTTAGGGGCGGTGCTTGTGCCCTGCGGCCCTAGCTCCACACCAGCTATATGAGGGTGGCGCTGCCTCGACACCTGTCAGTTCCTTCTCACCGCTGGCAGCTAGAGTCTGAGCTCGGCATCATGTTTTCAGTCTGTTTTCTAAGAGTTTTTGGTTTTCCTCTAGATAATAGTAGTACCTTAGGTCTAGTTTAATGTCAGTTAAAGTAGTTGGCTTCCCTGTGTGATGTCCTCCCCAGAGTTCAAGCATTGTCTGTCATGTGGGGGGCATCCCCAGCAGTGATCCCCATGCTAGGTGCTTGTTGTGTCTGGTGAGGGACACGCTGAGGAAGAGTGCTCCCTCTGTAAGTCCATCAGGAAGAGGACTCAGGTGGCAAGAGACTTAGGATTGAAGTAGCACCTTCTGGAGCAGGCCTCGAGGCCTGCTTTGGCACCGAGGCCTTGGTCTGATCGGCGGTCGCCTGTGGAACCAGCAAGTGATGCTGCTCCACATTCGAATTCTGCTGTCTCTCCCAGTAGGGACAAGAGTTGTTCTCCCTCCTCTGGTGCAGTGAGGCAGAGGTCCCATAAGATTAATCAGGACAGATCCAGAGCTCAGAGAGACTCTGCACCATGCTCCCTCCAGCACACAGGATGGAGCAGGTCCATCTAGCCCCTTCCCATTACCGCACGAAGATCAGCATCAGCCTGTGCTGTTGACTCCAGTTCTGGCCATGTGTCGTCAGTATCAATGACGTCGGTACCAGCACTGACTGTCTCAATGCTGGTGGTGTATCAGATGGCTTCAGACCTGTTTGGCTTCCTCAGTCCCTGATTCTCCATTAGTTCAGGTGTTTTCCAATGCTGTGGTTTCTACTGCTTCATCCTCCATTGTGCCCGTGGCACCTTCTGACGTGTTGCAGAGCTGCTGGGTTCATGGCCACTTCAACTCGCACTGTCCTTGTCTCAGGCTGTTGAACTGAGACGGATGCCATGCCTGGCACCGAGGGACCCTCAACACTGGTCCATCCCTGAGCACCGTCATTGCCCTGGTAGCAGATCCCATTGTAGAGCTCAGTACTGTCCTTGGCTGTGGTGCCAGGGCCTTCTCCTGTACTAGGTTGGAGTGTGTCTTGCTTGGTACCAGCTGTGCCAATTCCCTGTTCCTCTTCAGCATTGATACCACCCCATGTTGGGCTTTGGATGAGTCTGACTGATTGTTCACCCCATCGTCAGAGAATGTCTGGGACTCCTGGAGATCCAGGTCAGTGTCGTCTTCTCCTTTGTTGTCCCTGATAGGCGGCAGAGACCATCCTCAAATCAGTATTGCTTCCGAGGTCGGCATTGTTCCCGCATAAAGGACAGGGGCTCTTGGCCTGGTACCAACTGGCCACCAGTGCCGTATCCATTTGCCCAGTGGCCTCCTTGGAATCCTTGAGCAAGATCACTCCAGAACAATCGCCAGTCCCATAGGGGGCTCCCACTCCTGAACCACCGCAGCTGCAAGCAACCTCTGAGTCTGTTCCCTGTGGGCCTCCAGGGTTATCCTGATCGGATCTTGTGGTTCAAGAAAAGGATCCATCATTGGCACAGCAAACTGCTTCTTCATCCTCTCCAACCATTGTACAATGCTGGGATCCTCCTCTCCCGCAGTGCCTGAGCACTTTAAGGCATATCAGGACCACCTTAGGCACATGGCCTTTAGGCATCCAGGCTGAATTTGTGCAGGAGAATATGAATAAGCTGCAAGATATTCTCCAATCATTAGCTCCTGGGAGAGTAGCCCTCTCAATAAATGAGGCTGTCTTTGAGCCTGCAGAGGCCCTCTGGAATATTCCCACTTAGTTCCATCTCATGGCAATGCTTGCAGTGAAGCGGTACTTCATCCACATGCAGGGTTTTGAGGGCCTTTACTCCCACTTGGCCCCTAACTCTCTGCAGTGAATGACAGGGCACAACAGGGAAGGTATAAATCTATGTCTTAGGACAAAGAGTCCAAAAGGATGGACTTGATGGGGAGCAAGATTTATACCTCTTCTTCCATGCAGATGGGCACTGTGAACCAGCAGGCATTGCTCTATAACTACAACGTTGTTAATAGGGCAATATAAGTTTGTGGACAAGTTGCCAGAAGCCCCCAGGGAAGAGTTTAAGGTGTTAGTTTCAGAAGGCTGTATGGTAGCCAAGACGTGGTAGTCAGTGTTTCAATGTCAGTGTTTTCAAACTCCAGGGTAGAAAGGCTCTTAACTCAGAAGAGGGAGATTATGGGGGGCTGTTGGAGCAGGGCATGGAAGAGTGGGTAGGAAAGGAGGTGTCTGAGCTGTGCAGTCAAGGATAATGAGGAGCTTCAGCTTTTCCTCTCAAAATCCTGCACATCCATGCCACCCCATTCTGTCCCCCTTTCTCCTAGAAATGCCTTCACTGACACCAAGTGAGTCCCTGCACTGTTTCCGCCCTGTCTCCCCAGTTCCTCAACCTGCAGGTTCTATCCCAAGACCTGCCTCTCCATGGGGAGGAGGTCTGAGGACAGAGAACCAGGCTGTGATGGACAGGCAGAGGGACAGGAGATGAGAAGACGTTGTAGGGGCAGTGAAGGGACTAACATGCAGAAGTGCATTCTTTGGCTGGGGTAATTATTGCTGACAAGCCAGAGGCACTGGAGGGTGAGAGTGGGCTGTGGTGCATGGTGATGCTGAGAAAAGCCAAAGAAATTAAATGCCCTAAAACATTAAATGCCCTAAAACATCATTAAAGCAGAATTAAGGTTGCCCAGTGCTGCCTCATGCCCTTCCAGAATGTGGTGAGTGGCTAAACATAGACCACTGAAAACCAGGAAATGAAGAATCAAGGTACATGCTTCTCCCAAGCAACCTTAACTCTGCCCCCTGGAGCTGGCAGTAGCTGCTGGGAATGCTTAAGTAGTGTTGATGCCATCATAAGTAGGCCTGGAGAAGGACTGTGGGAAGGTGTCATGTTTTGTCCCAGATTTGAATTGCATCACTTACCTGCATGCACTCCAGCTGTGTTCACTGTGGTAGCTGTGACTGTATTAAATGACGGAGAGATTATTTGAAACAATTTGGCAGAGCCGTCACTGTATATGAGGAGAGGTGCACATGTGCCTTGAGGGATCAAGTCTGCCTCATTTCAGTACAGAGTTCTGTAGGTTGTGTCAGTTGCAGTGCACAGAGATCTTACTGCCATGGAGCTTGTCAGCAGTCTGATGGCAGACGTGACAGCGGCCAATAGGGTTTAAGTGAAGGCTCAGAAGGAATCTTCAGGGCAAGGGTGAAGGGGAGGTAACATTTAGGAACTCTGGGGTGGTTTGTGTGATGGCTGAGTGTAGGGCAGGCGTAGGCAGCGCCTGGTCACTATGCCTGACCTAACCATGAGCAAAAATGAGGTGTTAGACTGTGTCCTACAGGGAGCTGTCCCCAGAGTGTTCCATGCATCAGCAAGGGTAAAGTACGGGTGTTACTAGCATGCTGGGGCATTGCTCAAAGAGGGCAGAACTAAGGTTGCGCTATGGGGGTGATGTGTCCCTTACCTTCCTATTTCTTGGTTCTCAGAGATAGGTTTGGTTTAGCCTCTCTCCACATTCTGGAAGGGCACAAGGCACCATTGGCAACCTGAACTCAGCATTGACAAGTTTTGGGCCATTTAACAGATGCATTAGCACTGTAGATGCATCACACAACTTGTGTAAGTGGTGACACATGGTGTCCTAAGCCCTGATTCAGCAAGGTACTTAAACATGTAAGTATAACACTGACAGACCCCGGTTGTCGGTGGGCAGGATCGAACCTAGGACCTCTGAAGAAAAACGTATGAGCTAAAAGCGACAAGGTTCTTAGCTAAGGCTGTAGCAGACTCATTTATCTCTAAGTGGTCTCGGTGCCCCTAGAGGGGACAGAACACCACACCCACGAGGTGTGTGGGTTACATAAGCAGTCCTATTGATATCACTTGTGCTATTCACTTGAGGTTACTCATGTGCTTAAGGTTCTTTGTTCATCAGGCCTTAATGAAGAATGTGAATGAGACCCTTCAGTCTGCTGTGGTCTAATCAGGATTTTGTAAAGCTTGGATATTGCAGTAATGGGGGCAAGAGAAGTGGATAGCCTGAGAAGATAAATGATGTTTCTATGGACATTGTAACTCCAAAGGCTGGAGTTTGCCCAAACAGTATAGGATTAAGAGTGCTGCAGTCCAGCATTTGCAGTCCTGATGAGATAAAACTGTTTGTTATGTATGGATAAGGCTGTCTCCATTTGTGTTTGTTTTTTTCACCCAGGGCTTCACTGCAGGGGAAGGTGAAGTTATTTTGGTGCATTTTCCTATTATTATGTTTCCACTGAACAAACTGAACATTTCACAGTTAAACATTCATTGTTAAACTGTACATTTCAGCCTTGTCACTAGGAAAAAAGGTATATTTTTAACATGTGCCAAAATCCTAGTGTAGACAAGGCAAGGTGTCATTTTAACATGTTAGCATCCAGGGGTCGGCAACTTCAAAGAAGAAGAGCCTTTTTTTTGTATTTGTCTTTGATCAAAATATCACGAGAGCCACATCACACGCAAAGCTACTTGTAGAGTTAGAATTTATCAACTAATAATAATTGAACATATTAAAGTTATTACTACTCACCAATACTTTTAATGTGACTTCTGCTGTTTGAATTTGAATATAAAGAGCTCCAGCTTGCGGCAGGGGATTGGGTTTCCGGAGGGGGTTCTGACCTGGGGCAGGGGGTTGGGGTACGGGAGGAAGTTTGAGATGCAGGCTCTGGCCAGCAGCGCAGCAGGACTCTGGCCCGACACCGCCCCAAAAGCAGCTGGCTGCTGGCACGTCTCTGTATGCCCCTGGCGGGGAGCAGGTCTGCATCCTGCCCCTGCCCCTATCACCATCCTCACAGCTCCTGTTGGCAGGTTCCTGGACAAAGGGAGCTACGGGGGCGGTGCTTGCAGGGGCGGGCAACACACAGAGACCCGCTGCCCCTCTTCGCACAAGAGGCGCACAGAGACGTGCCAGGAGCTAACCTCTTCCAGGAGTGGCTTGGGGTCAGAGCCCTGCTGCGCTGCCGGACGGGAGCTGCACCTCGCACCCTCTCAAAAAATGGCTGCCAGCAAGGAGGCTGCCAAAGAGCCACAAGGGGGCAGCCAAAGAACCACATGCTGCTCCAGAAGTGCAGGTTGCCGACCCCTGTGTTAGCCATACAAGGTAAACTCTATGAGAAGACTGTGGGTTCACTGCAACCAGTTAACACATTAAAACAACAACTTGCCTTGTCTACACTAGGAATTTAACGTTAACTAATATGTTAAAACACAACCTTCGCCTTATGTAGAATGGCCTTCCATGCTTTCAACTTTCTGTGTTTCTTTTGAGTGTAATCGTAACTCTGAATTTCCTGGGTTTCTACTGCTTGCGTTTGTTATTGCAAAGCTTTTGCCCTTCAATTAGTTCTGTGTGCTCTCAGCCTTTACTCCAGTTTAAGGCAGATTTTGTCTGGAAATGTTCTCACAAGAAGTGTTGTAACTGAGTGTACATCCACTCCTTTTATATAGCTGTTGTAAGACTTGTGTAGCCCTGGCAGGTTAATCCCTTGTTTGTCTTGTCATAGCCATTTAAACCACATAAAGCTTCTATTCACACATGTATCGAGTATAGTGTTACTTATCTTGGGCAGGAGGTCATAGGCCATATCTGCAATCAGCGAAACCTCACACTTCAATTTTTCCAAATCTCAGAAGATTTAAACAACGAACAAAAAGATGCTGCTCAGTTTGCTGCTTGAAGCGATTCCGCACCCCAGCAAGCTCAGAGTCATTTTGATTTACAATCTCCTCTTTGTGCTGGTGGAAACAGCCGTCTACAACAGAACAACAGGAGGTGAAAATGGATCAACTGCTCAGCGTGGGAATACAAAGAGTGTTCTAGGAACAGCCTCTGCTTGAAGCTAATCCAAAATGCCAATAGCTGCAGCTTATGTGATTACATTGCGTTAAAAATTGTGTTCCCTTTTCTGTTATGAAAATGGAATTATTACAGTGGTTCTCAAACTTTTTTTTCTGGTGACCCCTTTCACATAGCAAGCCTCTGAGTGTGACCCCCCCAATAAATTAAAAACACTTTTTTATATTTTTAACACCATTATAAATGCTGGAGGCAAAGCACAGTTTGGGGTGGAGGCTGAGAGCTTGCAACCCCGCACGTAATAAGCTTGCAACCCCCTGCAGGGTCCCAACCCCCAGTTTGAGAACCCCTGAATTATTAGCAAAAGCTAAGGTCTGACTTGTATTAAGTATTGTTACACAGGTCAAGAGGTACCCCAGGTGTTATGAACAGTCTTTCATTGGGTAGACTGCATGACAAACTGGTCTCTGAGATCTAGGGACTAAGTGACTGTGTATATTCACTGAAGTTGGTAATTTCAGAGAGAAAATGAGTGAATATTAATTTAAATCACTAAGGCTGAAAAGTGTTTTGTGTTCTGGTCTGTAAATGTCCAGACTGAAATGGTCGTACCTAGCATGCACTGTGTGGGTTGCAGTGCACACTGCCTCTGTCATGAAGCACACATGCACCGCACAGACATGCTGTATTTCCCAGGAATGTGGTGGGATAAGCTGCTGAAAGAGAGAGCTGATCATAAGTTGTGCTCACAGATAGATTAGGGGATCGAATTGGGTATATATTTTGTTCTGCAATGGGAGGAGCATATCTGCAAAATCACCTCATTTTCCTCCTCAAAACTTGCCGCTCCTGTGATGGTGCTTACAAAAACCATGACAGTGGTTAGGCCGCTGGAGTGCTGAGACCATTGGCTGTCACGCTGACTGGCATTATGTCGTTTTCTTGTGCTCCCTCTTCTGTCTGTCTCCACCTATCAGTTCTTATCTCAGACTTAGATTGTAAACTCTTTGGATGGGAGCTGTCTGTTTGTTAGGTGTTTGCACAGCTCCTAGCACAACAGGCTACTGCTCCAGAACCAGGGATCCTAGATGCTATAATTAATTAATTAAATTAATTAATACAATGTAAGTTTTCAGTCACCTCCCAGTGGGATCCTGCTCAGAACAGCAACTGGACCTTATGATGTGGGCATTGGTTTCCAGTTGTATATTCCATGTCCACAGGATAGTGGAAGGAGCCAGGGCTGGCGAGAGCACCCTGCTGGCTGTATCTTTCCTGGGATTGACACTACTCACACGCCAGCAGCCCAGGGTGGCCAGGATTGCCCCCAGTCTGTGCTCCTGCCAGCTTGGAGTAAAGGATAAAGGACTGCCCAACAGCATTGTCCTGCTAGCACTAGGAGCTATTGTTCTGCTGAGCTTCTTGGGCTTTGCTCCCTTTGTGGATGGTGCAACCTTGTGTTCCTCTGCTCTCGCTCACCCTTCTCAGGGAGTCAGGGCAGAGGAGGGAGGAGAGGGGAGAGCTGAGGAGGAGCCTTACCAGCCACCTCTCTCTCCAGCCGTGGCGGTGGTAGACCTGGGAGAATGGGAGACCCAGGGGGGAAGGCAGCAATTTATTATTAGTGGGAGACACCTAATAAGAGGGAGACCCAAAGCCATGGGGAGTGATGCCTCAGGGAGAGCGTCTCAATGGGGTAACCTCTCTGAGGAGCCAGAAGAGGTGCCCTACAGAACACTGTCAGGAGAAGAGGCGCAGTCCTCCTCTCCCCAGAGTCTGGGGAGGGCTGCTGGCCATTCTCTGACACCCCCCCGGGGAGGGGGCCACAAGCACACAGCAAGAGGCAGGGGGAGCCAGGGCCATTTGGCTGTGTGGCGAGAATCCAGTGAAGCCTGTTTAGTGAAGCATCTGAACTTTAGGGTGTTCACCTAAAGCTTGGGCTCCTCCCCTCGTTGTGGACAAGGGGGTCTGCTCAGCTCTTTGCCTCAGTGGGGCAGTGATTTACCTGTTCCTCCTGCAAAGAGCTGCAGGGTTTCTTGCACCTTCCTCTGGAGCAGCTGGTGCTGGCCACTGCTGGAGATGAGCTGTGCGTCTGGATGAGCCATGTGGCAATCCTTGCATTGCCCTTTCCCTGGCTGCGGGCCATCCACCATCCGTTTACTGCACTCTCTTGCTTATATAATTCTTCTCCACATGCTTCACTGGAGCCGGCTGGGTTCATGCCCCTCCTGTGTGCTTCTCCCACTGTAGGTAGATGGCCTGAAAGCCAAGCTGGCAGCCCAGGAAGTTGAGCTGAAGCAGAAGAATGAAGATGCTGACAAGCTGATTCAGGTGGTTGGTGTGGAGACGGAGAAGGTGAGCACGGAGAAAGCCATCGCTGATGAGGAGGAGCAGAAGGTGGCGCTGATAACCCAGGAGGTCAAGCAGAAGCAAAAGGACTGTGAGGAAGATCTGGCTAAAGCAGAACCAGCCCTTGCTGCTGCCCAGGCGGCTCTTAACACACTCAATAAGGTATGGGGCAGGCATCAGGGCACTCACAGTATCTCCTGCTGTCTGAGCCAGCACAGTTACGATTGGATTGTTGGAGACGTAGCCCCATAAGGGCCTTGCCTCTGAGGTCAGCCATCACAGCCCACCATGCAAGGGAATCACAGGCGGGTGTACACATGCTGGAGCCCAAGTTCCTTTGCGTCTGTGCTATGTGCTCCTTGTTCTGGGGCTGTTTGGTCCCTGGTGTAACTCAGAGCCATCTCCAGGCTGCTGTCAGTGACACCTGCTTATTGGCCATGGGAAGCAGAGAATAGCTGGAGTTCTTGTGCTCTGACCACACACCCCTCTGCCTTTGGCCCATTGCACGTCGCTCTCCCTGCCCCACCAGGGCCAGGAGCGGAGCTGACGCACGGCCGCTCCACCGGCATATGGTGGTGCCAATTCAGATATTCCTCGGGCAGAGGGGAAATTCCAGTCCCCCCTGCCTGGTAGTGGTCCCCACTCATCCACCCCTCCTCCCACAGGGACCTGGGTCTCCGTTGGCAGGGCAGTCTCCCCTTTCTCTTATCCATGCTGCAGGTGCTGCCAGGAATTGAGTTCTCAGAGGACTCCCTGCTCTCTGCCATGCAGTAACAAACTCCCTGGGCGCCAGGGCAGAAAACCACGCGCTGAACTTTGGCCCAGCGGCCCCATATCGGTACAGAGGGGCCGCTGGGTTAGATTTCAGTAGAATTGCAGTCAGGCAGCTGGAAAGATGCACTGGACTGCTCCCACAGCAGATGTACTGCTGTAAAGTACTCGGGCTGTGGTGCTAAAGCCCTGGAGGGCAGCACGGGGACAGGGACATTCCTGGTACTCCTCAGGGGCTGCTATTTCTCTCCTCTCCATGGCCCATCTTGCTGCCTGAGCAGCATAATGGAGCCGAACGCAACAGAGAACTGGCCCTGTGTTTGCAGAGGTGGAGTGAGGTGCATAATGGAGGGAGATGGAGCTAGGGCTGCATATGAATGGGCCAGGCACCAGGGCCTGAATTGGTCAGGGGTGAGGAGGGCCAGGCATGGGGGTCTTGCTGCAGAGCTTCCAAGGGCTAACTTATACCTGAGTCATCAGGACCGCAGCCAGGGGGCAGGAGCATGGTTGTCAGGAGCAGCAGGGTGCAGAAAGCGTGCAGGTACTGCTGGCCAGCTAATTGTACATCAGCAGCTCAGACGACTTCTAGCAAAGAAAGGTCTGGCCTGGCAATTGATCATGAGGGAGGGAGGGATGCTATCAGTGTGGGAGGCACCACCTACTGTGCACCTGGAGAACAGCAGCAGATTTCAGGCACTAGACACTGCCCTCTGCCACTGAGCGTTTTATACCTTATTGTTTATTGTGACAGGTTTCGGTCGATCCCCCGAGCCCCTAGGGGCGATGGAGAGCTATGGTCTCACTGGCAGGCCTCAGCCACACCTTCCGGGAATTGGGGAATTAGCGGGGAAGGTGCACCGGCACGAGTCGGTAGCGCACCCCTCGGGCAGGGGAGCGCCGGCACGAGTCGGTAGCGCGCCCCTCGGGCAGGGGAGCACTGGGGTAGGGGAACGCAGGCCCACCCAACTCCACTGCGTTCCAGCCCAGGGTCCTGACAGTGGCGGGAGGCGAAAGTCCCGCCGCTGGGTCAGCGGGGCAATCCGCGCCCGCTGACCAAACACACCCACCCCACGGTGCAGTTCGGCCCCTGGGCTACTTCCTACCCGGTCTCTCAGGTGGGTCGCTCCAGTCCCTCCATCTCCTCCAGGTATTCCGCTGCGGGCAGCTCATGTCCCTCCATCTCGTCCAGGTATTCCGCTGCGGGCCACTCCCGCTCCCGCTCCCCCTCTGTATCGGACTCACGCTGGCCCGGGCTGCAGTCAGGCCCCTCCAGGTCCTCTGGGTATTCAGCGGCTGGCAGTCCTGGTTGCCACAGGCCTTCCTCCCGGTCAGGCTCCTCCTTGCCCAGGGCTTCGCCTGGGTCAGCAGCAGGATCACGAGGGAGCAGCCAGCAACCTGTGTCTCCCTCCCTCCCTGGTGCTCTCCTCACTGGGCAGAGGGCCCCGCCCTTTGTACTTCCTGTCCCACCCTTCCCCTTCCGGGGATTGGCGGAAGCTTGGTCTGGCCCCGCCCACTCAGGCTGAGAGGGTGGCTCTTTACCCTCTGGTTCGGAGGGGACCACCCTGGCTCCCTACATTTATATTATCGTAGCACCTAGGAACACACAGCATTGTGCCTGCCGAACTCCTGCATGGGAGCTGCCATGCAAATCAATTACCATAGCAGCCAGCAGGTGGGATGGTCTCCACTTTGGCTAACACACCAGAGATTGGGCCACCAACCTTCAGAGCTAAAAGCATAAGCTGCTACAACCTGCACCACGGCTCTCTACCTGGGGCTGTAACAGATTCATATCCTCCATGGATTGTGCACAGAGAGGGATCTGGAACACATCCTCCCCCATGGGACAGAGCACCCTTGAGCACACTGGTCTTGCTTTCTCCCAAGGCAAGCTGCTTTTGTCACCATTTCTGCCAATCCTTGTCTTGCTTTGCTCCATGATGACTCTCATGGATCAGGCTGCTGGCAAGAGATCAGGCCGCTGGCAAGAGATCAGGCCTGATCTTGTTGCAATTTCTGTAACATCTCATTTAATTGAAAAGATGTTATCAGCTCTAGCTGTTTGCTCCCAGGTTATTTCTATGCAAGTGCAGAGTCAGCACAGCAGGAGCTGTAAGACACCTGAAATACCGATTAAATGTGTTTTATAATCCATCTACTTTGTGTGATTTTTCTCCAGTTCACTTAAAACAGAACATTTTAGCTGGAGTTTCAAACTCTTATTATCCTGGTAAAATTTTGCACAAAACTCATAAAACAGCCTTGCCTGCGGGGTAACCGTGGCTGTCAGGAATGCTGCCAGTATTTCATTCTACACCAAGTTTAGAGTCACTCCTCTGTTACTTCATGCTTGAGCTCACAGGCTACACAGTGCAGGAACTGTGACAGCAGGGCTATTCCATGGCTTCAGCTTGTGTCTCCCCCATGCCCAGTCAGCACAGTGCAGGATGTCTCCAGATAACTGCCCCGGGGCTGAAGGGATGGGTGCTGTAATTTGTAATGTTCAGTGCTGTATGTGTCAAACGCCTTTGTGATACTTGTACAATCTGAAATGTACAGTGGTGGCCTCTCCACTCTCTCCAGGAAGAGTTTTCTTTCCCTAAGTCCCTTTAAAAGGTAACCAGAAAGAGCCCAACACAGCCAGAACTGTGTAGGTGAAGCTTTGTATGGCCGTTTGCTCCCCAGCCCAGCTCGCAGCATCAAGCACGTGAGTGCTGAGGATGTGCTGTCTTAACACGCCAGGCCTAGCTCCCTGAGTGCATCGGTCCAGTTGGAGAAGTTGGGACACAGAGAGGTTGAGTTTCTTTCCCAAGATCACACAGCAAGTTAGCACTAAAGTCATAGGTGTGACACCCCCCACCCCCTTTAGTATAATTGTACCCTGGGCCACCAATGCAGATCGTCTATGCAGCAGGGTCGGTTGGGGCCCCTGACGCCCTTCCTGTGCCAGGCAGGGTTTGCAAGGGCAGAAAAGGGGAAATGGCCCCAAGTGTCCCGTGAGTTGGATCACTCAAGGTGCAGTGAGCATTTGCTGCTTGTGTTCACTCTGCTTGTTTGTGTTCTCCCCTCCTTCCCCCCGCCAGCATCTGGTCTGGACTATTAGACTATATGCTGTTTGGAGCAGGGACTGACTGTTTACTACCCTGTATGGCACCTGGCACAATGGGGCCCAGTTCTCGGATGGCCCCTCAGCATTACTGCAATAGACGTGATGAAGACAGGAGCTTGGAGCACGCTGTGTCCATGGTACTCCTCTCGCTGCTTTTTCCCTTTCTCCTGCCCCCGCGGGTGCTTGTGGTGCAGACAGATAAGGAGCTGGGCAATATATCCTAGACACAGAACTTACAGAGAACAGTTACAAAGGCCCGCCCTTGTCCCTCAGCAGGCACGTCCTTTGGCAGGAAGGTTCCTAAGGCGGGGGATGGGGGATCCCAAAGTGGATTGTTTTGAGGTAAGGGATTTCTTCCTTCACCACTCCTTATCCCTTCCCCATTACTGCCTGCTAACCCCAAATGTCTTGAGACGGGGGAGAGAATCAGGATCTGGAATGGAGAATTGGTCACCTGCTGAATCCATTCTGGGACTGATCGCTGCCACCTCCACCTGTCCTGAGCTGAGTGCTGCAGGTCTCTCTGTCAGCCTTGCTGAGTCCTGGTAAAGTCATAACAGCTCAGTGCAGTGTCTGTTCATATTTAATCTGCTCCTAAGAATTTATTGTTCAACAAAGCTTTGGAAGTTGTCTTCTGGAGCCAGACGCTGAAAGGCACCGGGCACTCCTGCTAAGCACCCTCACCTCCTTGACATCACTGGGAAGGGAGGGCACTCAGCACCTATCAGGAGGCACTCAGCGTCTTGCAGGATCAAGCCTCTGGTGCATGGGTAGAAGAGAAGTGTCCAGAGTCCATTGCACAGGTCAGAATTGCCTCCATATCTGCAAAACAAGAGGCACAACCCAAATGTCTCAGTTTCGGGATACTGACAAGAAAGTCCTAATGGAACAAATTTTCCAGGTGATTGCCATTCAGGAGAGGCATAGCAACATTTTTGATGTGTCTGCTTCGGTTCCTGGGCCTGGAAACAAACAACAACACAGGGAAAATATTTACCCCTTCATCAATTTTAGTTTCCTGCTGACACTGTAGAGTAACTCATTCGAGAAGGCTTGGAGTTTCTAGAGACCTGTGAAGCAGTGTTTCCAGAGTGCCAGAAGTCATGTCCTTCTTTCACCTGCTGCTCCAAGATGCTTCTGAGAGCTTGATCTGTCTGCTGACATGAAGAATCAACTCTCCTGACGTGTTCATACTGACCAGTAATATAAATGTATTTATGTTTTACTGTTAAATGCAGCAGTAATGGATGAAGCCATAAGTAACACTGTAGAGTAGAAGGCAATAAGAAATATAGATGGTCTGATAGTGAGAGGCTAATAGTAATTGTTTGGATACATTTCCTTTCCCTTTCTGGCCAGGTGCTTCTGGCTCATTTTCAGTCAGCAAATAGCTACAGGAGAACAATCGCCATGTCTGCGCAATGCCTGTGCCTTGCTGTACGCAGACAATGCAGTGCACCACAGGGGGTGAGTTCAGGACGGCCAAGGTACAGATGAAGCCTCCCCATTAATCCCCAGCAAAGGATATGTGACATCACCCAGCCTGTAACTGCACGAGCTCCGCAACAGAGCCGCACAGAACAGCCCAACTATTCCAGAGGCACATTGCAGCCTCTTCTATTGCTCTGTGGGAAAAGTGGGCTCAGGTAGACGACGAGTGGGATTCCCTGTTCGCTGGATGATGGGCATCAGGTGCATTACAGCTGCCTTCCTGGAAAGAGGCACCCGCCCCATGCTGTATGGTGTCACATGTCCTTTACTGGGAACTGGTAGGGAGACACCATCAGTATCTTTGCATAAGCCATGAGTCCCACGCTCCTGGCAGGACAAGGAGCCCAGTAAAGTATGTGGCAGCTGGCAAGTGGGAGAGTTAGAAACCTTTAGGGAAGGTCAGAACTGAGGATATTTGTGTAACAACTGCCTCCATCGATTTTGGGGGCTTTCTTAGTGTGGACATGCTGTTAGGATGGAAGACCAACAAATTACGAAATGTATTTAGCAAGGAACCCCCCTGCATGGCTGGCAATCATGTGGCTGCCAAAAGCATCAGCGGTGCGATAAGATCACCAGTGATAGAAACTGACTATGCAGTCAAACCACCTTAAGGCCCTAGCTAGAGACCAATGCGGGTAGTGCTCAGTGGGCAAGGAGGCTGTCCCTTTGGGATTTGCCATGATGGTGATGTTGACTTTTCTAGGACCATGGGGAACTCACAGGCAAAAATGGGAAGACAATTAAGGTGGTAACAGGCTTGTTAACCTCTACAGTGTAACAACATTACAGTCTATATTTTTCCCTAGTAACTCAGGGTCAGGGGCTCACTCCCCGCAGCGGCGGGATGCATGTCCCCAGTGACAGGAACGTTCTGCTGCAGAATATGATCGCATGTGCTCTCACAGCCTCACATTTCTACTCCAGCTGTGGAATGTTTTCACTAATTTAGAGTTAAAAAACCTGAATCCTGCGGGTTTGTGGTCTCAAAACTGATGTCTTTGTTCTTAACAAGCCAATACATGAAAGCATTCGATTTCAGAAAGACTTTGCTAAAAAAAGGATTATTCAACTCTCATGAATGTGGAAGTGTTGTTAGGAGGATTTCTTCCAGGGATCAAACTGACTGTGGAGAGGGTTGGTGGAGTGTGTGTGTGGGGGGTATAAATTCCATTTAAAATATGATCTATGGGCTGGGATATAAGTGTAGGACTCTATCCACCCCTCAGTCTGCAGAAGGATCTCTCATTGTTGCCAGAGGTTGTTTCTCACAAAGATCAAAGACAGCATATGGTCTTTATCTATTTATTGTAGGGTTTTTTACTACAGCCTATCACCACTGTATCTGAATTGGCTTTAGCAAAGTCCCTAGCAAAATTATGCCATCATTAATTCATAAAGAGAGTTTTAACCAGATGATACCAAAGTGAATATAATAATAATAATAACTAATTAAAAATGATTAATTGTATTTTGTGGTATCATTCACTATTTGACAGGTACTTCCCAAACACATAACATTGTATATACCAATTATACATTTTACCCCTGAGTTTATAAATCATGCTCCTCGACCTGAATATAGTCCATAAATGTCTTCCATATACTATCAAATAAAACCTCTAGAAGTCTGTGTATTTCCCTCTCATAGGGTGCCACTTAAGTCAAGATAGATTTCCCTTTCTGTTCTGTTATCGAAGAATTATCAATCCAGAGCTTAAAATAATCCTCTTTGTTGCCACTGAACTAATTTCTAACCATTCTGTTTTCTTCAAGGGACCGAGCAGCTCTGAGAGCAGTTAGTGTACATGCTGCCGAAAGGATTTAGCTCTTTCTGTAATTTTAGTATTTTAAGCTTTTCTTTTTGTCTTTCCTTGTCAAGTGGTGAGATGAATGTACAACAATTGACTCGTGCCTGGTCATATATAGGCACTAAGCAAGGTGCAGTCCCTGGTCCCTGCTGCTTTTTTGCACTTGTGCTGGTGCCATTGGCAGTGTCTATTACAAACAGGATAGATTTTTAAGGTATTGAGTTGGTGGGTGGTTCTGGGGGCAAAAGCCACATTATTGTGGATTATGCAGACAGTGTCTTACTATTAGCTAATTATCAAGCTAAAATTATTCCCACCTCGTAGAAGAATGTGGAGGTCTTTATAGTAGTGTCTGTTTATAACTAAATCACTCCAAGGCAGACATGTCATAGAGTCTGAAACGCAGCAGTGGCCTGTGTCTATATGGGGGAGGTGCTCACTGAGCACCCCCACAGGCACCATTGGGGCAGCCTCTGTCTGTGGAGCTCCTTGCTGGTAGAGAGTAGCTGGTACCAAGGCTGTCTGTGTTCAGAAGGAAATGGCACTCACGCCCTCCGCCAAGGGGCTACACCCCTGCATACAGCAAACATCCAGCTGTCGTCACATCCTGCGTGTAACCTCATAATGGCCAATTGCAGCAATGACAGGAGCTGCTGAAAGGACAGTGTTGGTCTTATTGCAGCCTATGCAGTAGCCACCCCCTGCTTCTAGACTGCCACAAGCGCCAACAAAATGGTGATTTCAGAACACAGGTGGCCAAAGTGCCATCCATGCACCAAATGTCACCCCGGAGCTTGTGCCGTGCAGTCCATAGCAGCAGCCACTGTGAGTCTATGAGCCACCTATAGTACTGGGAAAGGCCTGTAGGTCCCTCCATACAGTCCCATCTTGATTTGAGCAGAGAAGCACATGGATCAAAATGGAGTGTAGATGCTGGGAGCTGCAGTCTGTGAAGACAGTCTGCTCCATTGTGTACAGATTTGTGGTGATCTTGGCTAGTAGCTAACATTTGGGCCCCTCCAGTGCATAGGAAAATGGTACATCTGAAAAGCTGCATATTCAGGGTCTCCGTGTGAAGATAGGTGCAGCTCTAGTTAGAGCTCCCTTGCTAGAGGGGCTTTCCTCTTTCACTGATTCATGGCTGTTGGGAGTGCTGAAAAACAAATGTATCTAGTTTACGTCAACCCCCTAGCATGTCTCTCTCCTGTTGCTGTGCCTGTCATGCTGTTGCAAATGTCAGAATGCAGCTGTAGGTGCCAATTTAGGAGCTGGTTTGTTGAATCTGAGCAAAGAGCTTCTCAATGGGAAGCCCATCTCTCAGCCTCTTTGTACCTCTCACATGTGCCTCTGCCTCCAGTTCACGTACAAAGTGAATGTTCTCCACAGATATGAGATGTCTGTGCAGTTAGAGAGTGTAACCTGAGCAAACATACAAATAAGCTAGCAAAGCAGGCATCTCTGCTGTAGAGCACAGCTCATTCTGTCAGGGATTCCATGTTTGGTGGGTGTCAGCACAAAGCCTGTGTTTTCTCTCTGCTGGGTATGACAGATCCTTGGCA
Organism: Natator depressus; assembly: GCF_965152275.1. Classification (NCBI taxonomy): domain Eukaryota; kingdom Metazoa; phylum Chordata; order Testudines; family Cheloniidae; genus Natator; species Natator depressus. The sequence continues at coordinate 24,822,079 of NC_134247.1, read as the reverse complement.
GAATAGCTAATTAGTCCTAACTCCAGGCCCTGCTGAATACGTGCCTCCCCCATGGTGCCCGTACTGTGACGAGCAGCAGCTCTGTGCAGAACGATCCCTGGTACACCAGCAGCACAGGATGGTTGTGCAGTCAACATTTCAGGCTCAAACTTTCAATGCCATCGAATGGATGTGGGCTCCCGGTTCCCGTCAGAATTAGGCAACTTTGGAAATCTTAGTGTCAGTTTTTCTCTGTATCTGAATGGGTTGGATGTTTCAGATACAAGGAGAACCAACATCACGCTTCCCCCCAGTGCTCTTACAAAACCAGGACCTTTTCTGAGTTTCAAACGAACTGAGTTGAGCATTTTTTTAGTTGTGGTGCCCCTCCCCCCTTCTAACGCCAAGCATTCAAAAATGATGAGTCAGGAGCCTAACATTCATAATTATTGGGTAATAAGTAATAATTTTTAAATAATATTTTGGATTCTTACTCTTTCCCTCTGCATTCTGAGCTGTTAGGTCACACTGGGCTTCACATTCCCAAGCTTTCCTCTGCACCCAAACGGCTACAATCTAACTTTAAAAAAAGGGAGCTGATGTCTGGCTGGGGAGCCCAGCCCATAGAGGAGAGTGGGGACAGGAGGTACCTGAAATACAACTTTGATGAGGCACCACAGTGCCACTTCCAAATCAAAACATTTTGGTTTTCAACCTAGGGAGGGACTGCCATTTCTCTATTGTTTCTGACTAGGAATTGATATTAGCAGGATAAACAGAATTCAACACAGTTAGTATAACACTGAACTAAAGTTAGTGAGTTTCAGTCGGACAGCAGCCCCATGGATCTGCATTCTGAATTAAAAGTTGTTTTTGAAGCCCATCTCTAGATGAAGATACTTGGCTAATTTCATGAAGCATGAAGCTTTTTGTTGTCATTTTCATACGGGATAAATCTGCAATAATTGTGCATTTTTAATGGTCTGAGAATTAGTTGAAATGCTGAAGGGACACGACTGATGCACATACAACAAACCAGTGGAGGCTGTGGTGCCACTAGGGGGTTTCATTGCTTTACGTTGGATGAGTCATAATATTTAAAATTCAGAGTGCTGCTTCAGGCTTCAAAGCTACTCCCTCAGATTGATAACTTGGGAGCCCGACTCCATTAGTGGCTAAGTAAAAAGAAAACCCATTCATTTTCACCTAACAACCTTGTTTTCCCTTTTCAGAACAATCTGACAGAACTGAAGTCATTTGGATCACCGCCTTCTGCTGTCAGCAATGTCACTGCTGCTGTGATGGTACTCATGGCTCCAGGTGGAAAGGTTCCCAAGGACAGGAGCTGGAAAGCAGCTAAGGTTTCCATGGCCAGAGTAGATGGTTTCTTGGACTCCTTAATCCACTTTGATAAGGAGAATATCCATGAGAACTGTCTCAAAGCTATTCAGCCGTACTTACAGGATCCAGAATTTAACCCCGAGTTTGTGACCTCCAAGTCCTATGCAGCTGCCGGTCTCTGTTCTTGGGTCATAAATATTGTGAGGTTCTATGAGGTGTACTGTGATGTGGAGCCCAAGCGGCAGGCTCTGAACAAAGCCAACGCAGAACTGGCTGCTGCGCAGGAGAAGCTGGCTAACATCAAAGCCAAAATTGCTGTAAGTTTAAGACACATGACACATGCATGCACTTCACTGGGAGCTGCCACTGCTCAGTGGGAAACCCTCAGCATCTGGAAGGGCTTCTTTATGGTACCTGGTATTTCTGAAAGAGTGGATTTGAGAATTGGGCAGATTGTGGTCCTTTATCTGGTCTTGTTAGACTTTTTCGAGACTTCCCTGCTTTCTAAAGAAGGGCGCTTAGCTCTGTTTCAAATTTGCTTCTTCCTCAATAGAAAGGCTCAGTATTTACCTCTCATTATTCCCACCTAAACTGTTAGAATTATTTTCAAGCATGAGTTTGGAATGCCGTTTTATCACACACCACACCACATATGTTCTATATCTACCACATATATTACAGAAAACAAAAACTGGAGAAAGTTTGAGAGAGCTTTTTAAAAAAATGTACTAGGACTGTTTTTCTTCTTTTGTCTCCAACACACCTTCTGTGCACTTGTTAAATTTTGCAGGAAGTCAACTCCACTTTAGTAAGACTCAAAAGAACTGTCAAAGCCGGGCTTCTAACTGGCATATCTTATATTCCACCTCCATTTAAACTTTTGTCACTCATTAAAAATCCAGGAAAATCCCTGAGCAAAAAACTTTGTTAAAAGAGAGAGAGATGGTTAAAAATATGTTTTAATAGAGAGCAGCTCCCACCCACTTCTTCCTCAAAATTATCCTTCCATTCCAAAAATTCCATACCCTTTAAAAATCCTTACCATTGAAAAGTCTGGAAGTGAGCCTAGAAGGTAAAGTATACAGCCAGTCCCTGGCCGCTATAACCTTGCATCACTCATTATCACCCCATCCCGCCTACACACCACAAATTTGCAAATTTCAAAAGAACATATTCCTGGGTAGTTATGGAATCCTATTTCTTGTTCAAAAGATGTATCGTCAATATGCTATAATACTACACCATAACGCATTACAAAAAATCTGTGTGTGCTAGTTGCTACACCAATAGTTAATTGAGATAAAAATACAAACTTGCAAGGTGTACCAACCCACAGTCCCTTGTAATGGAAACACCTCGTAACATCAAACAGAACAATTATTCCAATGTAATTAATAAAAAATACTTTTGTTTCACCAAAACATCACACTGTTCGAAAACATAATACTCTGACATTACTTAATGCATCCAGAGGATTAGTACCTTTGAAATCCTTGCTATCCGTTCAATTCAAAGTATATAAAATCTAGAGCCATCTCTGATAATTTCACTGCCTGCAGATCAAAACACAGAGCACCCTTCACTGTTATTTTATTTACACTTTTTCAAGTTTGAGCTTTTTTAAAGATGTAGGATTTTTGCAGAGAAAGTGCAACTGTGTTGGGGTATTAGTAATACTCCATTGAAACATGCTTTCAACCTTAACTTTTTAAATGACTTTTTATTTGCATATGTACAATGCTATGCTATTAAATGTGTAGTATAGTAATATATACCTGTACAATCATGTTTATATGTGAATGTTGATATTTTACCAGACTTTCAACTGGCATAAATTGGCGTAGCTCCATAGATTTAAGTAGAATTATGCCTGATGAGAATCTGGCCTGCCTAGTGGCATGGTGCTTAAATCCATATTTTGGTCGTAAATGAAAGTGACTTGATTTTCAAAAGTACAGAGCACATGTAGCTCCCATGTGCTGCAGTGCTCAGAATTTCTGAAAAAAATATGATGCATATACCCACACACACACACACACATCTGTCATTATAAAACATTTAATAGTGTAGCATGTGTGTGTATTTATACAGAGATATACACATAAATATGAAAATATATATACACCTATACATATAGATGGAAGATGTATATGAAAATATTCTAACAATATTTTAGTTATATGGCTTAATGCCAAGCTAGTTTGAAAGAGACTGTATTTTATATGGGCACTGGCAACTGAGAGCATAGTTACAGAGGCCACTACAATAATCCCTATTCCATATTCAAGTTTATTTCTAGTGCATTGTTCAAACAGTGTTAAAATGATTTAAAGGCATTTAGCCTTAAGATGTTTGTGCTGGGTGCAGATAAAATCAATGATTAACTCTGGTTCTCTTATCTCAGAAGTGAAAGGTTCCAGCACCTTTGGGAGCAGTTAGAGTTTGTCTTAGAGCAGAACGTGACCAAATCTGTGCAATGAGTCCTCCTCAGCTAGCAGCACGGCTGCAATGAGGCCCTGCAGACTTTGGTTCCCTCTGTTCTTTCTCCAAAATGTTGGCTCTTCTTGGATGTGGCCCAAGTGTAGAAACCGCCCAGCTGGACCGGAGTGTGTATTGGCCCCATTCTCCAGTACAGCGGGGAGGGTTGGCACCCCACTCTGGAATGGAAAGTCCTAAGGCACTCACAGAAAGGACCTCCCTCAGTAGGAGAAGGGTAATTGTAGCAGCTCCTTGGTTACTCTCACTCCTGGCTGCCAGATCATAGAATCATAGAAGATTAGGGTTGGAAGAGACCTCAGGAGGTCATCTAGTCCAGATGCTTTATACTCCCTTATGTCCGACTGACATTCAGCATTTAGAATGTCCCTTGGGGCTGTGAACAACAAGCATAACTTGGAGCAGCCTTCAGGAGCAGGCCAGCACCAGAATGCACACAACATCAGGAAAATGCAAAGGTTGCTAAAATCCACTTTTGTGCTTCTTCCTCCTGAGCTACACTAATTGCTGCTTGGCCAGAGCTCAGGACCCCGGCCACCATCTTTAGTCAGCCTGTGATCCCCTCCCTTAGTCCAAAATCATATCACTGCAGTGCCCAAGATAAACAGCCTTTGCACTGTCTGTCCACAGTCCTTTGCAAATTATGTGGCCTATCACGTAAACGGAGTTCCCCAGCATGCTGCTCCTCCCATGCCCTCTCACACTGTTCTGCAAAGGCCTGATCCAATGCCCCTGGAAGTCAATGGAAGGACCCCAACTGACTTCAGTGGACATTGGATTTGATCTAGGGCTGCCAACTCTGACTGAAGCTATTCCAGGAGATTTTTTTTTTTTACAACATGACATAATGTCATTTTCTTAAAATATCCTATTAAAATCTCCCAGATTGTTTTCAGTAGTCACTGGGAGATTGATGCCGATTCCGGGAGACTCCAGGCCAATCCTGGAGGGTTGGTAACTCTAATTGGAGCCTAAGTGGTGTATCCTGCTGGTGCTGAGGGTCTCCTACAAGTGGTCAGCACACTGCATGTTGCAGGCAGTGCTTGCAGGCTGAGACCCAGACATGAGCGCTCTGTGCAGGAATCCTTCCTTCTCTCATTGCACTGGCCATTCAGAATAGTAGTGAGAGAGGCTAGCTAGTGTCACCACTGCAGAGACACACGCAGTGACAGCAGTTTTTGTCGGAGTCTCGTGATGAAAAGGGTTTTGCTGAAGATGTTCTGATTTGTTTCATCAACAGCACCTTAATGAAAACCTAGCAAAACTCACAGCCAAATTTGAGAGGGCTACTTCAGACAAACTGAAATGTCAGCAAGAAGCTGAAGCTACAGCATGCACCATCTCGCTTGCAAATCGACTGGTGAGTATCAACAGCTGGAACTTTATCATAGCAGTGGAAGTTGTCATGTGCTATGGAGATGTATACTATAAGAACACAGTACATTGCGTCTTCTAACATTTCCGAATGTGTGATGCTTCCTGCATAGCTGCAAACTTTAGTCATGAAAACAATTTTACAGTACTTCCAGCACTAATGATGTGGCGATTCCCATAACTCTCTGTATACATCTGGGTATGTTCTATGCACATTTGCATTTCCAATATACGGAACATATACAATGATAGAGGCACAGCCTCTTATCTCTCTCACTTAATTTTCTGAGCAGTTAGTGATAGATCAGAACTGCAGGACTAAAGACAAGATGCTAATAAGACAAGAGCTGTATTTGCTTCTCCATGTAATGATATACTGAAAAGCACATGAACATTTTAATATTTTTTCCAGTTTTAAAAATTAATAGAAATGATTAATAAAGAGTAATAAGAGGAAGAAAGTGGTAAAGCATAAAGGTGCTTATGTGGCCTCCTGCTACAGTTATGTCTGAGCGCTTGCAGTCTGGGTTTAATTTATCTTCTCAGCATCCCTGGGAGGCAGGGCAGTGCTGTTATCCCCATTGCCGAGATGGAGAGCTGAGGGAAAGAAAGACTAAGTGGCCTGCCCGGGATCACACAGGAAGTATGTGGCAAAGCAGAAACTTGAATCCTGGTTTCCTAAATCACTGCCCTAAGTACTGGACCATTCTGAGCATTCACTCACAAGGAGTGTTTTGCAGGGGGGAGCGGGATGGCACAAATCACTTCCCTTCCCCCGTTCTGCAGCAAGGGGGAACCAGCTACACGCTATCCCTTACGCAGGGTTGCAGTGCAAAGTGACAATCTAGTCCTAACACTGCAATAGCTGCTGCTATTAAGCTCTATTTTTAGCCCCATAACTTTGGGTTAGAAAGCTCGTTTGTGCTGAAAATTTCCAGATTGACTCGGAAGGCAAAGGAGAATGTGGGTTCAAAGTTGGAAGAAAAATCATGAAACTGTTTTTGAGTTACAAGTCGTTTAAAAATTATCCTGAGTTGAAATGTTGGCCTTTGTCTCATGCCTCTTTGTTCGCCTTAGCTGAAAAGCAGCTGGTCACTACTCCTTCAAATAGTTAAATCTCCTTTTCACCTCAGGCATGGGTTATGTTTGAAGAAAATACATTGTAATTCAGCAAAGCTGTTAATGATTTTGGATGCGGTGATTCTGGGATCTGTTCCTGTTCCCCTGGAGGTCAATATAAATTGTGTTGCTATTGACTTCTGTGAAAGCAGGACTGGGCACTATGAACCTGATCCAAAGCCCTTGGAAGTCACTGGAAAGACTCCTGCTGACTTCGTTGGGATTGAGCTTCATTGGGATTGATAGGTGTGGCTGGTTGCAGCTGAAAAGGACATGCAGGTATTTCTGTAGGGGAGAGCTGAAACACATCGTTCTGTAGTTCAAATGGCTGGAGGCTGGTGTTGCTAGAGCATGAGGACCCCAGTCCTGGCTGTGCCACAGAGGTGGTGTTTGCTCCAGGCTTCATTTCACAGCAGCATCGATGGTTTAGGGGGCTAGCCTGGGATGCAGAAAACTTGCACTCAGTTCCCTGCTCCACCATACACCTGCCTATGTCAGCTATTTAAACCCAGGTTTGTAAAGGTCTTTAGGCACCTACAGATGTAGACAGGCACTGAGTAGGGTTTTCAAAAGCTCCTGGTTGCCTAACTCCCATTGAAATCAATTGGATTTAGGTACCTAGGTGCTTTGGAAAATGCTTGCGTCTTTAGGTGCCTGCATAGCTGTAAAAATTGGGCCCTCAGTCTCTCTGTGCCATATTTGTTCAATGGGAATAACAGCATTTCCCCCTCTCCTGTGGGTGCCGTGAGGGTAACTGCATTGAAGACTGTGAGGTGCTCAGGTACTGTGGCAAGGGGGTGCCAGATGAGCACCTGAAACAGACAGTCCCGTTCTCAGGCTGAGGCTGATTCCTTTGTACCTGAAGAAAGAGAACATCTCATACTTCCAGAGTTCTAGGGTTAAATCTCACAAGCAGCTAGAAGGTTTTCTGAACATTTTGTTTAAATCCAGTAAGTATGTTTTGAAATGAAAAGACTTTCATAGAGCTCCTCTGGGAGCTTTTGCAACATGACTGTTTCTTTCCATCCCTCTGTGAGGATCGGGAGGTCTGGTTGTACAAGCTGTGAATTCTGTGTGCAGTTATGGGCTCTCGATGCATCTTTACCAAGCGGCAAGCTCCATTTGGAAGGTGCAGACTTTTTTCTTCTCTGTTGTTCTTTCACCTCCATGTTGGACTGCAGTTCCAACAGGGGTAGTGGCAGAGGCCTAACAACAAAGGGCTGTTAAACCTTGCTTCTCCCCTATTCACAAAGGATGCACCTAGACAAAAGGAGAACTGGTTTGTCAAGGGAGGGATCGCCTTGGCAACAAAGTGAGCTGGCATGGGTCTGTGATCACCTGAGGAAGCTGAGCAAGATGTCCCCTGACAAAGGGGGCTGGAAGGTATAAAAGGGAGGAGCTGCTCTTCTGTATGCCCTTTTTCTCTAGCTCAAGAGAGAGGAGAAGTAGCCCAGCACGTAGGAGTCTGATGGGGGAACCCTGCCAACCTGCCTGAAACACAGATGGTCCCTAAGGACTCCCCGGGGAACCGGGAGCTAGTGAGGGGCACTGCAGTTAGGATGTTTGCTGTTTTCTAAATGCTCTGTGCTCTTTGAGTGTGTCTTGTGCTTTGAAGAGCAAGAATCTGTTGGCTGTCTCTGCAAAGCCTGGATGTGTTAAGCACTTACACCTACATGTGGCCCCTGGAAGAGGTAACCCTGAAGGCTCACATCTTGGGGTGGAGTTCTGCAAGGGGGTATTGAAGCTGTGGGGGTGTCTGAAGAGCCAGTACTGAGTCCGGAGGTGAGGTGGCTGGACAGCAGGTTCCAGCTCTGAGGAGTGGTGCTTGCCACAGAATATGTACCTCAGAAAGGTGCCTAGGGACCCCACATGGGATAGTGGTTTGGCTCTGTTCAGCCCCCAGAGGTGTAAAGCAGCTGGGTTCCCTCACAGCAGTCTAGTGAGTGGCCAAGAGCTCGATCAGAGCTGTGACACCCTCCATCTCCCCGCTGAAGTCACATTACACTCTACTGTTTGAAAATTCTGCAAGATTCAGTTTTTGAAGGCAGGAATGATACAATTATTCACCGCCCACATACAAAACTAACACGTTCTTCCTTTCAAGTATAAAGAATTGCACAGCCATTCACCCCAAGCTTCACTCGAATCCAAAACTACGTACAGTTCTTTCCTCAGTAAACTCAATATGTAAACCTCCCAGAAAAGAAACCTAAAAATCCTGGCTCCAGCTCTGCCCTTACTTACACGTGTGATACATTAACTTTAGCTGAGTAATCCTGATTTCTACCAATGGGATTGAGAACAGAATCTGGCCTCCTATACGTGCACATCAATTGCATATATTGATCAGCTTGAAGTGCTAGTCTACAGTCATACATAACTGTAATCGGGAATAGTGTTATACACCTTTCCTGTTAAACTGCACAGACAGAATTAGTGTCAAGAACCAACAACTGTAAGTGCTTTAACAAAATTCTCTCTCTTTACTTGTTGAATATGTTAACTGATAATATTTCCAGTTTAGCAAAATGACCTGAAAGGAAACACTTTGCTTCTGAAATCAAGGAAACACAAATAATACATTTTAAAAAAGCAATTAAGAAAAAACCCTATCCTTGGGTCAGAGGTAAGGTGGTTGTTTATGCATCTCCTCAATACTTGATAGTAATGTGTTTGTTGTGTAGGGTTTTTTTAAGTGATATGAAAGATAATAACATTGCTCTCTCTCATCAACTCTAACTGTTTGTAAATGAAGATTTTGGCTTGCGATTTTACTAAGCTTACAATAGTTAATCATTAGATTCATATATATCTGTGAAATCTCATGCCAGTGGATGAGTTACCTTGGCTGTTGTGTTGTAAAGAGGGCATAGAAATGGTGCCTTCCTTGTCAAACTGGGAGCAGAGAGGAGGTGCATCAGCAGCACTGGGAAAGGGCGATTCTAGTCTCACTATTTTTATTAGGAAACATTAGAGACAAAGGAATATTTCCAAAAAGACATGAGATCTCTTGCCATAGGGACATCCTACATTCCAGTATGGAGACTTTGGGATCTTTAATTTCTCCTTCAGCTGACAGGAGCAGCTCTGGAGTCTCCCCTCCAAAAATCTATGGTCAGGCCGGGGGCAGTTGGCAGTACCTCAGATTTTGTATGGGCAGCAACCCTTTATGGTCCAGGTGCTCCCGAGGGTGGGAACTGAGTAGTAGCACTGGTAACAAGTCATTTAAAATCTCAGAGAACCATAACTATCCATATTAGGAAAATTGGCTCTCAGAGTTCATGTACGCCAAGTACATGAAATAATTAAAACAAACAGTGAACAGAAGGTACTAGACACTTTCCCCATCATACTCTTCTTTGGCGTTATGCAAACTAGCATAAATGTTGTACAGTTCCGTCTTTTCACCAGTGGGTGTCACTAGAAATTTCTAAATCCATTTCAGTATTTTATTTGCAAAGAGAAAAAAGTTTATAGACAATTAGGTTTCAAGGCACTTGTCGAAGTCAATCATAGTGAAGCCAATTAAAACTGTAAGAAGAGAGCAGGAACAGTGAATAAGCATGTAGAATGGTGGTGTAATTAAGAGAGAGCTGGTGGAGTGCAGGGCTTTGTTTAGTGGCCATATGCAGGACATTTTTTGACTTCAGGCATTATATTTCTAACCAGGATTTTTTGTCCTGCCAGTCATTGTTGGGATTTACATGACATTGGACTAATACAGTTGAAATTAAAATGGTCCCTGCCCCAGTACAGCATGTTGTTGTGTTGAGGAACACAGCCTCCCATGTTTGCCAAGAGAAATACACTTGGAAACGAGCTTTGCATTGTCTGTCTGAAAAATAACAACACACAATGAAAGTGAGAAGGGGATGTAAATCTGGACTCTCAGCCTAGAAACTCAGAGGACTTAACTTTCCTGGCCATAAGGGTCTTCTGTCCTTTCCAGAATCCCTAAGAATTCCTCCGGACCATGCCTGTCCATCCTTCTGGCTGAGAGAGCTGAGCTCCGGCTCCGGCTCCAGCCCCACCAGAGCCTGTCAAAGCCATGTCCTCAGGATGGGCTGGAAACAGGAAATTTAACCCCCTGGTGAAGCCACTAGATTGTGGCCTCCCATCCCGTTAAAAGAAAGTTAGCTCCCACTACTCTCTTCCCTGTGATCTGCATCCCCTTTTGGCTCCACCAAGGCGCTGCCTTCTCGGCTGGATAAAGATGCCCCTCCTATGACTTCCTTTATACACTGGTACAAGAAAGTTACGTGTTACTCTCCAGACATTGCTAGTTACCACCCTTCTCCTTGTACCTACTAGTTTGAACAAAACATCCTTAGCAGTTATCCTGTCATGCCATCCTTGTCCTAGAAGGGGTCGGTGTGTCTCAATACCATCTCTTAAGAATGTGTTTACGTAGTTACTTGAGAAATCTGGGTGTTCTTGCACCATCCTCTCCGGTCAGGAATGTGCTTACTTGGTTAGCTGATACCTAGTGTGTTGTTATTATGCCAGGGCCAGGCCTGCTCTGGTTCACAGCTTTGGTTCACACCATTAGTTATGCCCTGGGCTCCAGCAAGACCTACACCCTAGGGATCGAGACGAGGGATGGAGGAGAGAGGAGGAGAGAGAAACTGACTGAGGAGCAGTCTCAATTGTCAGACACCTGCCAGCCAGAGCTGTACAAAAATGTGAGGCCCCAGCAATCCAGCACGCCCTCCCAAGCAGCCAGGAAGGTGGAGTGTGCTGGGTGACATCCCGGGACTCCACTGGGAAGGGCAGCATCTTCCATGCTGGTGTCTGGCCAGGAGATAGCATCTTCTGTCTCTTGGCGCTGGACACATTTTCCAATCCTGACAGTCACATATTTTGCTTAGAGATAAGAGTATTTAGAGAAGCACATAGTGCCCCTGTGCTTTGATAGGGAGAAAGAGGATTATCCATTAATATTGTTATTTAGATTACCTCGGGATATATACAGACACATTCCCTACCCCACAGAATGTGCACCCTAGAATGGATGGGAGGATGTGACAAACAAAACTGCTCTTTTGCTGTACACAATGTGCTACTGCAATGTCTCTTGGTGCTGTAAGGAAAGATTTGAAAACAGATACTTCAGTAATGCTCAGAATTCACATAATGTCAGTTACGGGGCTAATAATGCCCCCAGCCACTCCTGAAAGCCCTTCCCACTCTTCACACTCACTGGAAAAGCCAGAACAGACAGAGAGGCCTTGCAGCTTGCCCACAAGGTCAGCAAAGTCAGGCAGCTTCAGACCAACGTGAGATGCAGTTCCAGTGGAGATTGCCTTGCAACCAGATTGCAGAGGTATGGGTGGCACCATGAGGAGGTGATCTGTCACACAGTCATATGTTTCATGATGTGTTACCATGCTCAGAACTCAGATCTTAAAGGGCTCTTGGTCACAACAAAGACTTGGGGAAACCCATTGGAAAGCAGCCCTGCACACCATTCAGCTCCATGCATGAAATCCCTCTGAGCAACTGCAGGCTGCCGTAGCTGTCTTCACATCAAGCCATTCAAACCACCCCTGCACTTTTCAGTGTTTGAGGAGCTGCAGGAAGATGAGAACAAGACAGCTGAGTGAACCAAGGGCACTGGGAGCCCCCAGCATAGACAAAGAAGCCTGTGATCCTGGCTGGCCTCTTGCTGTGGAGATGCTGTGGCCTTGGCACGTTGTGATTCAGATATGAAGCAATGACTGGCTTGCTGCTGCCTCCTGGTGCCAGAAGGGTGTGACCCGAGGGGCAAAGGACGACCACCAGGATTCTTCACTTGCTGTCAAGCATGTGGGAACCAGTGGTTACATAAATCTGTCCCAATCTGCCTAAGGCGTCAGGTGATCAGGCTGAGGCTGCAGGATTGTTAGGGGGAGGGGATGAAGGAGCACACCAAGTGTTTAAATTTTAAAGCTTTATTAATCAAATAAAGTAAAATAACAGCGGAGAGTGCTGGGGGTTCCCCACGTCACTCAGAGGAAGGAAGAAAGCGTTAGTGCCCCAAGCCCTAATCCACTTTCATACTTACACACACAGTACTCGAGGCTGGCCAAGCCCTGGTGTAATGTAAGAAGAAGAGGGGGAGAGGTGGACGGGAGTTCTGTTTTGTGCACAGGTTGTTCAGGGTCCCCTGTTGATCTCTGATTTGTTTCAGCTCTCAGGAGGGTATTAAGTTTTGGGGTTTTCTGGGGGTGTTTTGTTTAGGGGCCTTTGTTTTTCGTGCTTTTTGTACCAGTTTAAACTGGCCTCCTACAGCTTTCCCCAAACATGCCAGCTTCAGGGATGCAAGAAACTATTGTTTCCCCCATCGCTGACCTTCACTGTCTCACTAGTTTTTGCAATCCCCTGCAGTTTTGTTTAGTTTACTGCTTTGTTTTTACTGCTGGTTGGGGTTGGAATCCAGGGCCCCGTCTTTCTTGGCAGGCAGCTGAGAGTCGGTTGTGTGCCGTGGCCTTGGGCTGGAGTTAGTGTCTTCTCTTTGGACCTGGCTGGAACATCGAGTCAACCCGTTCCTTTCTCCCCTCCTCCCCCTTCCACCTCTCGCAACCTGCAAAGGAATCTTTTACTCCACACTCACACCTTTAACCTTTCCCACAATACACTCCACTACATATATAGGCGCTAGCAACATACAATGCTAAGCTGCTTACCCAGGGGTCCCCATAGGGGGAGGGGGGAGCATTGGGTTGTGACATTTCCCCCTTTGACCCCGAATCAACATTTTGTTTTGAGGGGTCACCATTTAGGTTTTTACCCTTCCTCTGACACGGTGGCTAGGGTTACTGTTGGTTTTTTTATATAAACAGCAATATAGCATGAACAAAATTGTTAGGGCGACAACAATTGCATACACTTGCCAGTAGTGGCTTTTGGCTTTATTAGTAGCATAACATGCTTTTTTGTTGGCATAGATGCTTTATTTGGATGGCTGTGATAAAGGCAGCTTTTTTTAGATTAAACGTCTGCTGCAACTCTGTAAAAGAGGAGGCATCTGTCTGGAATACGGTCAGTTGTTCCTGGGTTTGCGTTAAGGGCAGGAAAACATTGGGTGTAATTTATGAAAAATTAAACACAACATAGTTAGAGATATTAACTATACTTCGCACAACCGCAGGCCAATGCACTGAAAAAATTTGTGCTTGAGAGTTTAACAGCAAATTAAGGGGTACCCTGGAGTAGGTGGTTTTTTGAACACACACAGAGGTATTGGTAAACATATGGGCCTTAGTGGGGGGTGTATTTTGATGTTTTGGGTTTTTTTAGCAGATGTGCTGACTTACTTTATAAAAGCGGCCTGGCATTGCCTTTTTTTAATATATTATTTGAGGGGGTTTTATAGGCCACAATTGCTAAGTGTTGCCCTTTGCAATTCATATGTGCTGATAGTTAGCAGACGTAGTCAGCACATACAGCTTAGCTGTGTCATTGGGGGGCACCACTTTTTATAAATTGCGATGGACCACTTAGTTTTAGAGGCAGCCTTTTTAAAGGCCTGGTTGGATTTTTATAGCAGGGGCCCATACTCTTTTTATGCGACCAAAGGCCGTGAAGGAGCAGGCTATGCCTGTGCACTTCCAGTTAGTGACCCTCCAGACATAGCGAAAAGGCCATTGCTTTCGGGGAATCCCTGAGTGGGGATGGATTTTCCCAAGCTAGGCTTTATGGAGCACATTTGGATGCTATGGACTTATTGGGTTAAATATTGTTGGAGCTGGGAGCACACAGAATTCCATGCTAGTTGGTCCCCGGCTTTTTAAATAATATATTAAAAAAAGGCAATTCCAGGCCGCTTTTATAAGGTGGGTCAGCACATCTGCTAAAAATGGGAAGCATAAAAATAGGCCCCCACTAAAGCCCATATGTTTACCAATACCTCTGCATGTGTTTGGAGGACCACCTGTCCCAGGGTACCCCTTAATTTGCTGTTACACTCTCAGGCACAACATCTTTCGGTGCATTGGCCCGTGGTTGTGCGAAGTATCGTTAATATCTCTAACTATGTTGTGTTTAATTTTTCATGAATTACACCCAATGTTTTCCTGCCCTTAACGCACACCCGAGAACAACTGGCTGTATTCCAGACAGATGCCTCCTCCTTTATGGAGTTGCAGCACATGTTTAATCTGAAAAAAGCAGCCTTTGTCACAGCCATCCAAATAGGGCATCTATGCCAACAAAAAAATGTGTCATGCTATATTACTAATAAAGCCAAAAGCCACTACTGGCTAGTGTATGCAATTGTTGCCACCCTAACAATTTTGTTCATGCTATGTTGCTGTTTATATGAAAAAGCAACAGTAACCCTAGCCACCATATAAAAAAAAAAATCTAAAAACCTAAGTGGTGACCTCTCATAACAAAAATTCCCCAAAAGCAGTGGCCTTTTCGCTATTTCTAAAGGCTCACTAACTAAAAAGGAACAGGCACACCTTTAATTATAAAATCCTCAACATGAAATACCAACAGCGCTGGCAGAGCAAACATGAAATACCAAGGGCAGAACAGTTGGTGCGCTCTGCAGGGCCCCCCACTCCACAATTCTCCACCAAAACTGTGACAGATTTATGTTACCAATTTGCCTGAGGCATCAGGTGATCAGGCTGAAGCCGCAGGATTGTTAGGGGAGGGAATGAAGGAGCACACCAAGTGTCTAAGTTTTAAAACTTTATTAATAAAATAAAGCAAAATAACAGCTGAGAGTGCTGGGGGTTCCCCACATCACTCAGAGGAAGGAAGAAAGCATTAGTGCCCCAAGCCCTAACCCACTTTTATACTCACACACACACACTACCCAAGGCTGGCCAAGCCTGGGTGTAATATAAGAAGAGGCAGAGAGATGGACAGGAGTTCTGTCCTGTGCACAGGTCATCCAGGGTCCGCTGTTGATTTTAGGAGGGTTTTAAGTCCTGAGGTCTTTTGGGGGCGTTTCTTTCAGGGGCCTCAGTCCCCCGTGCTTTTTATACCAGTGCAAACTGGCCTTCTGTGGCTCCCTCAGCTTTCCCAAAACACACCGGCTTCAGGTACGCAAGAAACTGTTGTTTTCCTTCTTGCTAGCCTTTACTGTCTATTAGTTTTTGCAATCCCCTGCAGTTTTGTTTAGTTTACTGCTTTGTTTTTATGGCTGGTTGGGGTTGGAATCCAGGCCCCCGTCTTTCTTGGCAGGCAGCCAAGAGTCAGTTGTGTGCCGTGGCCTTGGGCTGGAGTCAGCATCTTATTTTTGGACCTGGCTTGAACGTCGAGTCAACCCGTTCCTTTCTCCCCTCCTCCCCCTTCAACCTGCAAAAGAATTTTTTACTCCACACTTACACCTTCAACCCTTCCCACAATATATTCCACTACATATACAGGCGCTAGCAACATACAGTGCTAAGCTGCTTACCCAGGGGTTCCCATGGCAGGGAGGGCATTGGGTTGTGACACCAGTTGCAGGAGCAAAAGGAGATGGACAGAATCCAGGGTAATTTGAGACCTGAGAAAGGGCTGACAGCAGGGTCAGTGCAGATGACAATAGGAAAGGGCCTTCCCATGATGATGGAAGTTGGCGGGCTGAACTCAGGGGCCAGGCCAAGGGAATCTGAGCTGTTGTGCTTTACACCTTCTCCCAGCCCCCTCAACCTGTACGAGTTTGGACCCTTAAAGCTAAGTTAGATTCCCATTAGCCTTGGCTGCATTACAGAATGGAGCTGGTGCAGACATCGGCTCTTAGCAATACTTGCAGCTGAAGTGGTGCTGAGCACAGTTTAGCTGGAGGTGCAGACAAGGACAGATAGTGCTGGTGCTAGTACCACCAGGGCTGGCTACAGGCTGCTGTCTGGAAGAGTTCAGTTTTGCAGTGCAGACAAGGTCCTAAACTCACACCCACTTCTCAGCAGGTAATTCAAATTTTCTTCCCTATCACCTCCGAGCAGAGGTTCTGGAAAAATTTGTATAGTGGGGGTGCTGAGAGCCATTGAACCAAATTGTAAATCCTGTATATAATGGAAACCATTTCAAGCCAAGGAGTGCGGCAACCCCCGCCCCCCTCTAGTTCCAATACGTAGGCCTCTGAGTCTGGCACAGTGAGTCTAACCCAGTAATGCAAACATCTAGATCTCAGTCCTGCCACCAGTTACTCACATGTGGCTTCAGTGGGACTTCCACCGCTGTGACTGAGGGCAGAACTGAGCCCACAGCAGATAGCAGAACCCTGCACAAACAGCTTTGAGGGCTTATAAAGAATACATCTGGCTGTTCTGGATTGACAGACAAACCCGTGGATGAAGGGAATGCTGTTACTTTTAGGTTTCAGAGTAGCAGCCGTGTTAGTCTGTATTCGCAAAAAGAAAAGGAGTACTGTGGCACCTTAGAGACCAACCAATTTATTTGAGCATACGCTTTTGTGAGCTACAGCTCACTTCATCTGATGCATTCAGTGGAAAATACAGTGAGGAGATTTATATACACACAGAACATGAAAAAAGGGTGTTTATCATGCACACTGTAAGGAGAGTGATCACTTAAGATGAGCTATTACCAGCAGGAGAGTGGGGCGGGGGGCGGGGAGAGACTGTAGCTCACGAAAGCTTACGCTCAAATAAATTGGTTAGTCTCTAAGGTGCCACAAGTCCTCCTTTTCTTTCTGTTACTTTTAGTGTATCTGAATTTTAGTAAAGAACCTCACAGAATTAATTCAAATTGGCTTGGATAGAAGTACTGTCCCATGGATCTCCACTTGGCTGAAGGACCAAGAACTGCAGTGTGCTTAGTTGGAAAGATGTCTGCCAGAGGCATGATAAGGATCCATGTAAGGTCTGGTTTTATTTAACGCCTTATTAGTGACCTGAAGACTGCAAAAGCAGCATATGAATGAAATTGTCAGGAGCTCCTTAGTTGGGGAGACTTTGCAAATACCAAGTAAGGGAGAAAAATCACACAAAGGACCTTGGAGGCTTTTGAAAAATGGACAGAAAACAGATTCAGTCTAGAAAAGTGAGAGGGAATATATGTAGGGGAAAATCATCCCAAACACAGGCAGGCCATTCAGTGGGCGAAAGCAACACAAAACGCCACTGCTGAGGATGACCTGGGATTTAGATATAGGTTTTCAGAACACCATTGCAGCAGGGAAAGGGAGTGTGATTTGGGACTGCAACCTCCAGTATTGCCAAGTCTAGACATTCAGAAATCACAAGACTGGCTTAAAATCATAGGATTTTTATGAGGAATACATTTGGGCTCTTTTTCTGTACCTTTTGCTTCCTGAATCTGGGGGGCGCATTCAGGGCCGTCCTTACCCATACGCAAAGTACGCGGCTGCATAGGGCACCATGAAATTTGGGGCACCAAATTTCCCGGTGCCCTGCGCAGCTGCATGCTGCTCCAGCCCCACCCCAGCCCGCCTCTTCCCACCCCTGCTCTGCCCCACCCCCACTCCCCTGAGCTCTGCAGCAGGGCCAGGCCTGCACTCACCGGTGGCAGGAAATGCAGCGTCCAGGCCGCAGCCGCACTGCCGGTGAGTGCTGGGAGGTGGTTCCCCCTTGCCTCCCAAGCCAGCCCCCCCCAGCCCCCGCAGAGGCCTGGGTCCCCCCACAACCTGCCCTGTGGGGGGGCTGGGTAGGGCCCCAGAATATCTAGGGACAGCCCTGTGCACATTCAGTTCAGGTTTTCCAGCTTTTCTCCATGACAGGGAGGGTAAAAGCCTTACTTAAAAAAAATGGAAGCTGAGATTTTCTTTTAATCATGCAAGGAGCTGGAGCTTTAAGAAAAGCACCAAATTTCACGAGTCTTGTAATAAAGCCACAGGAGTTGGCAACACTGCTGATGGATGGAGACATCCTGCTCATGCTAGTCCTTTTCTCCGAGACTGGTGAGATCATAGCTCAAGTGCATGTACATTCCTCAGCAATCTAAAACCAGCGACACATGCAGAGATTTGCTTCAGTGGACTAATGATGGGTTTAAAGTTAAGTGTTTTCAGGACTGAGGTCTTATCAAAGAGCAAGACAAAGACCAAGTGGATTATGAAGATTAGAAATTAGAGGCAATTAAAATAACCCTGAGTATATCTTGGCCAAATGAGGCATGAATTGGGGTAATAATAACTGTCTGAAATAACTGAAGGATCTAAATCTCAAGGAGGGAGAGGAATTACTGAGTGTGGTCCAAGGGGGTGTAACTAGGAGTGAATGGATGAAACTGTGAAAATGAACATTTTTGGCAGTGTACTCGGTAAAACTTCCTTATAGAGTGAGGAATATTCTTGCCAACAAAGTGGTGGACCCTTTTCTTGGGTCATGTACAGCTAGACTGGCAAATGTTCTAGGGATGTACTGTAGGGGGTGGTCTTTTAGTGGATGGGGAGGAATGGGCAAACTGCCTAACAAATCTTTCCATCTTTGGTTTTAAAAACACATCAAATGTTATTTGAAGTCAAAGAGTGACAAGATGTGTTAAAAGAAAAGGAGTACTTGTGGCACCTTAGAGACTAACCAATTTATTTGAGCATAAGCTTTCGTGAGCTACAGCTCACTTCATCGGATGCATACTGTGGAAAATACAGAAGATGTTTTTATACACACAAACCATGAAAAAATGGGTGTTTATCACTACAAAAGGTTTTCTCTCCCCCCACCCTACTCTCCTGCTGGTAATAGCTTATCTAAAGTGATCACTCTCCTTACAATGTGTATGATAATCAAGGTGGGCCATTTCCAGCACAAATCCAGGTGTCGTACCCCCCGGCCCTCCCACAAACCCACTCTCCTGTTGGTAATAGCTTATCTATTTTTGCGAATACAGACTAGCACGGCTGTTACTCTGAAAGATGTGTTAAACTGCTTGTGCAGTGAAAAAATGCTTGAGAAGTCCATCTAAAGGTTAACTTTATGTTGGAATTTTAGGTTGGGGGACTCGCCTCTGAAAACGTGAGATGGGCAGAGGCTGTGAAAGACTTCAAAGGGCAGGAGAGCACATTGTGTGGAGATGTCTTACTAATCACAGCCTTCATCTCCTACCTGGGTTACTTTACGAAGAAATACAGACAAGACCTGATGGATGGAGTCTGGAGGCCATACTTGCGCCAACTAAAAGTAAGCACTGACTACTTCGGATAACCATTGTCCCTGTCTCTTACAGGAGCATAATATTTGATGCCCAAGAAATCGCTGATGAACAATGGCTTCCACTGAGCATTTGCCACAGGTCTGAGTAAGAGGCAACATACAGTTGTGCTGCCCTACATGCACACCAGTAACCAGATGGTGATTCTGGAGCTCACCGTCTGGTCCCTGGTCTCACCTTGCTCTGGGCGGGGGCAGTAATCTGTGTTCATTCTCAATGGGGCTGTTACTCCCATTCCCTCCTAGCAACTGAGTTATAAAAGTGACTGGTTTTCAGAGGTGCAGCGCATCTGCAGCATGCACTGAGCCACTGGGAGCTGAGGCTGCTCTGGAGGTAGCATCTGTGTTAGCCGTATAGAATTTTGGCCATGAATAAGAGAGAGGCTCCCAAAGGGAAAACAGACTGGAGGGAGGAAGGTAGCAAGAGACTGGGCCCCATGAGTGTGGGGCAGATCCAGAGGTCTAGCCCTATTCTAGGCTGGCAGGTGGGCATGAGAGCTCCATATTCTTGTGCATTGAGAATGGGAACCTGCTTTCATTTGATGAAGTTGATGCTGGCTTCATGAATACTTGGCTGCGTGTTTCTATGTGTGTCTCACGGGAAATGTGTAAGGGCCCTTCGGTTTGTCTGGATTTGGGGCTGCCCTGATGTGTCAGAAGTCCTGCCTTCACTTCATGGTTCAGGTGGACTTGCTTCCCAACGTGTTTTGCCCACGTCACCCCGTCAGTAACCTGATGCAGGCAGGAGCAAGTCAGACATAATTGGTGGCTTTGTCACAAAGTGTTTTCAGTGGAGCCACTTGTGCTGTATTGGATCGGAACCAGAGTGTTCAGCAACTTGCAGAGTTGAGCCTTTGTGCAGCAGTAACTTAGTGAACATTACACGCAGAGGTGAAATGCTTAGAGGCTTTTTAATATAGCACAAACTGAGCTGAGTGATCCCCATACCTGAAAGTTTGAGAAAGCAACAGGTGCCAAGTGATGATAGCAAAAAATCATGATACATCCCTTCTTCTTCGAGAGATGGTCCATCTTTCACTGTGAGTTTTCACATCCACATCATGTGCCTGGGGATGGAAAATTTGAAAGTAGTGTCTGTTGGTCTGCTCATGCTCGCTGGCTCTCTTCGTGCCTCTGACTGAGGGGATAGAGGGCTGGGGGGACCGACCATCTCTCCAGTTCCTTCTCACCACCATGTGGTGCAGGGCGGAACTAACTTCATCTTCATCCTACAAGATAAGATCTACATTTAGCTTTGTAAATGTTTTAACAGCTTGTACATTTATTACAGTTTAGTGTTTTATAGATCTCTTAGTGTTTAGATTTAGTCTCTTTGGGGAAACAACTCACCTCCCCACATACCGTTCGGGTACTGGACTATGCCCAGGACTCTGGGTTTTAAACTCTGCGTTTCCTGCCAGTGATCCTTCTCAGTCAGCGATAGCCACCAGTACTGCCTGGACTCCGTTGGGCAAGCCCACATCAGGGCGAGGTGCAGTATCTGCCAGTCATTCCCCAGCCATACCCTGGAAGGGTGGGAACTTGGTCTCTGGAAGCACCTTGTGGAGAAGGCCATGAGGCCTCAAACAGATCCAGGCTAGGGAGTATCCTCTGTACATCAGTCTGATTCAGCAAGGAGTCTGCTTCTGGTGCGAAGTCTGACTTTGGTGTGGCAGTGTCTATTCCCACAGAACCCCTGGCAGGATCTTGTCGGAAATCCAGGAAGCACTCTCTTAAGTATGAGACTAAGTCTTCCTCTAATTCCACTTCCAAAAGTTGGATTCAGCTCTGAGCAAACCCATTAGCTTGGCCCATGAGGAGTCAGTATGTCCCAAGTCTAGATAAATTCATGGAGGATTGGTCCATCAATGGCTATTAGCCAGGATGGGCAGGGATAGTGTCCCTAGCCTCTGTTTGCCAGAAGCTGGGAATGGGTGACGGGATGGATCACTTGATAATTACCTGTTCTGTTCACTCCCTCTGTGGACCTGAGATTGGCCACTGTTGGAAAACAGGATACTGGGCTAGATGGACCTTTGGTCTGACCCAGTATGGCCGTTCTTATGTTTTTACGTCCCAAAGGCACAAAATGAAAGCCCATAAGCATTAGGATACATCTGTACGGGATTATGATCCATTGATACCATCATCCTCAGCATTTCCAAAACAGCACTGATGAAGATTGATCATCATCAGCTTTGTCTATCCATGTGATCATCTTTCGCAGCAGTGACACAATCTCCTCCGGCTCCAGCAGCTCAGACAAGTAGACTCCCTCTTGAATCATAGAGATCTGAATCCATTGCTGTGCCACAGGACATTTTTGCTCTCCCAGATCTGGAATCCCCTCCTCCATTGAGTCCTTCTGTCTCCAAAGAGGAAATAACATAATTAAGGGAGTTGACCACTGGAAGAAGTTTGTCACCCATCCGATACACAGAATACAACTCTGCTCCAGCAGCACCGATAATATTGCTAGTGGAACTGGAATTGGTCTTCTCTTTAACGGGAGATTCCGAGCCACCCAATGAACCTTTCCCCCCCACCCCTCATATCCTCCGCTACCCAAAAGATTTGCACCAATTTGGGACCACGCTTTGCCTCATCTAACTAGGAGCTGCAGGTACCTTATGCCATGGGGGCCTCCACAACTCCCTATTGACCCCTCCTACTGGCCTATTTGGGGCCTTGGAACCAGTGCCACCATGCAGAGTTGGGCCAATCTGCCAGGGAGTCACCCCTTGCCAACTCTCTATGGGGACACTCAGATCTGCCCCTGGATCCTACAAAGGAAGAGGAGCATTGTGCACCAGATCCGGCTGTTCTGCTGGAACAGGTAAAACAGCCGTCTTCATCTCCAGATGAAGCAATGACACCTCGCGCCCCCCTTCCCCCGTAATGTCTCCTTCTCCACCCCCTCCCCCCTCCCCCTCCACCCCAATGACTTCAGACAATTCCAGAATCATCTTTGCAGAGATCTTCTTCGCTGGAGAACTACAGATTCCTCTTGAAGTGGTCCAGGATTCCCATCATGAACTCCAAAACATTCTCCACTCCTCCAGATCCAACAGAATAACACTCCCCATTAATGAAGCCAAAGTGGAGCTAGGTAGGACTTTTTGGCACACCCCTGCCACCTGTGCTTCCACAGAATTGGAAGAATTGTTATTATGTGCTGGCCAAAGAAGCGGAATTTTTGTTCTCTCATCCTGCTCCCTTGTGGTCCAGGCTGCTTCTGAAAGGGCTAAGCAGCAACACCCCTGGTCTACTTCTATGGATAAAGAGGGCGAACCATTGGATCTACTGGGGGGAAATGTTGTTTCATCATCTAGCCTACAGTTCAGGATAGCCAGTTACCAGGCACTAATGGTGTTCCTACCCTCTGTTTACCAGAAGCTGGGAATGGGCGACAGGGGATGGATCACTTGATGATTACCTGTTCTGTTTGTTCCCTCTAAAGCACCTGGCATTGGCCACTGTCGGAAGACAGGATACTGGGCTAGATGTATCTTTGGTCTGACCCAGCATGGTTGTTCTTATGTAATGGCTAAATATGACTTCCTGAACTGTGCCAGGTTTGCAGAATTTTCTGACCGCCTTCCTCAACCAGACAGAGCTCTTTTCCAAGCTCTGATAGATGAAGGCAAACTGATAGCCAATCCTACTCGCCAGTCCACAGTCAATGCCACTGATACCTCCTCTAGACCGATGGCTACTGCCATTGTTATGTGCAGGGAGTCATGGCTCCATGCCTCAGAGTTACCTAGGGTGGTCCTATGGTATACCATTGAGGATCTCCCCTTTAATGAACCACAGCTCTTCAACCAAAAGACAGACAAGTCCCTCCATACATTGAAGGAATCTAGGGCTACCCTCTGCTCCCTGGGGATATATATGCCTCCCCCAAAGAGGAAGATTTTCCACCAGAGGCCCTATGAACCACCACACAAGATGCAGAGGGTTCACAAGAGCTGCTTCCCCACACCCTCGGCAACAGGCTCTGTCTCAATCTCAGCTCCCACTTGAGAGCTGAGAACCACCAAGCTCAACACCTCCCAACCTCCACACACCATTTGGGGGTCATCTAGCACTCTTTTTCAACACCTGGAGTGCAATAACAACAGACAGGTAGACACTGAACTTCATCCACTCTGGTTATATGATAGAGTTTGCATGCCCACCTCCCCCAAAATCCCACTCCACACCCCGCTTCGGGGATAGCTCTCACGAGAGTATTCTCAAACAAGAGGTGGACTCCCTGTTAGAGCGAGGAGCGCTAGAACATGTGTATCTTCAATACCAAGGGAGTGGGTTTTACTTGACTTTCTTCCTGGTACTCAAAAAGAAGCGTGGATAGAAACCTCTATCTCCACCATCTCAACCATTTCATTCACAGACTCAAGTGTTGCATGGTCATCTTGCCATCTATAATCCCATCTTCAGAAAAGGGCATGTGGTTCACAGCCCTGGATCTGAAGGACTTTCATGTAGGCATTCATCCCGCTCACAGACTCTTCCTCAGATACATGGTGGGCTCCGGCCATTTTCAGTACAGAGTTATCCCTTTCAGCATAGCAACCACCCCCTGGAGACTTTACCAAGGTATTCTTGGTAGTAGTAGCTCATGTCAGATGTTACAGTCTCATGGTCTTCCCCTACCTCGATGACTGGCTTCTTGTTGCCAAGTCCTGCCAGGAAGCCTGTGTGTCAACTTCTGTAATGCCGCACCTGCTCTCCTCACTAGGAGTCAGCACAAACACCAAAAAAATCTATTCTTACCCCCACATAATCTTTGGACTTAATTGGGGCCACCTTCAATTCTATCACCACAAAAGCGTACTTGCCCAAGGACAGGTTCCAGACCATGAGCAATAATAACTCAGATCACAGAAAACCCTTGAGTACCAGTCAAGACATGTCAGTCTCACTTAGATCATATGGCCTCATGCACTTAAATCACCCTGTTTGTACAGCTCCACCTTTGACTGCAGCTATGTTTGAAGGCAACAGTTTACTTTCCAAACTACCATCGCCATGGTAACAGTTCCAGCCAAGGCAGTGTCTTCCCTCCTATGGTGCACAAATCCTCATCAGGCATGTGTGGGCGTCCCTTTTCTCCTTCCCTCATTGGACAGGACCATATTATCACTCCCAGAGTGACCCTCTACTTCTTCCTTGGTTGAACTAATTCAAACTATGCCTTCCCTCCTCTACTGCTCCTGCCATGAGTTCTACGCAACATCCAGCCGCAAAGGCACATGTCATCCTGATGTCCCCCTATTGGCCCAGACATTTTTGATTTCCCAACCTCCTACGCATGTCATCCCGACTACCTATCATCCTCCCAGTGTTTCTTGAGCTCCTGACCCAATGGAATGACAAGATCAAGCCCCTTGAGCCATATGAACTACACCTCAGGGCTTGGTATTTCGATGGGCAGCGTCCTTAGAATGTTCATGCTCCACAGCCTGCGAGGCATCCTTTCTCATAGTAGGAAGGACTCTACTAGAAGATGTTACTTAGCTAAATAGAGGTGCTTTCTTCTTGGGCTCGTCAAAGGAGCATTCTCCCAGAAAATGCAGATACTCCTCTCATCTTGGATCATATCTTCTGTCTGAAGACATTAGGCCTGTCCATCAGTTCCTTGCAAGTGCACTTTGCAAAAAGCAGTGCATACCATCCGTCTTCTCAGGGCTACTTGGTCTTCACACATCCACTGACTACCAGATACTGGAAAGGCCTAATCAGACCCTTCCTGCCTATTCAGAAGTGTACTCTCCAGGGAGATCTGAACTTTGTTCTCAACACTCACAAGACCCACCTTTGAACCTTTAGTTTCTTGCTCCATGTTTCTCCGTTCCATGAAGGTTGCTTTCCTCATAGCCATTACCTCAGCTAGAAGGGCTGTCAAGCTTGGAGAAATGATGATGAATCCTCCTTATATTTTATTCCAGAAGGATAAGGTTCCTTTGCATCTACAACCCAAATTCACCCCAAAAGTAGTTTCAGAATTTCACCTTAACCAATCGATTCACTTCCCTGTGTTCTTTCCAAAACTGCACACTTTCACAGAGGAACAAAGACTCCATTCCCTCATTGTTCAGTGCGCCTTGGCCTTTTCCCTGCAAAGAACAAAGCCAATTAGGAAGTCCCGGGGACTATTCATCTCTATAGCAGAGAGAATCAGGGGGTGTGCCATCTCCATCCAGAGAATCTACAAACAGATCTCTGGCTGCATTCTATTCTGCTACCAGCTATTGAACCTTCCCCCAGCCACCATGGGTTAAGAGCTCATTCGACAAGAGTACAAGCAATAACTTTGGCATCACTTCAGGAAGTAAGTATCCTTGGTATCTGTAAAGTGGCCACGTGGGGCTCGGTTCACACGTTTGCGAGACATTATGCCCTGGTGCAGGACTCCTCTGATGATTCCTCCTTTGGGATAGCGGTCCTCTGCTAAGCTCTACCATCTACATCCTCCTCCTGCTTAAGTACTGCTTGTCAGACACCCACAGTGGAATACAATAGGGACCATCACTTGAAGAAGAAGAGGAAGTTACTAATCTGTAAGTAGAGGTTCTTTGAGATGTGTGGTCCATATCTGTATTCCACTATCCACCTCCCTTTCCCTCTGCTTCAGATCCTTTCTGGTTTGCAGTAGAGAAGGAACTGGAGAGATAGTCAGTTCATCCTGCGCTTTATCCTCTTGGTCAGAGATAAAGCGCAGGATGAACCTGACTCATCTCTCCAGTTCCTTCTCTACTGCAAACCAGAAAGGTTCTGAAGCAGAGGAAAGGGAGGTGGCACTAGTGGAATACAGATATGGACCACACATCTTGAAGAATCTCCAGTTATAGGTCAGTAACTTTCTCTTTCTGTAACACTGAACAAGGACCTCTGTTAGAATAAGAGAGCCAGTATTATCCCTAAAGCCATCCTGTCTCTCTGCTTTAATGCAGAACTTCTCCTAAAACTTCCCACCTGCTTGCCTGACTTCCTGTTGGACATTTAAAAAGACAATCCATATAGCTTCACTAAAAGTGATGGCATCTCCATTTCCCATAGCAAGTAATGCTTGCTTATCAGTTGTCACGTCCAGGTTTCCTAGGTAAACATAGCTGGCCCAGAAAGGGGCTTGCCTGTTGTAGAAATGTTTCTAGAGCTGCCAATGTCATTTTGCAACAAACAGCAGACCTATGAGGATGTTAATTATATTCTTCAAAACTGTCATTTCAAAGAGTTTGTACATGGAAATTTGTGATCTGAACCTGCTCTGCTTAGCTGTGATGACTTGGTGTGCTTAGCATGCTGCAGGCATTATTCTTTGTTTTTTTTCTATATATCAGGAATGAGTGAGGCTTTTAATGCTAGATCGAAACTATCCTGTAAAACTGTAGGCCACCAACAAATAACACTTAAGCTAAATTGCTAGATTCGGTTCTGCTTGCCCATCCTTGGAATATGTGGCAGCTTCTTCCACAAGTTTTTAACAATGTGCTTGGGGACATTCCTCCTTTGCTTTCAGGTTCCAGTCCCTGTAACTCCATCATTAGACCCTCTGACAATGCTGACGGATGATGCTGATATAGCAGCCTGGCAGAACGAAGGCCTTCCAGCTGATCGGATGTCCACGGAAAATGCCACAATCCTCACAAACTGTGAACGCTGGCCCCTTATGGTTGATCCCCAACTCCAGGGGATCAAGTGGATCAAAACCAAGTATGGTGAAGATCTCAGAGTGATCAGAATCGGGCAGAAGGGGTAAATGCAAGCCACCATACAGAATCATGTATTTTAATTGCTAGCTACGGTGTCAGACTTGAGGTATTGCATGTGTATAACTTCAGCGTAAGGACTACTGGAGCAAATTCAAGTGGCTGGGAAAGCTCCCAAAGTTGTTTGTGTATTAACCTGCTTTTTTCATTACCAAGATGATTACCATTATTGCTTTTGTTTCTGTTTAAATATAAGCAGGGCTGTTCAATGCTTGGCCTAGTTGCAATAGAAACCTCCTTAAAATGGAAAAGGAGGAGAAAAGAGATGTATGTGGGCACACCTGGATACCAATCTTCTGCACTTGGGATGGTAACTCTCCACCCTGTGGACTTAGTCCATTTCAGGCTACCGTTGTGTTAGCACATGCCTTATATTCTGCCCCACCTGACTCCATTCCACAGTGGGACAAAGGCAGAGCAGATCTCATTTCTGCAGGTCCTAGAAAGTAGGAGAGCCTAAGCGAATAGAATAGAGCTGCCAGGGGGTTAGGGAAACTGCCAGGCCCACTCCCTCTGCCATGTGGCCTTGCAATGAACTCAGGGTTAAAGACAAAGGAGGAGTATACAAGGTGTATATGGAAAGAACTCCCACCTACTCTGTTTCCGCTACTCATTGGTTGTGCAAGCTGCTTGTCAAATGGCCAGACTGACCACTCAGTACTGAAACATCATCGGTTTCAAAGGGGATCAAGGTGATTGGCTGGTTGGAATTCCAGCCCCGGAAACAGGCCAGATCAGGTGGGGGTTTGAAAGCATTTTAAGAGCCCCTGGAGGGTGCTCCTGGCTGTTCATCATGCGTTTTAGTTGTTTAAAGCAGTAAAATGTAAAGTGATGAAAGTGGAGAAGGCATCTTGACATCTAGATGGGAACAGAAAAAATCCCATAAGGTCCACTCTGTCTGCCATCATTGCCTACCCTGTGGTGCAGTCCCTCCTTTCCCCATCTCCAGCTGCATGCCAGGGTGTCAGTTATGCACAGGAGGACACTGTATTTAGAGGTGCAATGAGAAGAGTCAAATACCTCCATTCACCCCATTCACTGCAGCCATTCCTGGTGTTTGCAGTGTAGACATACCCTGTGCCTAACCATCTAAGGCTGTGTGGATACACAGACACCCTGGTCAGCAAGCTCTCTATGAAATGTAGTAGAAACCCCATTGGTTTTTCTACAGGAGGCCAACTGACTCCCCCACTCCTGCCCCTCATTGTTTTTGTTGTGTTCTAATTGTTCAGTGGTTTTCCACAGCTTTCTCTGGTGTCCCTCAGGGCTCATGCTCCTTGCTGCAGTGAGTAGAGTCTGTGCTACATGCTGATATTGTCCCAATACCATCTGTGCTAGGTATTTGGACACCATGGAACGAGCCCTTGCTGCAGGTGAAGTGGTTTTGATTGAAAACTTGGAGGAATCTGTGGATCCAGTTTTGGGAGCATTACTTGGCCGAGAAACAATCAAGAAAGGAAGGTGAGAGTCTGAGAGAGTGAATGAAATATGTGTCTGTGGCCATCTCTCTGTCTGGCCTTTTCCAGTGTCGGCAGGAGAAGAGATGGGTTCTTTATGTTAATATCTTGCCTTTGCCAAGCTTGGGGGTGTGTGTGTGTGTGTGTGTTTCTTTCTCACTTCACTCGTGTTCTGCCTTTGGGACTGGGGGTGAGATTTTAAATCATGGCAATCATAGATAGTCACTTGGGGTTGAAATAAACCTTTAGCTCTCTTAATTAGTCGGTTCCCTTAATCACTTGGCTCCCTGTATAGAAACAAATATCCCTCTCCCCTTATGTGGCAAAGACACCTCTGGACATTCCTAATATTTATAGGTTGGGTAATTTTACTTCAAGTTATTGTCACACAGATTGTGAAGAAAAAGTGTCCTCATTTTATTGGCTATTCGGGAATAAAGTTGCAGCTTTACGTATCAGAAACACAGGGAGCAGTACATACTGGGAGATGGTTCTTGGGGAATGACCAGGTGCCTTTCAGCATGAAGATATTCATACAAAGGGGCAGGAGAGCAGTGTTTCCTTTTTTGCTTCTTTTTGGGTGGAATTAAGATGACTGTGTTCTTAGACCCGTGTTCAAATAATAGCAACAAACAAATGTGTGTGTGCAGAGCTGTGTGGTGAACTTAACTTAGCATCCAAAGAATCCCCATCTCACTGACTTTCACACAATGGAGTCGTATTTCTTTCAATACATCTGTGTCATTCAGACTTTTAACGCTCTTTACATCTAGCTTAACAGGATCACAGCATTTCTGTGATCTCAGCTGCTTCTGCACCAGCTTTAGATGCACTCTCACTTGTGGCTTTGAATAGTAAACAACAAAGAGCCTGTTAAGGAATGTGCAACCCAAAGCTTAAGATCCTCAGAGATTATTTCCTTACTATTGAACACACTTAAAATACAGTTGAATGATGTAAACTTCTAGGAAAACTAGGCTCTCCTTATTGTGAAAAAAGAAAAGGAGTACTTGTGGCACCTTAGAGACTAGCAAATTTATCTGAGCATAAGCTTTCATGAGCTACAGCTCACTTCATCGGATGCATTCAGTGGAAAATACAGTGGGTATTCCACTGTATTTTCCACTGAATGCATCCGATGAAGTGAGCTGTAGCTCACGAAAGCTTATGCTCAAATAAATTTTAGTCTCTAAGGTGCCACAAGTACTCCTTTTCTTTTTGCGAATACAGACTAACATGGCTGCTACTGTGAAACCTGTCCTTATTGTGAAAGTAAAGCATCACAACCAAGATGGCTGTTTCAGTACCAAAAGTGACAGCTAGAGCAGAAAAATTTGAAAAAGGAGACAAGCTTGTAGTGGATGTGACATGAAACTAGAATCTCTTCTGACAATGGCAAAACTAAAACACTCCCTTGTCAGTGGTATATTACTCAGTTCTAGAAAGTCACTGTGAGGTAATAACAGTAACTATTTGAAAAAGGGAATGTTGGCCATCCAAATGTCTAGCTTGCTCCTTGGTCTTTGGGTGGTTCTCCTGGGCATCCTGGGGAAAAGGGACTTTCATATTCAGGAACTCCACACCAAGGCACCAATCCTGCAAGCTGATCCACATGGACAGATGTCCCATTGAAGTCAAGAGAAAGGATAGTCTTGTGGTCAAGGTTTTGGATGGGGACTCTGCGTATCTGGGGTCAGTTCCGGGCTATGTTACAGGCTCCTTCTGTGACTGTAGATAATACTCCCTTTCTCCCACTCCATCTGTTTAGACTGTAAGGTCTTTGATGCAAGAACTGTCTCTCACTATCTATGCATATGTACGTATATGTATCTATGTATATGAAGGTATGTAACCTATTGCTTAAATCAGCCTCTGTACCAGATGACTGGAGAGAGCTAATGTAATGCTGATTTTTTAAAAAGGTGCCAGAGGTGATCCTTCCAATTACACGCCAGTAAGCTTAACCTCAGTACTAGGCAAATTAGTTGAAACTATAGTAAAGAACTGAATTTTCAGACACATAGATGAACATGATTTCTTGGGGAAATCATACCTCACTAATTTATTAGAATATTTTGAAGGGGTCAGCAAACATGTGGACAAGTGTGATCCAGTGGATATAGTGTACTTGGCCGTTCAGAAGGCCTAGGACAAGGTCCCTCACCTAAGGCTCTTCAGCAAAGTAAGAATCATGGGGCAAGAGGGAAGGTCCTCTCATGGATAAGTAAGTGGTTAAAAGATAGGAAACAAAGGGTAGGAAGAAACCATCATTTTTCAGAATGGAGAGAGGTAAAAAGCATCTATACTGGGACCAGTCCTATTCAACATATTCATAAATGATCTGGAAAAAGGAGTGAACAGTGAGATGGCAACATTTGCAGGTGATAGAAAATTACTCAAGATTGTAAAGTCCAGAGCAGACTGCAAAGAGATACAAAGGGATCTCACAAAACTGGATGACTGGGCAACAAAACGGTAGATGAAATTCAGTGTTGATAAATGCAAAGCAATGCACACTGGAAAACTGTAATCCCAACTATGCATACAAAATGATGGCATCTAAATTAGCTGTTACCACTGAAGAAAGAGGTTTTGGGATCCTTGTGGATAGTTCTCTGAAAACATCTGCTCAGTGTGCAGCAGCAATCAAAAAAGGTAGTAGAAAATTAGGAACCATTAGGAAAGGGATTGATAATAAGACTGAAGATATCATAATGCCACTGTATAAATCTATGGTACGCCCACACCTTGAATACTGCATGCAGTTCTGGTCACCCCATCTCAAAGAAGATATATTAGAATTGGAAAAAGTGATTAGGAGTCGGGAAGCTGAGATTAAAAAGACTGGGACTGTTCACCTTGGAAAAGAGGCATTTGAGGGGGATATGATAGAGGTCTCTTTATACAGTCATGACTGGTATGGAGAAAGTGAATCAGGAAGTGTTATTTGCCCCTTCACATAACACAAGAACCAGGGGTCACCCAATGAAATTAATTGGCAGCAGGTTTAAAACAAACAAAAGGAAGTATTTCTTCACACACTGCACAGTCAACCTGTGGAACTCATTGCCAGGGGGTGCTGTGAAGGCCAAAAGTATGACTGGATTAAAAAAAAGAATTATACAAGTTCATGGAGGTTACGTGCATCAATGGTTATTAACCAAGATGATCAGGGATGCAACCAGTGGTGAGCTGGAGCCGGTTCGCACCGGTTCGCTAGAACGGGTTGTTAAATTTAGAAGTCCTTTTAGAACCGGTTGTTCCGTGAGGGACAACCAGTTCTAAAAGGGCTTCTAAATTTAACCAGCCAAAAGTGGCACCTTAGGCGCCACCTCCACGGGTGCTCCAGCCCTGGAGCACCCAAGCGGAAAATTTGGTGGGTGCAGAGCACCCACCGGCAGCTCCCTGCCCCACCCCCAGCCCACCTCCGCTCCGCCTCCGCCTCCTCCCCTGAATGCGCCGCCCCGCTCTGCTTCTCCGCCCCCCCCCCCCCGGCTTCCCGCGAATCAGCTGTTCGCGCGGGAAGCTGGGGCAGGCTGAGAAGCAGGCCGCTGGCTTCCTGCTCAGGCCCAGGGATGCACAGGTGAGCTGGGGCAGGGGGGCACGAGGAGGGCCGCCCACGCTGCAGCAGGTAACCGGGGGTGGGTGGGACGTGCAGGGGAACCGCTCCCCACCCCAACTCACCTCCGCCACCCTCGGCCTGAGTATGAAGCCGCTGCCTGCTTCTCTGCCCCACCCCCGGCTTCCCGCCGAACAGCTGATTCATGCGGGAAGCCGGGGCAGGCTGAGAAGCAGGCCGTGGCTTCCCACTCAGGCCCAGGGATGCGCAGGTGAGCTGGGGTGGGGGGGCGCGAGGAGGGCCACCCGCGCCGCAGCAGGTAACCGGGGGGGGGGCGTGCAGGGGAACCACTCCCCGCCCCAGCTCACCTCCGCCTCCCTGGGCCTGAGCGGGAAGCCACTGCCTGCTTCTCTCTCTTCCCCCCCCCCCACGCTTTCCCGCCAAACAGCTGATTCGTGGGAAGCCGGGGGGGGAGGTGCGGAGAAGCAGAGCGGGGCGGTGCTTTCAGGGGAGGAGGTGGAGGCGGAGCGGAGGTGATCTGGAGCCAGGCGCAGGGTGGGGAGCTGCCAGTGGGTGCTCTGCACCCACCAATTTTCCCCGTGGGTGCTCCAGCCCCAGAGCACCCAGGGAGTCGGCGCCTAAGGCACCACTTTTGATGTGATCAGTGGGGGAGCGGCTGCTCCCCCACCCCTAGGAGCCAGAGGGACCTGCTGGATGCTTCCTGGGAGCTGCCCCAGGTAAGTACCTCCGGGACTCCCCACCTTGCCCGCCGGCAGGTACCTCTGGCTCTTAGGGGTGGGGTGGGCACCCACTATGATGGCCTACGGGACCCTCCTGCCCGGTTCTGGGGGCAGTCAGGGGACAGAGGAGGGGGGTGGATGGAGCAGGGTTCCTGGGGGGGCGGGCAACAAGGAACACTGGGGGGTTGGATGGAGCAGGAGTCCCGGGGGGCGGGGGTGGGCAACAACCCCCTCGTGGAGTGAGGAGGGAACCCATTGTTAAGATTTTGGCAGCTCATCACTGTATGCAACCCCATGACTGCCAGAAGCTGGGAGCGGACAATGGGATGAATCACTCAATAATTGACGTGTTCGGTACCTCTGAAGCATCTGGCACTAGCCACTGTGAGAAGACAGGATACTGGGCTAGATGGACCATTGGTGTGACCCAGTATGGCCGTTCTATGTTCTTATGTACAGTGCCCAGCACAGTTGGGCCCGGATTCTGTTTGGCACTACTATGATACAAAGGGTAATGACATTTTATCTTTTTACTGATGCTGTGTCTACACACACAAGTTATACGGCTTTACCTATACCTGTGTATCAGTAAAAAAAAAAAAAAAAATCACACCCCAGACTGAAATACTGATACCAGTACAAAGTTCTGTGTAGCGCACGCCTAAGATAAATGTACATTCAACATCACTGTACCCCACATTCATCTGGGAATTCTTCTGCTCTGATTCCTGCTGGTTGCATTCATTCCTAGGTTTGCTGTGCTCTGATATTCCTTCTGCACTGTCTGTTCCCTGTCGTTATAAACCATAACCAATTTGTCAAATCATGCAATATATAAAACAAATTGGAATTTTGTCTGTTATCTTACTTCTCACAGGAGACAGTGCAGCACAGCCAGTCTCCAGCCTTGGCTTCATTTTTAAATCTCTGTGAGATTTACGGACCCAGCCTAGTCTGAAGAAAATAGGCTCCATAGATTTAAAGTTATGACTCTTTAAAGTCATCAGGTCGAAACTTTTTTTTTTTATGACAGACTGTTGGGCTGCTTCAAAACTAGGAATGACTTACATTTGAGATTGAGCACCCCCAAATGGAGACAGCGTGAAAGTCTAGACTATCTCAACGAGAGGGTGTCTCAAATGCCATCTAACCATAACTGTTCTTAACTTTAAATTGATATCTATGTATAGTGAGCATATATAATGTCATGCTGTTAAATGCTATTAGACATGAATGACATTAGTAAGTGAGCTAAAAGAGCTTTGGAAGCCACATGAACGTTTTCATCTGTTGATTCTGTTTCAGGTATATTAAAATTGGAGACAAAGAATGTGAATACAACCCCAGTTTCCATCTCATCCTCCACACAAAGCTAGCAAACCCCCATTACCAACCTGAGATGCAGGCACAGTGCACCCTGATCAATTTCACTGTAACTCGAGATGGCTTGGAAGACCAGCTGCTAGCAGCTGTAGTGAGCATGGAGCGGCCTGACCTGGAAGAACTAAAGGTAAGTCGCTGGTAGCAACCACTATAATTAAGACACTGTTGATAAACATTCAAAAATCATGAGTCAGGACCCAAAATCATGAGATTGGCATTAAAATAATGAGATTTTAATAAAATATTGGTTCTTTTTCTTTGCTTTTTGGGTTCGGAGCCACGTCTCCAGTTGCTAGGGCTTTACGTAAAATATCAAAACTTGTGCAATTTGCAGTAAAATACTGAGAGCTGGCAATGCTGCTAAGGATGGAAAAGGTTTTCAGTTATAACTCTTGCTCCTAACTTGCTAAAAAGTTCTCCTTTGGAGCTCAGACTTCACAGGCTTCAGTTTAAAGGTAAACTTGTAAAAAAAGTCTTCAGGAGATTCCACTCAGTCATTTTTCATTGATATGAGGTTGAATAAAACAACATACACACTGCAGAATATTATTGCCACACCTTTTCTCTCATTTTTTTAAAAGCCCCACCCTCTTTGGGACAATTTTGTACTTTCTCCCTTTTCAGCCTGACAGGCCTCAGGAAATCCTGACAGCGAATTTTTGCAGGGGTGGCTTAACAGAAGGTAGTGTGGCTGCTGAGATAGCACCCTGGCCAAAGACTTGTTGGGTTCTAGTCCCACCTCTGCTACTAGTGTGCTCAGATGAGTCACTTCATCTCCTTGTGCCTTGCTTTCCCTCTCTGTGAAATGGAGTCAATGATACTCACCTCCTTTTTAACGTGCTCTGAGATCTGTGGCTGACAAGTGCTATGGAAGAGATGGATATGATATAATTTTTACGTGTCCCAGAAAAACATGCCTCCCATCAGGCAATGAGGAAAGTCATGGGCATGAGAAAAATGTACCAAACATGCTATTTTAGGGTCCTTTTGCAGTCTTTCTCCATTCTGTAATATATGGCAAATATTAAGCTTTCATTTTAAAAATTGCAGTTTTTAAAGTTGCCAGATATCGCCATTGCAATGTACACAAATATGCAGCTGTCCATTGAACCCAGTCTTTCTAAAAAATGTCTTAAGTAAAAAAAGAGCAGCAGCATAAATTTGAGCAATGCCTCTTTTGTCTCATTCTCCTCAATCAAGTATGAGTTTCAAAGCCTAGCAGGACCATTGAAAGGCAAATATTAAAACGTATAGAAGTTACAAGCAAGAAATATACAAATTAAATGTACACCCCAAATAAAAGAATAGTAAGAGGACCAAAATAAAATGCCACCATGGTTAAACAACAAAGTCAAAGAAGCAGTTAGAGGCAAAAAGGAGTCCTTTAAAAATGGGAAGCCAAATCCTACTGAGGAAAATACGAAGGAGTATAAGCTCTGGCAAGTCAAGTGCAAAAGTGTAATTAGACAGCCCAAAAAACAATTTGAAGAGCAACCAGCAAAAGACTCAAACTAACAGCAAAAAAAATCAGAAGGAAGTATACCAAACAATCAGTGGGGGCCACTGGACAGTCGAGGTGCTAAAGAAGCACTCAAGGCAGACATGCTGTTGCAGAGAAGCTAAATGAATTCTTTGCATCCGTCTTCACTGCAGAGGATATGAGGGAGATTCCCACACCTGAGCCATTCTTTTTAGGAGACAAATCTGAGGAACTGTCCCAGACTGAGGTGTCGAGAGGAGGTTTTGGAACAAATTGATACATTAAACAGTATTAAGTAACCAGGACCAGATGGTATTCACCCAAGAATCATAGAATCATAGAATATCAGGGTTGGAAGGGACCCCAGAAGGTCATCTAGTCCAACCCCCTGCTCGAAGCAGGACCAATTCCCAGTTAAATCATCCCAGCCAGGGCTTTGTCAAGCCTGACCTTAAAAACCTCTAAGGAAGGAGATTCTACCACCTCCCTAGGTAACGCATTCCAGTGTTTCACCACCCTCTTAGTGAAAAAGTTTTTCCTAATATCCAATCTAAACCTCCCCCATTGCAACTTGAGAGCATTACTCCTCGTTCTGTCATCTGCTACCATTGAGAACAGTCTAGAGCCATCCTCTTTGGAACCCCCTTTCAGGTAGTTGAAAGCAGCTATCAAATCCCCCCTCATTCTTCTCTTCTGCAGACTAAACAATCCCAGCTCCCTCAGCCTCTCCTCATAAGTCATGTGCTCTAGACCCCTAATCATTTTTGTTGCCCTTCGCTGGACTCTCTCCAATTTATCCACATCCTTCTTGTAGTGTGGGGCCCAAAACTGGACACAGTACTCCAGATGAGGCCTCACCAGTGTCGAATAGAGGGGAACGATCACATCCCTCGATCTGCTCGCTATGCCCCTACTTATACATCCCAAAATGCCATTGGCCTTCTTGGCAACAAGGGCACACTGTTGACTCATATCCAGCTTCTCGTCCACTGTCACCCCTAGGTCCTTTTCCGCAGAACTGCTGCCTAGCCATTTGGTCCCTAGTCTGTAGCGGTGCATTGGATTCTTCCATCCTAAGTGCAGGACCCTGCACTTATCCTTATTGAACCTCATCAGATTTCTTTTGGCCCAATCCTCCAATTTGTCTAGGTCCTTCTGTATCCTATCCCTCCCCTCCAGCGTATCTACCACTCCTCCCAGTTTAGTATCATCCGCAAATTTGCTGAGAGTGCAATCCACACCATCCTCCAGATCATTTATGAAGATATTGAACAAAACCGGCCCCAGGACCGACCCCTGGGGCACTCCACTTGACACCGGCTGCCAACTAGACATGGAGCCATTTATCACTACCCGTTGAGCCCGACAATCTAGCCAGCTTTCTACCCACCTTATAGTGCATTCATCTAGCCCATACTTCCTTAACTTGCTGACAAGAATACTGTGGGAGACCGTGTCAAAAGCTTTGCTAAAGTCAAGAAACAATACATCCACTGCTTTCCCTTCATCCACAGAACCAGTAATCTCATCATAAAAGGCGATTAGATTAGTCAGGCATGACCTTCCCTTGGTGAATCCATGCTGACTGTTCCTGATCACTTTCCTCTCATGTAAGCGCTTCAGGATTGATTTTTTGAGGACCTTCTCCATGATTTTTCCAGGGACTGAGGTGAGGCTGACTGGCCTGTAGTTCCCAGGATCATCCTCCTTCCCTTTTTTAAAGATTGGCACTACATTAGCCTTTTTCCAGTCATCCGGGACTTCCCCCGTTCGCCACGAGTTTTCAAAGATAATGGCCAAGGGCTCTGCAATCACAGCCGCCAATTCCTTCAGCACTCTCGGATGTAACTCGTCCGGCCCCATGGACTTGTGCACGTCCAGCTTTTCTGAATAGTCCCTAACCACCTCTATCTCCACAGAGGGCTGGCCATCTCTTCCCCATTCTGTGATGCCCAGCGCAGCAGTCTGGGAGCTGACCTTGTTAGTGAAAACAGAGGCAAAAAAAGCATTGAGTACATTAGCTTTTTCCACATCCTCTGTCACTAGGTTGCCTCCCTCATTCAGTAAGGGGCCCACACTTTCCTTGGCTTTCTTCTTGTTGCCAACATACCTGAAGAAACCCTTCTTGTTACTCTTGACATCTCTTGCTAGCTGCAGCTCCAGGTGCGATTTGGCCCTCCTGATATCTTTCCTACATGCCCGAGCAATATTTTTATACTCTTCCCTGGTCATATGTCCAACCTTCCACTTCTTGTAAGCTTCTTTTTTATGTTTAAGATCCGCTAGGATTTCACCATTAAGCCAAGCTGGTCGCTTGCCATGTTTACTATTCTTTCGACTCATCGGGATGGTTTGTCCCTGTAACCTCAACAGGGATTCCTTGAAATACAGCCAGCTCTCCTGGACTCCCTTCCCCTTCATGATAGTCCCCCAGGGGATCCTACCCATCCGTTCCCTGAGGGAGTCGAAGTCTGCTTTCCTGAAGTCCAGGGTCCGTATCCTGCTGCTTACCTTTCTTCCCTGCGTCAGGATCCTGAACTCAACCAACTCATGGTCACTGCCTCCCAGATTCCCATCCACTTTTGCTTCCCCCACTAATTCTACCCGGTTTGTGAGCAGCAGGTCAAGAAAAGCGCCCCCCCTAGTTGGCTCCCCTAGCACTTGCGCCAGAAAATTGTCCCCTACGCTTTCCAAAAACTTCCTGGATTGTCTATGCACCGCTGTATTGCTCTCCCAGCAGATATCAGGAAAATTAAAGTCACCCATGAGAATCAGGGCATGCGATCTAGTAGCTTCCGTGAGTTGCCGGAAGAAAGCCTCATCCACCTCATCCCCCTGGTCCGGTGGTCTATAGCAGACTCCCACCACTACATCACTCTTGTTGCACACACTTCTAAACTTAATCCAGAGTTCTGGAGGAACTCAAATATGAAATTGCAGAACTACTAGCTATGGTATATAACCTATCGCTTAAATCAGCCTCTGTACCAGGTGACTGGAAGATAGCTAATGTAACCCAATTTTTAAAAAAGGTTCCGGAGGCGATCCTGACAATTACAGGCCAGTAAGCATAACTTCAGTACCAGACAAAATTGTTGAAACTATAGTAAAGAACAGAATTATCAGACACACAGATTAACATGATTTGTTGGGGAAGAGCCACCACAGCTTTTGTAAAGAGAAGTCATGCCTCACCAATCTATTACAATTCTTTGAGGGGGTCAACAAACACGTGGACAAGTGTGACCCAGTAGACACAGTGTACCTGGACTTTCAGAAAGCCTTTGACAAGGTCCCTTACCAAAGGCTCTTAACCAAAGTAAGCAGTCATGGGCTAAGAGGGAAGGCCCTCTCATGGATGGTTAAAAGACAGGAATCAAAGGGTAGGAATAAATGTTTTCAGGAGAGAGGTAAATAGTGGTGTCCCCTAGGGATCTGAACTGGGACAGTGCTGTTCAACATATTCTTAAATGGAAAAAAGGTTAAACAGTGAAGTGGATGATACAAAATTACTCAAGACTGTTAAATCCAAATATGACTATGAAGAGTTACAAAAGGATCTCACAAAACTAGGTGACTGAGCAACAAAATGGCAGATGAGATTCAGTGTTGATAAATGCAAAGTAATGCACTTTGGAAAACGTAATCCCAACTACATATACAAAATGATGGGATCTAAATTAGCTGTTATCACTCAAGCAAGAGATCTTGAAGTCATTGTGGATAGTTCTCTGAAAACATCCACTCAACATGCAGCAGCAGTCAAAAAAGCAAACAGAATGTTGGGAATCATTCAGAAAGGGATAGATAATATGACAGAACATATCATAATGCCACTATATAAAGCCATGGTATGCCCACATCTTGAATATTGCATGCAAGTTCTGGGTGCCCCATCTCAAAAAAGATATATTAGAATTGGAAAAAGTACAGAGAATAGCAACAAAAATTATTAGGGGTATGGAATAGCTTCCGTATGAGGAGAAATTAGAAAGACCAGGACTGTTCAGTTTGGAAAAGAGACAACTAAGGGAGGATGTGATAGATCTCTATAAAATCATGACTTGAGTGGAGAAAGTGAATAGGGAAGTGTTCTTTACCCCTTCACATAACACTAGAATCAGGGGTCACCCAATGAAATTAATAGGCAGCAGGCTTAAAACAAACAAAAGGAAGAACTTCTTCACACATGTGACTAGTGTTGATGGGTGCCCAACTTGAGACATGCCCAACTCTACACGGGGGTAACAAGATGAAATTCTCTGGCCTATGTAATACATGAGGTCCAGACTAGATGATCTAATCATCCTGTCTGGCTTTAAAAATCTATAAATCCATGAAAAAGAGCTTACAGACATTAAGTTTCTAGAACAGAGTTAACTGGCCATGCTGCACATCTTGCATATTTCATTATACATATTTAGCAATTTAGAAATATGTACTAAAGCCCCTGTGTTGAGCCCAAAGTATAACAGGATGAAATTCTGTGGCCTTTGAAATACAGGAGGAATTACAGGAATCCCAGATAGCAGAAATGTGTAACCCACTGGTGTACTGTAAAGTGCAAGCCAACACTATCCAGGTGGGGCTCTAACAGACCCATATCCTGTGTACATCGGGTACAGAGGGGGACCTGGAACACACCCGGGCCAGTGGGTTACAAATGCAGTCAACACACTCCTCTTTACTGATTCATGTAGGACTGGGTTGATGTAGAGTGTACGTGATTAACACAGTTGTGCCACTAACTAGGATGCATTCCGCCCAGCTTCAAAGTCATTGCATTTTAATGAAATAATGACACAATGGGAAAGGCAAATCCAATACACCGTGCAACTCTCAAATGCAATATTACGCTTTGGGGTTTATTAGCTCAGTCGGATTCTGTGGAATTTACATCTCTGCTTTAAAAGAGAAACTGCCTGTATTAGCGAGAGACGTGAAAACGATGTGAATTGGAGGTCAGGTCTTTCTAAGCGCCTAGTGATTGAGGGGAGTGGATGCTTAAGGAGGAGGATTGGAAGGCAGCTCCTCAGCACAGCTCCTAGACTGGCCAGAAGGGTTCACTGCTGTCAAAGCTGCTTCTGGCGTGGGGAGTGAGGGATCAAGTCACAGAATTGCTAGGCTGGCTTTTGAATCAGGTTAAGTGAAAATGCATGAGGAGCATTTTAATGCTAGGGATGCCACAAACCTCTCTCCACTCCTCTGTTGGGAATTCATCTTCCATTGCTGGAGGTTCATATAAGCACACAGGCCAGCATTTTCAAACTCCCATCCCTAATGTTAAATTTGTTCTGAGGTTCCTACGGAAAAGTGGCCTGATTTCTAATGCGAGCTGTGGGTGCTCAGCACTTCGGAAACCAGGGCACTTATTTGCTTTGAAACTTTTGGGCTCAAGTTTCAGTGGAGGGGAAGAAAAATGTTAGTGAGTGCTCCACAAGCTAAACTTCCAAGCACTTCTGCTGGCCACAGGGTGTACAAGACAAATCAAGCAGTTTATTTTGCAAAGTCCAGTCCTAATTTCTCAGGATATTTTCTCCATGCTCCTTGGCCCCATTTCACTTACAGCAGTCCCCATATCCCCACCCCATGCTTGTGCTTCTGGGGGCCAGTGTCAGGACAAGGTCAGAGGCACAGAGTGAGCTGCTCAGTATCAGGACCAAAGGCCAGGGATCAGTCCAGGGCCAAGCCAGGTCCAAACCGCAAAGTCAGAGTCCATTACCAAAGTGAGAGAGTGAAGCGAGAACTGGGGTGGGGCTGGGCCAGACTTTTTCACAGGAGTCAGCAGTGGTCTTAAGCCAGACACAGTAACCCATGATCAGGGTTGAGAGCCAAGCCTAGGTCGAGCACCAGGAATCACGGTGAGTCACAGTGCGGAGTGGTGAGCAGGGTCTGAGGCACGACAGAGGTCTGCATTACTCAGACAACTCCCAGAAATGGCTTCCTGATTTATGTGGGAAGTGCCAGCCAATCAGGAAACCCCAGAGGGCTGTCGCTCATGCCCCCTATGGTGGGATTTCCTGCAGGTCATCTCAGTTCCTCTTGGTGGCAAGCCCATCTGGGCCCTGGTGGCGATGAGGAAACAATGCCTGCCTGAAACCCCACAGACCCCAATTGTAAGTCCATGGGTTCTTACAGGCAGTTTGGTCTCCTTTGCAATTTAGAGTAACCTCAGAGCTGCTCTAATTTCCACCAGCAGTAACAGTCCCAGGTCACTGGAGCACAGCACCCTGAGGGCACATGGCAGAAGAATGTCCCGCATTCCCCCTTCAATGTCCCCAGGGCTGGGGGAAGTTTTCTCCTGTGTTGAACATGACCTTTGCCAACAGAATCTCCAGCTAACCAGTTAGGACTGTTTTGTGCTGTCCTAATCCAGCAGCCCAAAGAGATTGGGTGTGTGTATCAAGGATCTGACCCTTTTTCTCACAAGTCTACAAAAGCTTCTAAATCTGTGCACATCCCTTTAAAGTCTAAGGCCCTGCATGAGGCTCAAAATCAGTTAATTCAGCAAAAGAAAGATCTGACTTGATCACTGAACATATTATTCTTGGGGGTGTGTTCGGGTTAGAAATAAACACCAAGATGATTACTGAACAAATTCCACTTCTGGGTAAAAGCTGGAGTATGCAAATAACAGCTAAATAGTTTTCAATTACTGCACATGTCAGGGGACCGGTTCTTGAGTTCTCCCATGTCACTCTGACAGAGCCAAGCAAAAAGACAGGGGGAACCTCCCAGCCTGCTTCACATTCTCAGAAAGAGAAATGAACAAGTGTCAGAGTGTGGAACATGATATCACGTTATGAAAGAGTCAGCTTCACTGGCCTAAAGGGAAAAGAGTTTGACATTGCGATCAAAGAGTTAGGCATTTCACTGAGCACAAACCTTACTGAGAGATGTTTGACTCTGAAAATCTGGGACCTCATTGGTTATTTAATATTTAAAGTTTATATACAATTTGCAGAGACAGCTTCATGGTATCTCTTTTGCAAATCTGTCAGTGATGATGTTTTATATAGTTTTGGAAAGGACAGCCATGTAAAAAAATTTAAAAAAAGCCATCATGTTGGCACCACCTGGAGAATCCAGGGAGTGTTTTATGAATTTTTGTATATGAAATTTGTTCCCTTTAGCCACAGGCAGACAGGTAATTTATCCCTGTGTGACAAATATCCAGTGTTGGGAGGCCTCACTCACAATTAACCTTTTCAATGATGTCTGCTTTCACCAGGGTGCATGCTTTGTACCTGATGCCTCTCTGAAATCTCTCATCAAAACTAGGGAGCTAAGACAATTAGAGTGGAGGAAAAAGACTGTGAAACAAGAATGAAGCTGTTAATGATTGGCACTGCTTTGCAAGGGTATAAACAGCACATCAGGACAGAGTGCCTGCAGCATCCTCAGACTGCATAATTATAAGTGGAGCCTGTAGCATTGCCTATAGTTAAGGTTGCTCAACACTTCCCATTGGAAG
This sequence comes from Natator depressus, assembly GCF_965152275.1. Taxonomy (NCBI): domain Eukaryota; kingdom Metazoa; phylum Chordata; order Testudines; family Cheloniidae; genus Natator; species Natator depressus. The sequence continues at coordinate 24,778,790 of NC_134247.1, read as the reverse complement.
GCCCTGTTTCCAGCTGCTTCTAACTTTGCCAAACTAACTGGGTGAGCTGACAATTCCCATTAATTTTCTGCCTTAGGGTGAATACTTCTGGAAAGTTTCAGCAAAAATAACTCAGCTGCTTCTAAGACCAAAACTAGTGGAAAATACATTGGTTAGGTCATGTTAATAAAGTTCTTACAACTATTGCAGTGTTGAGCTCAGGTGCTTTGGGCAAGGATTTGAATTTTGGCAGGGGAGTTGCCTGCATGTCAAGAATGTTCTTTTTGCTGTTCTCATGTAGAACCACCCAGTTTGGTTAAGATATAAGCCTTGGAAAATCAGTGTGCATATGCTCAGTAGAGACTGTGATGGGTTGGATCACAGAAACCTTCTTGGGGCTGCCAACTGATGTGCTGAGACTACCCCTGAGCCCGTTTCCCCTGGCAGCTTGGGACTTCAGTGCCCTGCCTGTTTTGAGCCAGACCTGCTAGTCTGCTGCAAACCCAGACCCAGGTCTGAGCCACATCCCCCCCAACAGCTGCAAGCTTCACTGAAAACAGCTTAAGAAGTGTTCTTGTCTCCAACACTCAGATGCCCAACTCCCAGTGCGGTCCAAAACCCCAAATAAAGCATATACAGGGTAAACTCATAAATTGTTCACCCTCTATAACACTGATAGAGAGATATGCACAGCTGTTTGTCACCCCAGCCACCCCAGGTATTAATACATACTCTGGGTTAATTAATAAGTGATTTTATTAAATACAAAAAGTAGGATTTAAGTGGTTCTAAGTAGTAACAGACAGAACAAAGTAAATTACCAAACAAAATAAAAAAACATACAAGTCTATGCCTAATACAGTAAGAAAGTGATTACAGATGAAACCTAATCCTCAGAGATGTTCCAGTAAGCTTCTTTTACAGACTAGGCTCCTTCTAGTCTGGGTCCAGCAATCACTTACACCCCCGTGGTTACTGTCCTTTGTTCCAGTTTCTTTCAAGTATCCTTTGGGGGTGGAGAGGCTCTCTCTTGAACCAACTGAAGACAAAATGGAGGGGTCTCCCAGAGGTTTAAATAGACTCTCTTGTGGGTGGACACCCTTCCCTCCCCCTGTGTAGAATTCCAGCTACAAGATGGAGTTTTGGAGTCACATGGGCAAGTCACATGTCCATGCATCACTCAGAACTTACAGGTAGCAGCTATTGTTCACATGCTACCTTGAACGTCCTCAAGTAGACTTCTTATGTGGAGCCTTCCAAGATCCATTGTCCATTAAGTGTTTCTTGATTGGGAACTTAGTGTGCAAATTCCTTTCTAAAGAAGCTGCCCAAATGCCTTACTAAGGCTACTTAAAATCAAACATGTACACAGCCAATGTTCATAACTTCGAATACAAAAATGATACATGCATACAAATAGGATGAATATATTCAGCAGATCATAACCTTTGCAGAGATGTGTTAGATGGCATATGTAGCATAAAACATATGCCAGTTATGTCATTTATATTCATAAGCATATTTCCATAAAGCATTATAGGGTGCAACGTCACAGAGACCTGTTAGATTTGGCAGCTAAATTCCCTAAAGATTCCATCTGCACTGAGCATGCTCCAGCCTAGGGATGCAGGGACAGATCAGAAGTTGTTCACCGAGAGATTCACATCTGTATTCCACTGAGGTGTGTGTGCACCCAGTGTGTCCAAAGCCAGAGAGTTTTCCATAGCAATACCCGTTGCGGTGGCTCATGCACACTATGCCTCTTTGTGCCCCCTCCCAGGGCAATTTAAGGGAGATGCTATCCTGATCCCTCATAGTTCATTCTCACTGCCTGAGTTGGAGCTTACCTTGTAGTTTACTTCAGAATTGCTATGCACTTAGAGGGTTTTTTCCTATATCTGTTTTTTGTAGTTATAGCTCAGTAGTAGTACCCACTAGTTAGTTATAGTTTAGATCATTTGAGGATAAAGCCCAGTGGCATTGGTCACCAGGCTTAAAACACTGGCATAGCTGGTCGTGTGCAGTCGCTATCCCAAACAGCAATCCCCACATGCTGCCTTATATGCCTCAGTGAGGGGCATATTAAAGAGCGGGGCAGTATCTGTCATTCTTTTAAAAAAGAGAACACAGATCTCCAGAGACTTTAGCCTCAAACAGCACCTCATGGAGCAAGCAATGCGACCTGCTTCAGCATCAGGGCCTTTGGCCAATGATCCAGCCCCACAACTAGCCTCTGAGGGAACAGCAATTTCTGACAAGCCCTTGGATTCCTTTCTGCAAAGAAGGAATAGATCCTCCTCAAGATGCTCTCCACAAAAGAGAGCCCATAAAGTGGACAGGAACCATTCAAAGTCCCCAGGAGACTCCCTCTTTATGTCAAGGAGAAACTTTACACGTTGCCAGGATTCCTCCGGTGCCCAGGGTAGAGTCAGGCCTTCGTCATGTGGCTCCCTGTACTGAGGATGGGACCTTACTGGTACTGTCCTGTCAACTCCAGCACTGTAAGAGGGATAGTCATTGAGTTCAGTACCAACAGACTCAACTCCAGCACCAGCCTTTTAGGTCCTTTCAACCCTTCAGGCTTTTCAAGCGGCATCTGACCTGCTTCGCCTTTCTGTCCTGGGTTCCCTGGTGCCACAAGACTCTTTAGTTGAGGATCTGCCTTCAGCCATTCTGGGTCTGTCCAGTTCTGTAACCTGGTGCCGAATCCATGGATGATACAGGTACTGGTTCCAAGTGAAGAGATAATAAGGATGCTTCCCTGGAACTGACTTTGGTTCCATCATTTGCCAGATCAGTACCGTGCCTGACTTTGATTTCTGTGCCAATGGCTTGTCCAGCACCTCCAGCTACAGCACTGACTCATTCATCTATTATGAGGCCAGCATCAACTTTTGAGATGCCCCTTCATCATCTTGGGGTGCATCTTGGATACCAATCTTGGCATTGACATTTCCATCTTCCTCTGGGCTACAGACTCATCAGGACAACTGATAGCTTCTCCACTACATGCAGCCTATACAGAAAGTTCTTTGCATTTTAACTCAGAATCATCCTCCTCTTCATAATCTTCCCTTGCTATTTGAAACTCAGTGTCTCTAAGTTATCTGTGGAAAGGAATCATTGATACTGAGAATGGGACCATTCTGGTAACAGAGACAGGCCATCTTGGCTGAGTCCATACTGGCCTCCAATTCCATATTCATTGGCTTAGTGGGCCTATTGGAACCTTTCAGAGGGGGTGTCCTTGATCGTTGAGGACCAGATCTTCAACCTGCTCCAGAGGATGTTCCCTCCAGTAAACCACCCTCCAGAGCTGCTGGTTTCAGGGCAGCACACTCAGGCACGTTCTACTGACCCATCACAACGTCAACCTGAACCTGTGCCCCAGGTTCCAGTTGTGTTATAGGAGGAGCCTTCTGTGCTACTTTCTTCCTTTTTGCCTGATGACTCTTTGGTACCAGATTCCTCCCCTCTCATACCAGAGGACTTCAAGTCTTTCCAGGACCTTTTAAGTAGTATGACAGCAGCACTGGACATTCAGGCTGAATATGTTCAAGACCGTATACATACATTTCTGGTAGGGCTGTTCATTAATTGCAGTTAATGCATGCAATTAACTCAAAATTAATTGCAATTAATCAAACCATAAAACAATGGAAAACCAATTGAAATGCATTCAATTTTTTTGGATGTTTTATATTCTCAGATATACTGATTTCAATTACAACACAGAATTCAAAGGGTACACTGCTGCCTTTATATTTTTTATTACAAATATTTGCACTGTAAAAATAAAGAATTATTTTTCACTTCCTCATACAAGTACTGTCGTGCAATCTCTTTATCGTGAAAGTGCAACTTACAGATACAGGGTTTTTTTGTTACATAACTGCATTCAAAAACAAAACAATGTAAAACTTTAACGCTTACAAGTCCACTCAGTCCTACTCCTTGTTCAGCCAAATTGCTAAGACAAACAAGTTTGGTTACATTTAAAGGAGATACTGCTGCCTGCTTCTTATTTACAACGTCACCTGAAAGTGAGAGCAGGCATATGCATGGCACTTTTGTAGCTGGCATTGCAAGGTATTTATGTGCCAGGTATGCTGAACATTCATATGTCCTTCATGCTTTGGCTACCATTCCAGAGGACATGCTTCCATGCTGATGACGCTTGTTAAAAAAAGTGTTAATTAAATTTGTGACTGAACTCCTTGGGGGGAGAATTGTATGTCTCCTGCTCTGTTTTACCTACATTCTGCCATATATTTCATGTTATAGCAGTTTCGGATGAGGACTCAGCACATGTTGTTCATGTGGAACATGGGGTTCCATGACCACTGCTCCTGAGGGAGACAGGTGGTGGTGGTTGGGGACTCTCTCCTTAGGGGGACTGAGTCATCTGCCGCCCCAACCGGGAAAACCGAGAAGTCTGCTGCTTCCCAGGAGCTAGGATTCACAATGTGACGGAGAGACTGCCGAGACTCATCAAGCCCTCGGATCACTAACTCTTCCTGCTTCTCCATGTGGGCACCACCAATGATACTGCCAAGAATGACCTTGAACAGATCACTACAGACTACGTGGCTCTGGGAAGAAGGATAAAGGAGTTCGACGTGCAAGTGGTGTTCTCGTCAATCCTCCCAGTGGAAGGAAAAGGCCTGGGTAGAGACTGTTGAATCGTGGAAGTCAACGAATGGCTACGCAGGTGGTGTCTGAGAGAAGGCTTTGGATTCTTTGACCATGAGATGGTGTTCCAAGAAGGAGGAGTGCTAGGCAGAGATGGACTCCACCTAATGAAGAGAGGGAAGAGCATATTTGCAAGCAGGCTGACTAACCTAGTGAGGAGGACTTTAAACTAGGTTCACTGGGGGAAGGAGACCAAAGCCCTGAGGTAAGTGGGGATGTGGGATACCGGGAGGAAGCATGAGCAGGAGCGCGCAAGAGGGGAGGGCTTCTGCCTCATACTAAGAAAGCAGGACAAACAGCGAGTTATACACAAATGCAAGAAGCCTGGGAAACAAGCAGGGAGAACTGGAAGTCCTGGCACAGTCAAGGAATTATGATGTGATTGGAATAACAGAGACTTGGTGGAATAACTCACATGACTGGAGTACTATCATGGATGGATATAAACTGTTCAGGAAGGACAGGCAGGGCAGAAAAGCTGGGGGAGTTGCATTGTAAGTAAGAGAGCAGTATGTCTGCTCAGAGCTCCGGTATGAAACTGCAGAAGAACCTGAGAGTCTCTGGATTAAGTTTAAAAGTGTGAGCAACAAGGGTGGTGTCGTGGTGGGAGTCTGCTATAAACCACCGGACCAGGGGGATGAGGTGGATGAGGCTTTCTTCCAGCAACTAACAGAAGTTACTAGATCGCAGGCCCTGGTTCTCATGGGAGACTTCAATCACCCTGATATCTACTGGGAGAGCAATACAGCGGTGCACAGACAATCCAGGAAGTTTCTGGAAAGTGTAGGGGACAATTTCCTGGTGCAAGTGCTGAAGGAACCAACTAGGGGTAGAGCTCTTCTTGACCTGCTGCTCACAAACCAGGAAGAATTAGTAGGGGAAGCAAAAGTGGATGGGAACCTGGGAGGCAGTGACCATGAGATGGTTGAGTTCAGGATCCTGACACAGGGAAGAAAGGAGAGCAGCAGAATACGGACCCTGGACTTCAGAAAAGCAGACTGACAACCTCAGGGAACTGATGGGCAGGATCCCCTAGGAGAACAACATGAGGGGGAAAAAGAAAAGGAGTACTTGTGGCCCCTTAGACTAACAAATTTATTTGAGCATAAGCTTTCGTGAGCTCCGATGAAGTGAGCTGTAGCTCACGAAAGCTTATGCTCAAATAAATTTGTTAGACTAAGGGGCCACAAGTACTCCTTTTCTTTTTGCAAATACAGACTAACATGGCTGCCACTCTGAATCCTGTCATGAGCGGGAAAGGAGTCCAGGAGAGTTGGCTGTATTTTAAAGAATCCTTATTGAGGTTACAGGGACAAACCATCCCGAAGTGTAGAAAGAATAGTAAATATGGCAGGCGACCAGCTTGGCTTAACAGTGAAATCCTTGCTGATCTTAAACACAAAAAAGAAGCTTACAAGAAGTGGAAGATTGGACAAATGACTAGGGAAGAGTATAAAAATATTGCTCAGGCATGCAGGAGTGAAATCAGGAAGGCCAAATCACACTTGGAGTTGCAGCTAGCAAGAGATGTTAAGAGTAACAAGAAGGGTTTCTTCAGGTATGTTAGCAACAAGAAGGTGGTCAGGGAAAGTGTGGGCCCCTTACTGAATGAGGGAGGCAACCTAGTGACAGAGGATATGGAAAAAGCTAATGTACTCAGTGCTTTTTTTGCCTCTGTCTTCACGAACAAGGTCAGCTCCCAGACTACTGCACTGGACAGCAGAGCATGGGGAGGAGGTGACCAGCCCTCTGTGGAGAAAGAAGTGGTTCGGGACTATTTAGAAAAGCTGGACAAGCACAAGTCCATGGGGTCGGATGCGCTGCATCCGAGAGTGCTAAAGGAGTTGGTGGATGTGATTTCAAAGATAATGGCCAATGGCTCTGCAAACTCATGGCGATCGGGGGAGGTCCTGGACAACTGGAAAAAGGCTAATGTAGTGCCCATCTTTAAAAAGAGGGAAGGAGGAGGATCCTGGGAACCACAGGCCAGTCAGCCTCACCTTAGTCCCTGGAAAAATCATGGAGCAGATCCTCAAGGAATCAATTCTGAAGCACTTAGAGGAGAGGAAAGTGTTCAGGAACAGTCAGCATGGATTCACCAAGGACAAGTCATGCCTGACTAATCTAATTGCCTTCTATGGTGAGATAACTGGCTCTTTGGATGAGGGGAAAGCGGTGGATGTGTTGTTCCTTGACTTTAGCAAAGCTTTTGACATGGTCTCCCACAGTATTCTTGCCAGCAAGTTGAAGTATAGTCCATGCATCCAGCCCATAAGGTGGATAGAAAGCTGGCTAGATTGTCGGGCTCAACGGGTAGTGATCAATGGCTCCATGTCTAGTTGGCAGCCGGTATCAAGTGGAGTGCCCCAAGGGTCGGTCCTCGGGCCGGTTTTGTTCAATATCTTCATTAATGATCTAGAGGATGGCGTGGACTGCACCCTCAGCAAGTTTGCAGATGACACTAAACTGGGAGGAATGGTAGATATGCTGGAGGGTGGGGATAGGATCCAGAGTGACCTAGACAAATTAGAGGATTGGGCCAAAAGAAATCTGATGAGGTTCAACAAGGACAACTGCAGAGTCCTGCACTTAGGACGGAAGAATCCCATGCACAGCTACAGACTAGGGACCGAATGGCTCGGCAGCAGTTCTGCAGAAAAGGACCTAGGGGTTACAGTGGATGAGAAGCTGGATATGATTCAACAGTGTGCCCTTGTTGCCAAGAAGGCCAGTGGCATTTTGGGATGTATAAGTAGGGGGGCATTGCCAGCAGATTGAGGGATGTAGTGGTCTCAAGTTGCAGTGGGGGAGGTTTAGGTTGGATATTAGGAAAAACTTTCACTAGGAGGGTGGTGAAACACTGGAATGCGTTACCTAGGGAGGTGGTGTAATCTCCTTCCTTAGAAGTTTAAGGTCAGGCTTGACAAAGCCCTGGCTGGGATGATTTAGTTGTGGATTGGTCCTGCTTTGAGCAGGGAGTTGGACTAGATGACCTCCTGAGGTCCCTTCCAACCCTGATATTCTATGATTTTAAGAACACTTTCACTGCAGATTTGACAAAATGCAAAGAAGGTACCAATATGAGATTTCTAAAGATAGCTACAGCATTCGACCCAAGGTTTAAGAATCTGAAGTGCCTTCCAAAATCTGAAAGGGATGAGGTGTGGAACATGCTTTCAGGGGTCTTAAAAGAGCAGCACTCTGATGCAGAAAATACAGAACCCAAACCACAAAAAAGAAAATCAAGCTTCTGTTGATGGCATCTGACTCAGATGATGAAAATGAACATGCATCGATGGGCAGTGCTTTGGATTGTTATTGAGCAGAACCCGTCATCAGCATGGATGCAAGTCCTCTGGACTAGTGGTCGAAACATGAAGGGACATGAATCTTTAGTGCATCTAGCCCATAAATATCTTGAGATGCCAGCTACAGCAGTGCAATGCGAATGCCTGTTCTCAGTTTCAGGTGACGTAAACAAGTAGTAGTTAGCATTATGTCTTGCAAATATAAACAAATTTGTTTGTCTGAGCGATTGGGGAACAAGAAGTAGGACTGAGTGGACTTGTAAGTTCTAAAGCAGGGATTGGCAGCCTCTGGCATACGGCCCATCAGGGAAAGCCCCAGCGTGCCAGGCAGGTTTGTTTACCTTCTGTATCCGCAGGTTAAGCCGATCGCAGCTCCCACTGGCTGCGGTTCACCTTCCCCAGCAATGGGGACTGCGGGAAGCAGAGTGGGCCGAGGGATGTGCTGGCCACCGCTTCCCACAGCCCCCATTGGCCTGGAACGGCAAACTGTGGCCAGTGGGAGCTACGATCAGCTGAACCTGCGGACGTGGCAAACAAACTGGCCCAGCCCGCCGGGACTTTCCCTGATGGGCTGCATGCAAACGGTTGCTGATCCCTGCTCTAAAGTTTTACATTGCATTGTGATTGAATGCATATTTTTGTACATAATTCTACATTTGTAAGTTCAACTTTCATGATATAGAGATTTTACTACAGTACTTGTAATGGGGGAAATTGAAAAATACTATTTAGTTTTTTACAGTGCAAATATTTGTAATAAAAAAAGTGAGCACTGTATACTTCGTATTCTGTGTTGTAATTGAAATAAATTTGAAAATGTAGAAAACATCCAAAAATGTTTAAATAAATGGTATTCTAATATTCAATAGCATGAATAGCACAATCACAATTATTTTTAATCATTCAATTAATCGTGATTTTTTAATTGCTTGACAGCCCTAATTTCTGGACATCTTGCAATCATCAGCCCCTGGGAAGCTTGCTCTCCCAATAAATGAAGCTTTTTGGAGCCCATAACAACTTTGTGGAATACATAGGCTTCCATTGCTCCCACTGCTAAGCATACTGAAAAACACTATGATGTTCCTATTCATGGCTGTGAGTATTTATTCCTACTCACCTCCCAACACCCTTGAGGCCACTGCTGCCAATTAAAGATCTTGTCAGGACAAGTACAAGTCTACACCCAAGGAAAAAAAAGAGTCCAAAAGACTTGATTTATTGGGAGAAAGATTTATTCGACTTTGTTATTACAGATGCACATAGCTAATCAACCAGTGCTTCTGCTGAAGTATGATTTTCTAAATTGGCCGCATCAAAATTTGTTGTTAAACTCCTCGAGGATGCATGAAATGAGTTACCTTTCTTATAGAGGCTCATTTAGTAGCAAAAAGTCACTCCAGCTGGTGCTTGACATCACAGATGCTTCCATCAGAGTCATGCCTTCTGCAATAGCAACGAAAAGGGCCTCATGGCTGCTGAACTCTGATATAGTCCCTGACATTCAGCAGATTTTAAAGGACCTGTCTTGATGGTCACAGAAAAAGTGCAGACCAGCACAGGATCGGTTCCTGCATGCAGGATGGTGCAGATACCTCGGACCCTTCCCCAGTATTGAGTGGCAAGGGCAGGCGCCCAATACTGTTGATTCCAGTTCTGGCCTCCAGGTGTCTGATGACTCCAGTACCAATAAGGCTGAAGCCGGACTGACTGTATCCTCACTGCTGGTCCAGGACTTGTACCTCTGCACTGTGCCAAGATGCTCCCCTCCCCATGGTGGGCATTGAGCTGGTACCGGAATTGGTGAGGGGAACCTTGGCAGTGAGAGCCTCTTTGGTCCTGCTGCATTCAGTGCTGCAGGTGCTCCCATGGTGTGTCTCATCACCCTCAACATTGACACCTGCAGCACCAGCATGCTTTGAACTGATGATACCGCCTTTATCAGGGGTGCCAATTCTTGCCTTGTTCTGGGTAATGGATGAATTGGACCACCTATTGGCTCCCTCGGGCATCACTCTGCCCATATTACCGAGATCCTGGGGCTCTGATTCCCAGTCAGAGTTCTCATCCTCCCACTCCACAGGCTGCCAATGGATCAGTGTGGCTCCCAGCGTTGGTGTGTGCCCTGTGGTTGGTACAGAGATCCCTGGGCCTGGCCTCTCCTGGCCACCAATGCCCTACCCATGTCAGTGGCCTCTTTGGACTCAGTGGGATGCTCCTTTCTTGTGGAGATCCCGCTTTTCATCCCATTCAAAGCTGAAGTCACCCACCAGGTCAATGGTGGTGGCTTTGGATCAGTCAGAAGTTCAGGCACTGGCGGTCTTCCTCCCCAGAGCTGCCGGAGTCCTCCTTTCCAGGTATATCTTCCCTGTATGAGACAAAATTGGCTCTCAATTAGAGACCTTTATCCCCATCGACAGATGATGCTGTGTGCCTGGTTCGTTCTCCCCTGTTATTCTGAAGGACTTCAAGGTCTACCAGGAGCTTTAACACTATATAGCCACATCCCTGGGCATCCAAGAGGACGCATGCAGACTGGTGGACATTTTACAGCCCACCATCCTTGAGAGAGTGGCCTTCCCTATCAATGATGTGCTCCTCGAGCCCGCAAGAGTCCCGTGGAGTACACTGGCCTTGCTACCGCCAGTGGCTAAGTGCATGGAAAAGCTCTACTTTTTTTTACCCCCCATGTAGGAATTTGAGGTGTTCTATTCCCACCCAGCCCAAATTCCCTGCTTGTAACGGTGATAAAACATGGCTTGGCAGGGTAGGTTCAAGTCTACCTCCAAGGATAGGGACTCCAAGTGATTGGATCTTCTGGGCCAGAAGATCTATAGACTATACCTCATTGTCCCTACAGATGAGGATCACAAATCAACAAACTTTCCTGTCCAAGTGTGATTTTCTCAATTGATCAGCTATATCTAAATTTGAAGACCAGTTGCCCAAGGCCTCGTGTGAGGAGTTCCAGGCGTTCGCTGAGAAAGGCTGCTTGGTGGCCAAAATATCCTTGAGGTCTGCCCTTGACATTGCGGACATCTCGGCCAGGGTCATGGCCTCAGTGGTAATTATGAGGAGGGCTTCCTGGTTGCAAAACTCTGGGATCGTTTGGACGTCCAACAAGCCATTGAGGCATTACCTTTGATGGCTGAGTCTTGTTCTCAGACAAGACTGATGACACTTGCACTCCTTTAAGGATTCCAGGACTACCTTGGAGGTCCTTGGGCATGTACATGCTGTCTGTGCAAAGATGCCACTATTGGGCGCAGAGGCAGTGACACCATCACCGGCAGCGTTCCTTTGCTCAGCCTTTCCCCCCAAAACAGCAGGACTACTCTAGAAAGAGGGGTAGGTCTCACAAGAAGCAGCAGTTGGGCTCAATCTTTGGACAGTTCACATTCCCTCCCTTGGTGCCAGCTAAGCATCCATTTTGACTCCTACGTCCAGAGCACTGGCCCAGTCATTACTCCATCCTCTCTATCTGCCTGTCCCTTTGTGGACAGTCTGGCGTGCTTTTACAATGCATGGGATTTGATTACCTTCGATAGCTGGTCCTAGACACTGTCAGATCAGGCTACACAATTCAGTTAGTCTCCATGCCCCGTTTCCCCCCTTCCTCATCCCCCTCACAAAACACTAATCAAGCAGGTCAGCTTTCTGTTGACATGGGGAGTAGGCAGTAGAGGAAATACTGCTGGAACACCAGGGACACAGCTTTTGGTCCTGGTACTTCCCAATACCAAAACCCATGGTTGGAATGAGATCCATTCTCGACCTTCACGGCCTCAACAAATTCATGAAGTACATGAGCAATCGGCTATCCTCCCCATGCTGTCTCAGAATGACTGGCTCACTGCTCTGGACCTTCAGGATGCTTGCTTTCATGTGGCGATTCTTCTGAGTCACATGATGTTTCTTCATTTTTATGGAAGGGGAATGCCATTTTCAGTATATGGTTCTCCCACTTGGCCTCTCTTCTGCCCCTCTACTCTTCACCAAATGCATGATTGTGGGAGTCTGGCTGTCATTTTAAACACTGAAGTCAACCTTGGCTCCTTCTCAAAAAATCAAGTTCACTGGGGCCCTGTTAGATTCCACAAGGTCAAGGGCGTTCCTGCCGACTGACCACTTCCAGGTGATTTAACAGCTCTGTCTCAGTCTGCAATCTCAGCCCTCCATGACATTCCAGGTGTGTCTAAGCCTGTGGTGTCACACGTCCGCTTGCATGCAGGTGGTCCAGTTCACCAGGCTGTGCCTTTGCCCTCTTCAGATGTGGCATCAATCATGGAGGATAGGTCCATCAATGGCTATTAGCCAGGGTGGGCAGGGATGGTCTCCCTAGCCTCTGTTTGCCAGACGCTGGGAGTGGGCAACAGGGGATGGATCACCTGATGATTACCTGTTCTGTTCATTCCCCCTGGGGCACCTGGCATTGGCCACTGTCAGAAGACAGGATACTGGGCTAGATGGACCTTTGGTCTGACCCAGTATGGCCGTTCTTATGTTCTTCCTCCTCCAGTCCTAGATTCCTTGCGTTGGTGGAAGTCCCCACTGAATGTGTGCCAAGGAGTCCCCTTCGTTCAGTTACCAATGCTTCCCTTCTGGATTAGGATGTGCATCTGGTTTTACTGAGGGTGGAGGGCCTATGGTTGGAACAGGAAGCCTCATTTCATATCAACGCACTGGAACTTTGGGCCATCCACAATGCATGCCATGCCTTCTGGGATCACATCAGGCACTCAGTGGTTCACATACTCACTGACAATACCACCACAATGTACTATGTGAACAAACAAGGGGGAAGTGCATTCTGGAGGCACTCTCTCAAAGATGACATCATTTCGGTAACAGTCCACTTGCCGTGGTTACAAAATCTCAGACCATCCCAGCAAGATTCTGAGTGACGAGTGGTCCCTGAAGTAGTGTCCTCCGGATTGTCTTTGCAACATGGGGCATCCCTATGATTGACCTGTGTGACAAAGTGGGACTGTGCTTAATGTTTCCTCTGAATACTGTAGGGGTGCCTCAGTTTCCCCAATGCATTTTGTAAGTCTCTAGGCGGTGGGATAAGGGGGTGTAATTGTTGGCGAGAAAAGGGCCAGTGCACATAAATGGCCAACACTCTGTCTCCTGGCAACTTATGGTCTGGGCCCTTCCCCCCTGCAAGGTGTGATAGCTAAAGGGTTGGAGAACAAAGGAATCAGGGGACCTCCTGGCCTGGGACAGGGACAAAGCCCAGAGGAGGAATGGCTGGAGGGTGAGTCAGTTTGGGGCTGACTGGGGACATGGAGTGAAGTGCAGATGTGGTTGTCTGGCTCACTGCCCCCCAAAATGGACCTGGCTGACGGGTCCTGTTCTCTGTACCTACAAGCTGTTTTAGACCATGTTCCTGTCGTCTAATAAACCTTCTGTTTTACTGGCTGGCTGAGAGTCACGTCTGACTGCGAAGTTAGGGTGCAGGACCCTCTGGCTTCCCTGGGAGCCCCACCTGGGTGGACTCGCTGTGGGAAGTGCACGGAGGGGCAGAGAATGCTGAATGCTCCGAGGTCAGACCCAGGAAGGTGGAAGCTGTGTGAGCTGTTTGCCCTGGAGACAGTCTGCTCACAGAGAGGAGGCTTCACCAGAGTCCTGACTGGCTTCATAGGAAGCAGTTCCAGAGCATTGCCCGGGGACTCCATGACACCTGTTTGCAATGAGGGAAAACAGAAAGTGTCAACTTCTGCTTTTGAGGAGACTCCGGTCCAGGCTCCCTCTCCAACACCGTCTACTGCAGCTGGCAGTCGACTCTTCTGTATGCCTTTCACCTGTTCCAGTCATTCCTCAGGTCATCCTCACACTCAAGGCAGATCAGGCCAATCTATCGTTATTGCTCCAGCATGACTGAGACAGTGCTGGTTCCCAGACCTCCTTGCTCTGTCAGTTCAGCCTCCCATACCACTTCATCCCGACCTGCTCACTCAGCCACAGCCATGTTACCCAGAGTTCCCCCGAACCCAAAGCTCTCGGTAACTTTACTCTCCACAAGGTGGTATCAGGACAGACCAAGGGAGACGCAGCACTTCTGTCTGCTCTAGGGCTGACACAAACAAATCAAAACCACATGTTTTCACTTAGAGCAGTGGTTCCCGAACTAGGGTTTGCAAACCACTGGGGGTTCACAGAACATTACAGGGGGGTTGCCAGAAAAAATTCACTAATGGCAGCCAGAGGACCCTGGGCATTGGAGGCAGCAGGTGGGACCCGGTTGCAGGGCTGACAGCCTGATCCCCAAAGAGATCAGGGCAGGGAAGTTGGGGCTGGCAGCCCGAGCCCTGCCCCCGTCAGCGGGGGAGCCAGCCGCCTGAACCCCAGCTTTCCGTGCGGGGCTGACAGACCAAGTCCCAGGAAGAGCGGGGCCAGGCAGTTGGGGCTGGCAACCTGAGCCCCGGCAGTCAGCGGGACCTGCAGCCCAAGCTCAGTGGAGCTCAGTTGACTAGGGCGGTCAACGGGGTCCAGCAACAGGAGCCTCATGGAGCGTGGAGGAAATTTAAACCTAAATACCTGGAAACATTCATTTTTAGGAGGGGGTTCACAAGATTTCACAATTTAGTGAAAGGGGTTCATGGGCGGTTAAAGTTTGGGAACCACTGACTGAAAGCCAATACTTCATTAGTCTCCAGCATTCCCATTAGAATACCTTTACACGAAGTCACTGCTTTGTTTAGTCTCAAGCACACACAAACATAATAGGTTATAGAGCACCCCAAACTGATAATTACCTCCTCAGGATTGTGCCTCAGGAGTTTGGAGTGGTATTTGGGTGATTCAGCCACAGATTTCCAGTGGCTGGTCTACTGTCGGTGGCTGGAGATCTTCTCGATGTGCCCACAAAGCAATCCACTTGACTCAAACCCACAGTTCCCTTCTTATACTCAAAAGTTAGAGAGCTGTCAATCAAAAAATGTTACATAGCTGACAAAACAAATCAGTCACTAGGCAAAAAGCTTGTGTTACAAAAATATGAGATGCCAATCCACATCTGAGCTTTCCTGGGGACGTTCAAACTAACAAACAATGGCCTCGGCCTGCAAAAAGCTGAATCATACATGGACATGTAACTTGCCCAGGTGGCTAAAAACTCCATCTTGTTGCTGTGATTTTGCACAACAAAGCGGTTTCCGCCCATATGAGAGAGAGAATATAAAAGGCCCTGGAAGCCTCTTCATTTTGTCTTTAACTGGCTCAAGAGATGGTCTCTCCACCCCAAAGAGGTGCCTGAAAGAAACTGGAACAAAGGACAGTGACTACAGAGGTGTGAGTGATTGCTGGACCCAGGCCATAACCTACATTAGTCTGAAAAGGATTGGGCCCAGACTAGGAAGGAGTCCAATCTGTGAAAGAAGCTTATTGGAACATATCTTAGGGTGAGATTTACCTGTATTCAGTTTCCTACTGTATTAGGCTTAGTCTTGCGTGTTTTGTTTTATTTTGCTTGGTAACTCACTTTGTTCTGTGTTATTACTTGGAACCACTTAAATCCTACTTGTTATACTTAATGAAATCACTTGTTTATTAATTAACCCAGAGTAAGTAATTAATACCTGGGGGAGCAAACAGCTGGGCATCTCTCTCTATCAGTGTTATAGAGGGCAGACAGTTTATGAGTTTACCCTGTATAAAGCTTATACAGGGTAAAACGGATTCATTTGGGGTTTGGATCCCATTGGGACCTGGGTGTCTACGTGCTAGCGACAGGAGCACTTGCTAATCTGTTTTCAGTTAAGTCTACAGCTTTGGGGGATGTGGTTCAGACCTGGGTCTGTATTTGCAGCAGGCTGGCATGTCTGGCTCAACAAGACAGGGTTCTGAAGTCCCAAGAGGGCTCAGAGATAGTCTCAGCACATCAGGTGACAGTCTCAAGGGGGTCTCAGTGACCAAACCCATCACAATCGTATATCAAGACTGCATATGAGATAGCTCAACAGATAATGGGCTCACTCCATGAAGGAGCAAGCAATGTTCATAGCGTTTCTCAGTGACATTTCCATATTGGACATTTGCATGGCAGCCATGTGGTTGTCCATAGATACGTTTATGGACCATTATGCTATTATCACATCTTCCAGAGCAGATGCAGGCCTTGGAAGGGTGGTCCTGCAATCTCCATTCCAGTAGACTCTAAGCCGTGCCTCCAGACTGGGGTACTGCTTGTGAGTCACCTAAGTAGAATGCATATAGAAGGTTATAAAGTAGTAATAATTTTTCAGCCATGCTAATGACCCATTTGGGTGTCAGTATGATTCCACCTGATGGAATTTCTGTGCTTTCAATTTCCTTTTATAAACATTTTTGGGTGTAATATCTAGGCTATATTTAAAAACATTAATGTCGCAAAGTCAGATTCATAGACTCCAAGGTCAGAAGGGACCATTGTGATCATCAGCTCTGACTTCTGATACAGGACATGGAATTTTCCCAAAATAATTTCTAGAGCAGATTTTAGAAAACATCTAATCTTGATTTAAAAATCATGAGTGATGGACAATCCACCATGGCCCTTGGTAAATTGTTCTAATGGCTAATTATTCCTATGGTTAAAAATGTATGCCTTATCTTCAACTTTCAGCCATTGGATCATGTTACATCTTTCTCTGCTAGATTGAAGAGCCCATTATCAAATATTTGTTCCCCATATAGGTACTTACAGACTGTGATAGTCACCCCTTAACTTTCTCTTTGCTAAGTTAAATAGATTGAGCTCCTCGAAATCACCACTTTAGGGCAAACCCTCTTCTAATCCTTCAGTTGTTCTAATAAATTATCAGATCATTGAAGCACTCAAAAACTAGGAACCCCCGGAATGCAGATGTGTATGCATTTTGATAGTCTTGAATTACATGGTCACATGCTATTTTCCCACAGGATTGAACATGCTCCCTGAGTGAGCGGTTATGCAATATCTTGTTACTCCTTGTTCCCTGTGTGGCCCCAGGCCTTATTTATTGCACATTGTTCAAACCCTGCTCTCAATACAGAACTATTAATTTCCTCTTGGAAATTCCATTTAACTTAGCTTTGTGTGTGCAATCCTATTAAGAAAAAGAGGAGAGTTATTCAAAAACTGGCGGAAAATAATTGAAAAAGTGTAGATAAACTGTTACATGTAGATAAAAAATCCAAGTCACTCATATCAGAATGACCTAAAGTGCTCTACTTGCAGCATATTAAACTAGCCTGGCACCATTAGCTGATTCATTACTGTTAAAAGGCACAAAGTTGAGAGATAATATTCTGCCATTGTCTCTAAAGATTGTGATAGAAGAAAATGAGTAAGGCAGTACAATTCCAGAGCTACTGGATTAGACTGGGTCCTTATGAACTGCATGGGCAGGATCAGGAGAAAGTTTAATTCTAAAATTAGTAACCTAAAAGGTTTCAGAGTAGCAGCTGTGTTAGTCTGTATCCGCAAAAGGAAAAGGAGGACTTGTGGCACCTTAGAGACTAACCAATCTATTTGAGCATAAGCTTTCGTGAGCTACAGCTCACTTCACTGGATGCATTCAGTGGAATACACAGAGAACATGAAACAATGGGTGTTACCATACACACTGTAATGAGTGATCAGGTAAGGTGAGCTATTACCAGCAGGAGAGCGGGGCTAGGGCCAGGGGGAAACTTTTGAAGTGATAATCAAGGTGGGCCATTTCCAGCAGTTGACAAGAATGTCTCAGGTACAGCGGGGTGGGGGGGGGGGGGGGGAGAATAAACATGGGGAAATAGTGTCACTTTGTGTAATGCCCCATCCGCTCCCAGTCTCTATTCAAGCCTAAGTTAATTGTATCCAGTTTGCGAACTAATTCCAATTCAGCAGTCTCTTGTTGGAGTCTGTTTTTGAAGTTTTTTTGTTGAACAATTGCCACTTTTAGGTCTGTAATCGAGTGACCAAAGAGATTGAAGTGTTCTCCGACTGGTTTTTGATTATAATTCTTGACGTCTGATTTGTGTCCATGTAGACTTACGTAGAGACTGTCCAGTTTGGCCAATGTACATGGCAGAGGGGCATTGCTGGCACATGATGGCATATATCACATGGGTAGATGTGCAGGTGAACGAGCCTCTGATAGTTTGGCTGATGTGATTAGGCCCTATGATGGTGTCCCCTGAATAGATGTGGACACAGCTGGCAACAGACTTTGTTGCAAGGATAGGTTTCTGGGTTAGTGGTTCTGTTGTGTGGTGTCTGGTTGCTGGTGAGTATTTACTTCAGGTTGCGGGGCTGTCTGTAAGCAAGGACTGGCTTGTCTCCCAAGATCTGTGAGAGTGATGGATCTACAACCTATCCTGAAGGATGACCCTTGATGCGTTGGAGAGCTTTTAGTTGGGGGATCTTTGTGTGGAATGTTGGTGTAGAGGGCTTCTACATCCATAGTGGCTAGGATGGTGTTTTCAGGAAGATCACCGATGGATTGTAGTTTCCTCAGGAAGTCAGTGGTGTCTCGAAGATAGGTGGGAGTGCTGGTAGCGTAGGGCCTGAGGAGGGAGTCTACATAGCTAGACAAACCTGCTGTCAGGGTGCCAATGCCTGAGATGATGGGGCGTCCAGGATTTCCAGGTTTATGGATCTTGGGTAGATTTGTTCTTGTGCTTTTTCAGGGAGTTTCTTGAGCAAATGCTGTAGTTTTTGGTTACTCTCCGATCCCACTGAGGGTTATGGCTTGTAGAAAGTGGTGTTGGAGAGCTGCCTAGCAGCCTCTTGTTCATTTTCCGACCTATTCATGATGACGACAGCACCTCCTTTGTCAGCCTTTTTGATTATGATGTCAGAGTTGTTTCTGAGGCTGTGGATGGCATTGTGTTCTGCACGGCTGAGGTTATGGGGCAAGTGATGCTGCTTTTCCACAATTTCAGCCCATGCACATCAGTGGAAGCACTCTATGTAGAAGTCCAGTCTGTTGTTTTGACCTTCAGGAGGAGTCCTTTTTGTAGTCTTGGTAGGAAGGTCTGTGGGTTAGTATGTTGTTCAGAGGTGTGTTGGAAATATTCCTTGAGTAGGAGACTTTGAAAACAGGATTCTAGGTCACCACAGAACTATATCATGTTCGTGGGGGTGGAGGGGCAGAAGGAGAGGCCCCAAGATAGCCCAGCAGAAGAATCTGTCCTATGCCATCCACAACAGAACCACTAACCCAGGAACCTATCCTTGCAACAAAGCCCGTTGCCGACTGTGTCCACATGTCTATTCAGGGGACACCATCATAGGGCCTAATCACATTAGCCACACTATCAGAGGCTCGTTCACCTGCACATCTACCCATGTGATATATGCCATCATGTACATTGGCCAAACTGGACAGTCTCTACGTAAAAGTCTACATGGACACAAATCAGACGTCAAGAATTATAACATTCAAAAGCCAGTCGGAGAACACTTCAATCTCTTTGGTCCCTTGATTACAGACCTAAAAGTGGCAATTCTTCAATAAAAAAAACTTCAAAAACAGACTCCAATGAGAGACTGCTGAATTGGAATTAATTTGCAAACTGGATACAATTAATTTAGGCTTGAATAAAGACTGGAGTGGATGGGTCATTACAGAAAGTAAAACTATTTCCCCATGTTTATTCCCCCCACCCCACCCCTCCCCCGCTGTTCCTGAGATGTTCTTGTCAACTGCTGGAAATGGCCCACCTTGATCATCACTACAAAAGGTTTTTGCCCCCCACCCCCGTGCCCTGCTCTCCTGCTGGTAATAGCTCACCTTACCTGATCACTCTTGTTACAGTGTGTATGGTAACATCCATTGTTTCATGTTCTCTGTGTATATAAAGATCTCCCCACTGTATTTTCCACTGAATGCATCCGATGAAGTGAACTGTAGCTCACAAAAGCTTATGCTCAAATAAATTTGTTAGTCTCTAAGGTGCCACAAGTCCTCCTTTTCTTTTAACCCTAAAACGCCATTGTTTATTTATAGTAGGTGTAGTTGAGGAGCGCAGTCAGTCACATTACTGCTCCATTCTCTTCTTCACCAGAGCAGGCTATGTGAAGGTCAGGTATGTTTGCTACTGCCATCTTCCCGAGTTAGGGCCTGATCCAGCTCCCACTGAAGTCAATCGAAAGACTCTCATTGATTTCAGTGTGGTTGGAACAGATCCTAACTCATGAGAACTCCTGAAATTGGCAGCTATCGACAGTTTATGATAAGTCTTGCATCCAAACTCCAGCAGAAGGCAAGGTGGCTCATCCCCTGAATTACCCCTCTCTCTGTCCTGGCAATGTCTTAATAGGCTGATGAACCTTTCCTTGCTTCAATTTCTCATTAGCCACCACAACTCAAATCCTTGTGGCAGGACTTGGTAAAGTCCTGCCATAAGGATTTGAGTTGTGGTGGCTAATGAGAAATTGAAGCAAGGAAAGGTTCATTATTCCTCCCACACACACAAGAAGAAATATCAATCTGCTATGGAGAAAATTATATTCCTCTGCCATGCTTCAAATTAGAGGAATACATTAGTATGGGACTCACATGGTACAACCGCTTGCCTTGGGACAGAGTTATTGCATTAGGAAACCAGTTTCCAGAAGAAATTACTAGAAGCCAAGTGGTTGTGTCTGGATGTCAGGAGTCGTGGAATACAGTGATATTACAATGGAGACAGCCAAAGATTCTAGATAAACCTTGAGATTTCGGATCAGTATCAACCCCCCAAAGGTCAAAGATGGAATTCCATTTTGAGTGGAAGCGTCAAGCATAGCTATCATCTGAATGTTTCCAAAGACCCAGGAGTGTGCTCTAGCAGGCAATGATTCACTGCAACCAAGACCCCCTGCTGCCCACAGGCCTGAGTATTGGTATGTGAGAGGCTATGGGGAGGCTCCAATTTTAACAGGATTCCAGCTAGATGCCAAGGATGGACAGACTTCAAGGGTGTTGAGCTATACAGACAATCTACTCCAAAAATAGACCTTGATCTTTACAGATATATTAGAAAACCGTTCCCCTGAACAGGATGAGGAGACTGCTCCTCACAGGGTTGGAGAGAGAGAGAGAGAGAGGCCTTGACAAAAGAACTAGAGCAGCAGCATCACTGAATGGAATGAACTTTGTTAGACTCTTGGGAAAGGCTGCTGTTTGCCGGCTCAGCTAGGCAGGCACAGCAGTTTTGATCTCTGACAATAGTTGCGCATATAGAGAAATTCCTTCATCTGTGAGTGAGGCTAGAGGGGGAGGCGGTTTGTGAGCCCTGAAGAGAGCTAGCCCATAGAAGGGATTAACTTTTGGTGGTGGAACAAAACAGAAAATGCCCCATGATAACCTGTTTTTTCAGAAATTCCGTTTTCATTGTAGTATATGAAATATCAAACAATGGACAATGCCATTGCACAAATAACTAACCATAGCCTCAGTGACATTAAAAACAATAGTATAACAGACCAGTAATCAGGTATAGACATCTGTGGGGAATACAGCATCATGTGCAGTTTGCTGTTTGCACTTAAGGGCATTACATAGGAATTATGAGCTATTGGGGGAGGGGGCGGGAGAAGCATCCATCCTTATTCATAACTCCAGGGCCTCCAGCTCACATTCTAGACTACTAATAGCCTGCAAAATGTCGTTTTAAATGCAGGCCACATTTGAATGACAGGAACGTGCAATATCATAGCCAAATTAGTTTTCTGTGTCAAAAAACTTATAAAATATTTACTTCCCTGGGCAAAGTCCTGCATGTAATGCCCAAGAAATACATCCCTGAAAACAAGGATTTCTAGTTGGAATGCCAACAACCTGCACACTTCAGTGCATTAGCTGTCCTACGTACAGTAGGTGCTGCATTGATATGGAACATGTATACAGTGTGTGAGTGAATATCATATGCAATATTTCAGTCCTGTATTTTGGAAGATTTCAAGTTGATTTATTATTAAAGGTTCAGAATAGACAGCCTGAACCCCTCTATATACAAAACAAATACCATTTGGGGAGCAATGCAGGGCTCCTGGTACATAACTCCTCAGCCCTGGACTGAGAGGGGTTTAAGAATAAAGGGAAAGGCTGGTTTCCATGGACCATTCTGTCCCTTGTCTCAAATGAGATTATCAACCACAGTGAGGGTAGAAATGCTGCTTTCTGGTGGCATGGATGCCTGTGTGCCTGGAACGAGCTCAGAAAACCAGATCATTTCATACTGACACTGAATTGCCATCTGATGGCAGCTTTGACCTCAGGCTTGCGCCAAATGCATTTGAAATCTCTCTTTAGTGAGAATTGGGTTGGATCCTTAGTGCTGAAAAGCTCCTTGTCTGTTGCCTGTTCTCTGAGCCATAAAGCAATGTTACTTCAATACAGTCTGGGGATTTAAATGCCTTCATCTTTCAAAGGGCTTCTCTATGTGCTAAAATATTCATGATTATTTCCTTTTGACAGCACAGTAGCAGAAAGGCCAAGCTTATATTATACCCAGCAGTGCACAAGACAGGTGCATGGCTTGCCATGGGATGTTTTTTTGTCTGATAATGTTTGTAGTGGTTCAGCAGCAGGGTTTCTCCCACTTCGGGTCCATGGGAGGCCAGTCCACCTCACTACATCTATGGGCATCACCTGTCTTGGGGAATTAGTGGCATGGCAAGAGTCTATAACTCAGGCCTGCAGTCAGGGTCTGAGCAAAAAAGGCAGACAGGTAGCCCAGGTCCTCAGTCAGGGCACAGCAATGAGTCTATAGTTCGGGTCTGGGGTCAGGGCCGAGCAGCAAGGGGGTCGGGCATCCTGGCTCAGGCAGATGGCCGACAAGTGGTGGCTTCTTAGCCTTGAGAGGGGGAGGCTGCCACCCCAGGGTGGGCCTGTGCCCCACCCACTCCTCTGCACCCTGGGCCAGGGCCCTAACAGTGGCAGCAGGATTTGCCACTGGGTCAGCAGGGATCCTGACAGGAACACACTGACCTATGCTCAGGTGGTGCTGCAGTTAGACTAGGGTCAGCTGCCCCTGGGCCACTTCCTGACCTCCCCTCAGAGTGTACCTGGTCCTGTAGAGGGTCATCCAGATCATCCGGGTAGAAGGCCTGTGGTAGTGCTGGAAGTTCCTCCACTGTCGGGTCAGCGTATGGCTCCGGCAGCTCTGGTCAGTCCTCGGCTCCCCAGGGTCCAGCAGCGGTCTCCCAAGCTCAGGAGCAAGCAGGAAGCATCTGGCTCCTCCAGCAACTGCAGCCCAACTGAGCTTTCAGACCCACCTTTTATACTTCCTGTCCCGCCTACTGACTTCCGGCAGGAGGGGTGAGCGTGGCTTGGCTCCGCCCACCAGGGCTTAGTGAGGGGTTCCTCCTGCTCCGGGTCCGTGCGAGGCCAGTCTGCCTCACTACAGTGTTAAAAAATGAGAATTTGTAATACAATTTCTCTCTTGGATAATGTACCTTCATCCCAGTACAGGTACTGTGCCCCCTGGCAAAGGCTGAGCAGTAAATGCAATCACTTGTGCAAGGGCAGAATCTACTTGTGGAGGGTAACCAAGCTGAGGAAGAGATACCTTCATTTCACCATAAACCGTATTTTCTATTAACCATTATTTACAGAGGAAAGATTATGGAGTGGCAGTTGTACGCAGAGCAGGTTGTTATGGAGGGATTTGTTGTCTGAAGGAAAACTGTAATAGCACTGTAATTTACAAGGTCTGTACTTCAGCAAGTGACTATTTAGTTGTTTACCTATATCTGATTGATTGTCTTGTCTTTTAGATTGTGAACTCTTTGGGTCAGGGACTGTCTTCGATTCTCTGGCACAATGGGGCTCTATCTCTGGGGACTACTAGAATACAAACCATAGTAACAGCAAAGTGGAGGCATTATTGTGCCTTGGGTTGTGAAACTGAACTATCTGGCAATGTGTCTTGCACTAATCTCTTCGAATAGAAGTGAACTTTCTGCTTTTTGGCCATTTTTGCTTCTAGTTGTCAGCCTTTTACCTGTTTTACTCTCAGTTCTGAGATGACGTGTGTTGATGTGTCATGCGCAGGGGTACTGGGACCTTTGGGGATGGGAGAGAGTGGCGGCCATGCTAGCAGTGTCGGACTGCACCGAAGGCCATCCTTATCGAGACTGACTCAAGCATGAAACAGGAGGTGTCAGTGGGGAGAATGTAGGGTGTGTGTGCGTGTGAGATCTCACCCAATTCTTTTTCTCCAAACCAGTTTGCGCTCTCTTAGCTGTGGGGCGTACATCTCCTGTCCCTTCTCAGTCCATACATGTTCAGTGTTTCTTGGAGAGAGCTGCATAGTAGGGATTGGATTGATTTTTGCTGCAAAAGGCCATGATAAACACTGGCCTGTGCGAGTGGGTTGTGAAAATTTCAATCTAACACTGACATGTTGTCCTTGACACTGGTCTGTGGCTAAAACTTCCCTCATTATTTATTTGCAGTCAGACCTCACAAAGCAGCAGAATGGATTCAAAATCACCTTAAAAACTTTGGAGGACAATTTGCTTTCCCGGCTCTCCTCAGCATCTGGGAACTTCCTGGGGGACACGGCCTTGGTGGAAAACCTGGAGACCACCAAACAGACAGCCGCAGAAATTGAAGAAAAGGTAAAAGCAAAATCTGGGCCAGAAAAAGGGAACACGGGTGATGTTATTCATCTTAAAGATGAATATGCTCCTCTTGCCCCTTCTGCTGCATAGAGAATCAAAATCAGTATAAATTCCTGTGCTCTCTAATCTGGCTGGCTCTGAGCAGTTCAATTCTTAAGAGCGTGTGTATGTTAAATTGCCTATTTAGGAAGAAGAGAAAACAGCAGTGCCTGATGTAAAACAATAAAACTTAAACACTGTATCAAGATGGGTTACACTGCTGCAGCTTAATACTGTGGCCTTTATTTATTTATTTACTTACTTATTCGATTAATTCTGAAGACATTACACTTCCTCAATTAAGCCAGAATTTTAGCTCAGGTGCAAGCTGGAATCCATTGGTGTTTATGTGATCCAGATTCAGACTGCAGAAACTCAGATATTTAGTTCCCATGCAGTTCCCCTGGGTGTAAATTTGGTTTTTAAACCGGTCTGCACTGTCACCATTATTATTTACACAGCTTGTCTTACTGTTTGTACATTTTCCCGGTATCTGTGAGGCATAAGCCATCCCTTCCCTATCATTTTGCCTGGGGTTCAAGCATGAACAACAGCTCTCATTTCTCAGCACGGGACCCCCCCCCCTCGCTGAGAGGCTAACAGTTTCCCATCCACTCTTAGGCAGTTTCTAACAGCTCTGAATGTGAAATCATATTTATTCTGCTTGACAAAGATATTTTGTTTGAACTCCTACAGGCCTGACTCAGTCACAAAGGAGAACACAGGGGACATCTTAGCAAGGCTGTGTGAATTCTAGAAACAAGTGTCCTCATAGCCTTAAGACTGAGCCATTGATTGATGGTGTCTGGGAAAGCCAAAGCCAGCAGTGTATTTCCCTCTGACTCTGTTTTGTGGATGGTTTGCCTTCTCATTTGCTTACACCCATTGAAATACTTTATGTACCTCCGTCCTCAGCTTTGCAATGTTTCATGTGGCTGCACCTTCCTTGCAAACCACTGGGGATGGGAACTAGCCTTTGCTGTGGGGCCGAATCAGGCTCCAGTGGAGAGAATGCAATGTTCTTTCAGCATTTCTCTTTTCCCTTCGAAATGCAGGTTTCCAGCAGTTTTAGCTTCTAAAACAAGGACAATCAAATTCCACCCATCCTGTTTTGGGGGTGGTGAATGTTGGAATTAGACCTCACTTGGGATCCGGTTTATGTGGCCTTTGAGTTGCTTTACTGGCAGGACTCCTGGGTAACATGCTGCAGGTCAACTCCATGCTCACTCTGGAAAGACAGTGCTAGCGGAACGCGAGGCGTAAGAGCCCTTTGCTATCTGGCAATGGATCTTGCAACACAAGAGCTGCCAGGTTAATTTCCATGCCACCTCTCAGAGTTTTGGACCCCTCTATGTTCTGCTGCAGAGATGCCCCCTTAGGTCTCATGCCACCAGCTATCGCCTTCTCTATGGCTATGTTTACACTTATGGTGGTGTGTAGACCACACAGGCCATGCCCACACTTTTCACCACCATGTGAAGCTACTTGCTGCATTGAAAGGCTCCAGCAGCAGGACACTACGCTGCTAAAAATAGCAGGGTAGATGTGGAAGACACTGCCTGGGCATGTAGAAAGCCAGTGTAAGGTATATACTCCGGAGTTCAGGTGCATAGGGTTCTCTGTTCTACTTGCCTGAGCCATGCCCCACCAACTGCACGACTGGTTATGCCCCAGCTAGCTGGGTATAATTCTACACACTGCAGTAAGTATTCTACACACCGCAATAAGTGTAGAACTAGCCAACAGGCAGAGCCCCACAACTGTCTCCCTCCAGACTGGGGATTTAGGTTTCCAGTTCCCCTGCCATTCCCTGTGGTTATCCCAGCACATCTGATGTAGCTCAGCACTTGCAGGTTCCATAATAGTGGAGTACCAGTGACCAGGCAGCCTTCACAGAGCACAGTACATTTATTTACAGAGTAAATAGATAAAACAGTAAAAGGTCTAAATGCATGCTGTGCTTACCAGAGATCCCCCATCTTCCACATAGGGGTCAGGTAGATGGCAAGGTCCTTCAGACCCTTCCAGCAGAGCTTGCCCTCTTGGACAAAGGCTCATGCCAGTATTCAGATCATGAACAAGAGCCAGACCAAAAGCCTTTCTTATGCCAAAAGCCTTTCTTTGTTCTTTGGACCTTTGGAAACTGACCTGACCCAGTATATGTAAAAATCCCTGGTTGGGGGAGTGTTCTTTGGAGTTGTTTACCTGTCCTAGGCTGTGCAGTAATCACCTCCCACTGGCTGTAGCTCCTGGAGGGAAGCTTGGTGACCCTCCCCCATGGAGCTAGAATACAACCTCTGGCACCCATAGATGCCGGTAACATTTATAAAGTTGATACACTGGTCTCAGAGATATGCCTGTGTTTGCTACCTTCCCCAACCAGAAGCAGCAGTAGAAGAGACTCCACACACAGGAGATGCCTCCTTGCACAGCAGCCAGAGAGAAGAAGGCTGCTCGTTAGTGGGCATTTCTTAGACATGGCCTTAGGTGGTTGCGTGACTGACAGTTGTCCAGCCTAGTTTGGAGGAGGATGGATGGGAGCAGCAGGCAGGGCTGCCACCTCTCCGGATTTTCCTGGGATCGTCCCTTTTTCTAGGTAACTGTCCCAGGAAATCGTACATCCTCCTGGGACATTAAAAGTCCCCGTTTCTGGTAGCCTTGCCCCCACTGGGTCCCCGAGCTCCTACTGGCTATAGTGTGGGAGCTGTGGGTTGGCAGAATGGCTTATGTTGGGTTAGCTGGAGTTGATTAGGAATTGCTAAACCAAAATCAGCTGCTGTTCAACCAAAATCAGAGTGTCCACATGGGGGCTTGCACTGGTTTAAAAACTGATTTCAGTTAAACTGGTGCAACTTACTTGTGCTGACAAGGCCTAAAGTTTCTACAAATCTGTAAATCAAACTTTGTCTCTCACTTTAATTCTTAACAATGGAAAGATTTATTTTTGTACCTGACCCCCATACACTTGTGGCCCTTATTCATATTAAATTCCATGTATCTTGAAATGCAAACACCATCATGGGAGTTCTCATAGCAGTTCATGGATTCCCTCTTTTGTATGCTACGAATTCCCTCTGAGTCATGCATCTGCTGTCAGGTAAAGGTGGAACTGCAATAAAAGTCCTGCAGCTTGAGGGTAAAAGTGACATTTAGCAACTTCTCTGTCATCTTTTCTGCAGCAAGCTGCTTGCACAGACCCTCATGCTGCAGCTCTCTATTGTCAATCTGTAATCTAGCTGCAGCTTAAAACTGGCAGGGTAAAGGTGAAGAAAAATAAATGAGTCATTAAGCCAGCTGTGCAAGACAGTATGGGAGTGTTTTGCCTCCCGGCACCTTGCTTGTCAGAACCCTGCACATGCAGCCTGTATTGATCAGGCCTCAACATTTTGTCTGTAGCATTAATCCGTTCTCCTTGCCAGTCAGGGCCCCCCACTCCCCAGGAAAACCCTTCACTGGCTCACATCTTCATTTATTAAAATAGACCACATTACGACCTCTGCTTTGTACCAAGTAACCATATCAGTTTGTACGCACCTTTAAATGTGGTGCTAAGGCTGATCCTGGATACTACAGATGGATGAGCCTTATTTGAATAAGAGGAAATGTGAATGAATTAGTCAAGAAAATCCTTAGATACATGTATGATGAGGAGGGCAAACTAAAATAGCTTCTGTAAGGCTCAGTCATGCATCTTCAACCCATCAAAGTGCTGTGAAAGAGTTAACTAGAACAAGGGGGTGTAGAGAACAGGTGGGTTTAATAGACTTCCAAAAGAGTTTTCCTAAAGTTCCTCACAACAGGCTGTGAAGACAGCTTGGTAGCCACACGGGCAAGAGATATGGTCTTGTCCTGGATTGAATTCTTTGAGAAGCAAATCAAAGAATAGAAGTAAATGATCAGTTCTCAGCTTGGAGTGGAGTTAATATCGGAGTCACCCTGGAAGCAGTGCTAGCTAGGCCTAGAATTGTTTGGTACCCTACATTTATTAATGTCCCACATGTGGGGGGCGATTAGTGAGGAAAAATTAGCTGATGACAAAAATGATTAAGGCTTGTCAGGAGTAGGGTGTATTGTGGGGAACCTCAGAGGGGTCCAGTGGAAGCAGGTAATTGGGCATCGTCAAATGAAATACAGCAGAGTGCTTACCTGCAGCTGGCAGATCTTGGGTTTTCCCAGCCGCTTTGTGACAGCACTTTTCAATTCCAGAAAGAGACAGGCAGGGGAGGAGCCGACACAAACATGTACCAAAACCTGCCTCACAGAACACAACCCAAAGAAATTAGCCAAGGCCAGCTGTTCCTAGTATAAGCACTGTCCACATCTAACTGTCACTGCTTACCACCCAGAAAACAAACCTGCGTGGCTCAGAGGGGGAATATTTGAATGGCTAAACAACTCAAGTTCTCACTCTGCAGTCTGTGTGAAATCACAGCAGCCAATTCTCACTGCTTGGCAGTACAGAGAATTGCTGTGTAGCCATGATCAGAGGGGCTTTTGTCCTGTCTTTGGTCACCCAGTTTTGTGGTAGGCGTTAACCTCTCACAGGGGCAGCAGAAGAGCTCTGCTCTCCCCATCCCCATCTTTTCTGAGGTGAGAGAGAGTCGCACAATTAAAATAGTTTCGTGATTGTTTTGGTCTTTAATTTCCTCACAGGTCCAGGAGTCCAAGGTGACAGAAACAAAGATTAACGAGGCAAGGGAGCACTACCGGCCTGCGGCAGCACGGGCCTCTCTGCTATACTTCATCATGAATGACCTCAACGCCATTCACCCCATGTACCAGTTCTCTTTGAAGGTACTGCCCTTGTGAGTGACAAGAGCTCTCCCAGCTCCCCAGAGTTCTGCTGGACAGTTTAGTTACCTCATTAACATACTAAGGTGGAATGGAATCTGTTTTCTTGGGCTAGGTGGAGCAGAGGGTATTTTAATTCCCACTATAAAAGTAGATATTACCTAATCCCTTTTATTACTTGGTTTTCATGGAGGTTGCTGTTATTTATGGCTTTCTAAAGGCACTTCATGGTTTTATTGTTTCAGTAGCACCTCAGAGTCCCAGTCCTGTACCAGGATCATAGAATAGCAGGGTTGGAAGGGACCTCAGGAGGTCATCTAGTCCAACCCGCTGCTCAAAGCAGGACCAATCCCCAATTTTTGCCCCAGATCCCTAAATGGCCCCCTCAGGGATTGAACTCACAACCCTGGGTTTAGCAGGCCAATGCTCAAACCACTGAGCTATTCCTCCCCGCAAATCCCATTGTGCTAGGTGCTTTACAAACACAACAGAAATACTCATAGATTCAAAGGTCAGAAGAGACCATTATGATCATTTAATCTGATCTCCTATAGATCACAGGCCAGAGAATTATCCCCAAAATAATTCCTAAAGCAGATCCTTTAGAAAAATGTCCAATCTTGATTTAAAAATTGTCAGTGATGGAGAATCCATCGCAGCCCTTGGTAAATTGTTCCAATGGTTAATTACTCTCGCTATTAAAAAAATTACATCTTATTTCCAATCTGAATTTGTCTAGCTTCAAGTTCCAGCCACAGAATTGTGTTATGCCTTTCTCTGCTAGATAGAAGAGCCCATTATTAAATATTTCTTCCCTATGTAGATACTGTAATGAAATCACTTCTATCATTTTTTTGTTAAGTGAAATAGATTGAGTTCCTTGAGTCTGTGTCACTATAAGACGTTTTCTAACCCTTTAATCATTCTCGTGGCTCTTCTCTGAACCCTCTTCTATTTATCAACATCCTTCTTGAATTGTGGGCACCAGAAGTGGACACAGTATTCCAGCAGTGGTTGTAGCAGTGCCAAATACAGAGACAAAATAACCTCTCTACTACTACTCAATATTCCCCTATTTACATATCCCAGGATTATATTAGCTTTTTTGGCCACTGGGAGCTCATGTTCAGCGATCATCCACCACGACCCCCAAATCACCTTCATAGTCACTACTGTAAGTATGGCCTGTAAATATGGCCTACATCCTTTGTTCCCAGGTGTATACGTTTACATATTGCTTGCTTGCACCCAGTTTGCCAAGTGATACAAATCGCTCTGAAACAGTGACCTGTCCCCTTCATTATTTACCATTTTCCCAATTTTTGTGTCATCTGCAAGATGGTCTCTCCTACAAACAGTGCACAGTCTACATGGCTGAAAGAGACAAGCTACCCCCTCCCAACTATGTGAGTCATGCCTGTGCAGTGCAGTAGTGTGTTGTGTTAGGTGGCGATAGTTCAATTAAAGATTGAAGGGTGGCATCCCTAGGAGTCAGCATTATGTTTGCAGGGCATGATCTGTCTTCCTTAAACAAGACATCAGGTTGCTTGAGGCATTTCATATGCACTGCCAGCGGTTACTACAGGGCACAAGATGGTATGATTTTATCAGTGATTGGAATGTATTATTGAGAACTGGTCTCAATAAGATTCAAGTCATCAGCTGTCACAGCCAGCTGGCATTTTTGGTCATATAGCCCACCTCAGAGATAAAGTCTCCACACACTGAGCCCTGAAGACTGGACTTGAGGTCTTGATTAGACTTAGAGGAGAGGAAAGTGATCAGGAACAGTCAGCATGGATTCACCAAGGGCAAGTCATGCCTGACTAATCTAATTGCCTTCTATGACGAGATAACTGGCTCTGTGGATTAGGGGAAAGCAGTGGACGTGTTGTTCCTTGACTTTAGCAAAGCTTTTGACACGGTCTCCCACAGTATTCTTGCCAGCAAGTTAAAGAAGTATGGGCTGGATGAATGCACTATAAGGTGGGTAGAAAGCTGGCTAGATTGTCAGGCTCAACGGGTAGTGATCAATGGCTCCATGTCTAGTTGGCAGCCGGTATCAAGTGGATTGCCCCAAGGGTCGGTCCTGGGGCCAGTTTTGTTCAATATCTTCATTAATGATCTGGAGGATGGCGTGGATTGCGCCCTCAGCAAGTTTGCAGATGACACTAAAGTGGGCGGAGAGGTAGATACGCTGGAGGGTAGGGATGGGATACAGAGGGCCCTGGACAAATTAGAGGATTGGGCCAAAAGAAATCTGATGAGGTTCAACAAGGACGAGTGCAGAGTCCTGCACTTAGGACGGAAGAATCCCATGCACCGCTACAGACTAGGGACCAAATGGCTCGGCAGCAGTTCTGCAGAATAGGACCTAGGGGTTACAGTGGAGGAGAAGCTGGATATGAGTCAACAGTGTGCCCTTGTTGCCAAGAAGGCCAACAGCATTTTGGGATGTATAAGTAGGGGCATTGCCAGCAGATCGAGGGACGTGATCGTTCCCCTCTATTCGACACTGGTGAGACCTCATCTGGAGTACTATGTCCAATTTTGGGCCCCACACTACAAGAACGATGTGGAAAAATTGGAAAACGTCCAGCGGAGGGCAACAAAAATGATTAGGGGACCTGAACACATGACTTATGAGGAGAGGCTGAGGGAACTGGGATTCTTTCTTCTGCGGAAGAGAAGAATGAGGGGGGATTTGATAGCTGCTTTCAACTACCTGAAAGGAGGTTCCAAAGAGGATGGCTCTAGACTGTTCTCAGTGGTAGCAGATGACAGAACGAGGAGTAATGGTCTCAAGTTGCAGTGGGGGAGGTTGAGGTTGGATATTAGGAAAAACTTTTTCACTAGGAGGGTGGTGAAACACTGGAATGCGTTACCTAGGGAGGTGGTGGAATCTCCTTCCTTAGAAGTTTTTAAGGTCAGGCTTGACAAAGCCCTGGCTGGGATGATTTAGTTGGGGATTGGTCCTGCTTTGAGCAGGGGGTTGGACTAGATGACCTCCTGAGGTCCCTTCCAACCCTGATATTCTATGATGACTTGGAGGGGACATTGGCTGGCCATTGGCTGGCAGTGGCCACACAGTCATCCATGATTAACCTGGCTACACCAAATCAGTAATAACCCTGAGGAGCTTTTAGAGACCCAGATAAAAGCTGTGCAATGTGTCCATGTCTGCTCCCCCCCCCCGCCATGGAGCCGCAGCCCCATGCCCGACCAGACACCGGGGGGGGGGGGCGGGGGGCACAGACAGGGGTAAGGGGGGGGTGCAACCCTCACATTGCAGGCCACAGAACCTCACCCACCCACTCCTGTAATAGACCCCTAACCTCTGGCTGAGTTACTGAAGTCCTCAAATCTTGATTTAAAGACTTCAGAGTATAGAGAATCCACCATTTACACTAGTGACCCATTCCCCATGCTTCAGAGGAAGGCGAAAACCCCCAAGCTAGCTCTGCTAATCTGACTTGGGAAAATTCTTTCCCGATCACAAATGTGGCCATCTGTTAGACCCTGGGCCTGTGGGCAAGACCCATGAGCCAGACACATGGGAAAGAATTCTCTGTAGTAACTCAGAGGCCTCCCCCATCTAGTGTCCCATCTCTGGCCCTTGGAGTTATTTGCTGCTAGCAGTCGCAGATCAGCTACATGCCATTGTAGGCAAACTCATCGTACCATCTCCTCCATAAATTTACCAAGCTCAGTCTTGAAGCCAGATAGGTTTTTTGCCCCCTCCTCCCCCCGGCTCCCCTTGGAAGGCTGTTCCAGAACTTCACTCCTCTGATGGCAATAACCAGAAATCACAGTCACAAAAGGGACAGCATACAGACATAAAAAGAGAACCTCCCAATTCTGTACAGCCTAAACCCCTCGTCTGAGAATCAAAATGTCAGCTTCAGATCACAGCCCTCCAGGCCAGCTGCCAATTTGTTGAACTCATCTTTTTTTTCTATCCTTAAGTTCCCTTCTTTTGCCAGCCTGAGTGGACACAGAATCCAGTATTTGCTCTACACTGGGATTTAGAGTAGGAGAGTTAGTCTTTTGGTATATGTTAAAATGTGTGGCTAGCTGTAAATTCATAGTTAATTGTTTCTTGGTTTCAAGTCTGGACATTGTTTCACCAGCCAGTTCCCCCTGCCTTGACTGGTGGGGAAAGAGGTTGACTTTCAGGATGTATACTTGGTCAGTAAGCTCCTTGGGGTATGGATTATTGTTGTATGCTGTGGTTGTGCAGCACCTAGCACAATGGGGCCCTAGGTTTTGACTGGGGCTCCTAGCTGCTACTGCAATTCAAATAATAATAATAATAATTAAAAATTTTGCTTTGACAAAATAACCCTCCAGAGTCGTCTTCATGGCCAGTCAGATGGTGCCCAGAGGCTCTTCTGGGTCTTTTCCTGCAAAGAAGTCCATCAGAGGAGGACACACATTTGGGCCATGGCAGCTTCGGCGCAATTACTGCATAGGTCTTTCAGATGACAAGCTAGTTCCAGTGTAAATATAACAATGCTACACGCTCACAAAGGACAGGAGATGTTGATTGATGGAGTCCAGCTTTGTGAGGGTGAAGGGGAGTCTGCCTCCTGGTCTAGGACTTCTTCCAAACAGTTTGTAAACCCTGCTAAGTGAGCTTGAAAAACCCCTTAGAGCCTTGAGGAGGTTTTCTCCTGCAATATATGGGACTGGTTCACATGTGTGACAAAGTTCCTCCTCTACCTTGGTGGGTCTTGTGCTTATTGGGGGATTTGCTCGCCTTGGAGTTTCACGGCAGCCCTCAGTTTGGCCGTTTTCGTGAACCCACAGTCCAGGTCAACTCCTCCTGTGTCTGACCAGGAGTTGGGAGGTTTGGGGGGAACCCGGGCCTGCCCTCTACTCTGGGTTCCAGCCCAGGACCCTGTGGAATGCAGCTGTCTAGAGTGCCTCCTGAAACAGCTATGCGACAGCTACAACTCCCTGGGCTACTTCCCCATGGCCTCGTCCCAACACCTTCCTTATCCTCACCACAGGACCTTCCTCCTGGTGTCTGATAATGCTTGTACTCTTCAGTCCTCCAACACTATGCACGTTCTCACTCTCAGCTAGTAGCGCCTCTTGCTCCCAGCTCCTTACATGCGCACCACAAACTGAAGTGAGCTCCTTTTTAAACCCAGGTGCCCTGATTAGCCTGCCTTAATTGATTCTAGCAGCTTCTTGATTGGATGCAGGTGTTCTAATCAGCCTGTCTGTCTTAATTGTCTCCAGAAGGTTCCTGATTATTCTGGAACCTTCCCTGTTACCTTACCCAGGGAAAAGGGACCTACTTAACCTGGGGCTAATATACCTGCCTTCTATTACTCTCCTGTAGCCATCCAGCCCGACCCTGTCACACATGCTGAGATTATTTTGTCAGGGAAATGTGCAGAGTATCTTCCTTACAAGAACACATTTTAGTAGATCCATTCCACACATAGCAGGTACAGAAACATCTGAGGTTTCACCCTTCATTCACTTCATCTGTACTATGGGAGTTTTTTCAGTAACATTAATAGTGTGTATAAATACCTAGAAAATGATTCCTAAAATGTTTTTAACTAATACTTCATAATTTCTCATTATAATTTATCTTGTAGAGATGTGCAGAGATGATTGCAAAATACTTCACAAATGATGTTATAACTTTAGCTACAAAGCCCGTTATAAATTGGAGTACATAAGATTTACATGGGTCTCTGCACATGTTCTAACAAGAAATTTACATAGGAAAAATACATTCTACAAATAATTGAGCAATAAAATATGTATCAATATTAGTCTAATTTACAACTGTATTGTTTTCTCTTTGCTTGGGCCTATAAAATCCTAAAAATAACTCTATCTGCACAGCCATATCTGGCTTGTTTAGTGTTATTAATATGTACTGGCCTGGTTATTTCAGATTAGCTAGTTTCCACTCTATGGAGTCTTCTCGTTTTTAACCAAGCTGTGGTTGGGGTTTTCTTCAGTAGCATTTGGTAATTTGCAAATGTGTTTTCTCCAGCGTGCTCCAAAGGCTTTTGAGTCTTTTCCCATTTACATCAGAAATGTTTCATATTTTACATAATAGCTTCCTCCTCAAGGGGGGAGGGTACCTTATTGGGTTAATATAATTCCCAGATCATTGGGTATCATCTACCCGTCTTCTCTTGTCATTTCTGCTGAATCCAGGCAGTAAAAAAGTCATGGGGTTGAGGGGGTGGTTTGTACGTAAGGGAATTTGTTACCTCCCACGTCACATGTCTTGTTGCAATGTAAAGGTGTGTTCTCCTCTGGGGACTCCAGTGTCTTTCAGCTCAATGTTTGCAAAACGGGCTCTATAATCCCTATGACAGATCATGTGAAATATTTCCATTAGACATTCTGTTTTAATTCAGTGAGCCTGCCTATGTACTACCTTCTTGAACCCAAATGAGCATAATTTCATGGAGAGTGTCATTGTTTTATGGCTGAATACTTCTCAAAAGAGCAACAAGTAAATGTTTTTGCCGTAGAAAAGAGAGAGAGAGAGAGAGAGAGAGAGAGTGTGTGTGTGTGTGTGTGTGTGTGTGTGTGTGTGTGTGAAAAAAGCTGGTCCAAGTCCTAGTGTCCAATCCCATTACACAGCTGTTTAGAGCTGTCAGTTCATACCACTTGGCTGTTCGCTTTGTATATGAAATAGAAGAAACTGTGGGAATGTTACATACAATATTCAGGGCATTAAAAGAGTAATTGTAAAACATCGAAGATCTTCCTCCTGTTCCCTGACCCAGGCGTTCAGTGTCGTGTTTCAGAAGGCAGTGGAGAGGGCCTCTCCAGACGAGAGCCTCAAAGAGCGCATTCTAAACCTGATCGACAGCATCACCTTCTCTGTGTTCCAGTATACCACCCGGGGGCTGTTTGAGTGTGACAAACTGACCTACACCGCCCAAGTGACCTTCCAGGTAAAGAACAGGCGCAGCCTCATGTAGATGGAATAATATGTGTGATAAGTCAAGTTATTGGCATTGCATGCTGTCCTCCAGGAGAAAACCCAAGCCCCATTCCTGCCCTTCAGCATATGTGCAGCTAATACTTGTGGCCTGGGAAAGTTCTTTCCCCTTGTGCTTCTCTCACTGCTAACAATCACAGATGCTTTGGTTCGCATTAAGTTTGCAAATTGCTGTTTAAGCAGTGGTGCCTGCTTGTGGAACCCAAGGAACTGATGGGGAAGGTGGCCTTTAGGGACAGGCGGCTTGTATGTGGAGAAAGGGTAGTTGGTTTGCTGCTGCTGTTTTCATCTTAACTTGACTGTATTTTTAGTGATTTGTTCGTATGTCAACAGCCCAGAGTGCGAGTCCTTTTTATGCCTACACATTGAAATGAAAATAAGTAAATAAATACTGACTGCTGTTATGCCGTAAAATTGCTATAAAGTATGTGCAGTGAGTGACAGTTTGAGAGATGTTACTGTATAAAGTCACCAATCATCCCCTGACAACATGTGAACAATAATAATGGGTGCATGTCGCAGACATGGGGATTGGTCCTGCTTTGAGCAGGGGGTTGGACTAAATGTCCTCCTGAGGTCCCTTCCAGCCCTGATATTCTATGATTCTATGACCATCTCCAGCCCACAGCTGCTGCAGACCCCACTCTCAGGAAATGTGAACTATTCGCTTAGATTCCACAGGCTCTCACCATACTCTGAATGTTTCTTTCATATCGCTAAGTGATCCCACGTGGGCAAAATGGTTAGAGCTGGCCAAAACTGGCACATTGCAGTGACATAATCTGTGTGAAAAATCGTGCAAAATTTTTGGCCAATTCCTTTCTTGTGATTTTGTGCTCACCCACACACACACACACACCCCCAACCCAGGTTTAAGTTTTCATGGTATTTTGGGGAACTGAAAATTCTTTTCAGTGGAACATGTGAAAATCCAACAAATCACTTTGAGATGATTTGGGTTGGATGCCAGTTTACTGACTGTACATTGATAAAGTTCTGGATTTAGTTTAAGATGATTCCTGTATACCAAATGTATTAGCTCTTGGAAAAAAGAAGGGCAAATGCTTTAATTTCTTTAGTGGAATAAGGATGCTTGCATGTAGTTGTTTTGTTTATGTAACAGCTGCTCACTGTACCTCATTGTCCCTAAGGTCATGCATTTTAAGGCTAGAAGGAATCATTGTGTTTATGTATGTAACTGTTTAACCTCCTGCATAGCACAGACCATAGAACCTTGCCTTGCAATTTTTGCATCAAGCCCATAACTTCTATTTGATCTATAAAATATCTTTGCGAAAGATCCCAGTCTTGACGTAGACTGCAAATGATGGAGAACCAACCACATCCCTAAGGCTTCCTCCGTGCCACGAGGGATTCCCAGCTGCTCTCTGTTGCCCCTTTGGACCTGGTCCACAGCCCCATGCAAGTCCTGTTTTAGAACCTTAGCGCTGTTGGGTCAGAAGACTCCATGTGTTTGTTCCAGCTCCTCAGTTTTCTACTCCACGCCTCTGTGATGCATATTTTGCCAGCCCCATTTGGCTTGTGGCAGTTTATACATTTTAGTCACACATTCTGGCATGTGATGACTCTTACAATGAATGTTCTAATCTGTTCTGCTGCACTCCAGGAATCCGTATAGCAGTGCTAAGGTACATCATTTGTTGGACATTGCAGATACTTCTGATGAATAATGAAATTAACATGGTGGAGCTGGACTTCCTGCTTCGATATCCAGCACAGCCAGGAGTCACGAGTCCAGTGGAGTTCCTGTCTAATCACTCATGGGGTGGCATCAAGGTAACTGTTTAACTTAAAATAAATGTCATCAATATCTCGTATCGATATCTCTGAATCAAAGTCCAGTGAAGTAAATGGGAGTCTTCTTGTTAATTCAGTAGGCTTTGGATCAATCCCTCTAGCAGTCAATAGATGGAACACCAGCCACAGTCTAGAGCTAGCACAAAGTGTTGCTTTAGGAAAGTAGTTTTCTCTGGTGGTGAGAGCAATGGGTTCTATTCCTCACTCTGCCACTGGCTCCCTGCATGACCTTGGGCAAGTCACTTTCCCTCTCCATGCATCAGCTTCCCCCTCTGTAACCTCTCAGCAGATGCTGAGTGGTTACAGTTTGCAAAGCACTTTGGGACCTTTGGTGCCCAGGTGCTATGCATGGTCAAGATGATATGGGCAATTTAAGGCTGAGACAAGTATCTGAGGCTGTGGTGCAGACACTACTGCAGGAGGCTGTAGCCCCGACAATACCAGCTGATATGACCTTAGCAAGGCTTGTGCACATGGACATAATGGAACGGTCTAAGAGCTGCCACAGTGGGGGGAGGGAGGGTGAAGGAGTGACCCTTCTGGACTGCCTGACTGCTTGCCAGCCAACCAGCATGGAATGTACTTCCTGATTCAGCAGAGTGCTTAAACATATGCCTAACTTCAAGCATATGACTAGTCCACTGATGTCAGTGGGTGACTCCTCTGTTTACAGTTATACATATGGTTAAGTATCTTGCTGAATCGGGAGCCATATCTGTAGTTGTATTGCTGCTGATGACCAATCTCTGGTAACTGCTGTGATCTAGGAATGTGATGAAGGTGTTTGTTTGTGGAACTTTATGACACATCTCTCCTGATGCCCATGCAGGTGTTAGTTTAAAGCATTCTGGAGCATGGCCACTGAGCTTTCTGCGCTGCAGTGGGTTCTGGACCTGATATCTTGTCTATTAATGACCCCTAATTTCTGTGCTGGGGTGAGGTGGTACAATGTAGTGTGGGAACCACTGCTTCTGAGATCAAACATTCTTATGAACCAGGACAGACTCAAACTAGACTGTGGTTAAAAAACAGAGAGCCCTGCTACCATCTTGATTAACCCCCCTCCCCCCATTTTTCATTTTTGGGAAACCATTGGATCAAAGCTTCAAGATGCAAAGGGACCATGGGCTCATGAACCAGGGCAGCTAATGCACCCCATCCCCCTCATTGTTAATGCAGAAGATGGGCACCCAGGGACTTCAGGTCTCAGCGTGAACTTGGCCACAGGCTGAGACCTGTCATCTCCACAGGCTGTACCTCTATATTAAAGATGCAGGTAGCTGAAATCTGCTCCATTTTACACATGCACTGAACTGTTTCAAAGTTGTCAATGTTGTCCTCACTGCTCTAAGTTTTAACTGGCAGTGCCATGTAAAATGTTGTTGGAACTTTGAGGCCAAACTAGCCCTGCTCATTCTTGCAGAGATGTTGCATAATAATGAATGATTTTTTTAAAAATAAACACAAGTCGTCTGTTCTTCCATAGTTCAGTGAGGTGTTTTACATGTTGAGATGGCAGCATTTTATTTTTGACCTTTTAAAAACAAATTCAATGACTATTTCAGGTTAGTGCACAATAAAAACACGTGTTTCTGAGCATAGCAAATTCACCCTTTTGTAACAGAATGTTGCATTGTGTAAATATCTCAGTAAAAGAATCTTTGTTCAGCTCATGAACTCTTTGTTACCAAATACTACTAAATAGCCATTAGATTGTCCTCTGTGATCATTGTTTACAGTATTGATTCTACTACAAATTATATGCACGATGTAGACTTTATTAGTGTTTATGTTCCATTACTGTGTGTTGATTTATTAGCTTTTGAGGTTTTGGCAATTGTGGTTACTTGAGGAACAGTTCTCGTACAACCATTTTGTCACAGTCTGCTATAATTAGGTTAATTAGTCATGGCTTCCATACAGCTTATTAGCAGGCTAAACTTTCCTTTCCTTTTATCAGGAAGATTAATGCTGTAATAAATTGTTTCTTCAATAAAGCTTGAATAAAGTATATTTCAGATTCATATTTCAAATTCTAAATAGAATTTAGGCTTCTATTTAATTTTTTTATGGGAACATTGAAAAGTTACTATGCTAAATGCTGCAGTTGCCAGAGGTTTCAGGCTAAGATAGTTGTGCCAAAGGATATCTGACGTTAATATTTGAGGCCCATTTTGGGCGGGCATAGTGACTTTGAAGAAAACCTTATTAACATGTTGGGGGACTTGGTGTACAAACAGCCATGTCAGAATTAACTATTATCATTACTTTATTACTAATGCATGCATACTAATCATGCTGTACAGTTCTATAGCTCATTCCATCCAGTGATCTCAGACAATCGTGATTTCATCTTCACAGCTCCCTGTGAACTCGTCCAAGGTTTCACAGACCCATGGACAGAACTCAGGAAGCTTGGATCCCTGTTGCCCTCTTTAACCATTGAGCCAACTGGCACTGTACAAAATGGCAGCAGTCTAGGGCTATGCACAGCCCTGTGCACTGTAATACTCAGGTTCCTCACGGCAACATTAAATTAAACAGACTCCTACTTGACTCTGTCTTTGGGGTACTTTGCAGAGGATCATCCCCATTTTTCTTCCCTCCCATCACTGAGGCTGTATTTCAATGGAGGAGGGCTGAATGAGAGTCCTTTCCAAACTCATCTACGCCACTTCTTGGAGGCCAGAGATCAAGATCACTTCACGCAGATTTGATGTACTCCCAGCCCATCAGACACCATTCAAAATGTAGTCTAATTGCCCATCTGTTCCCCAGGTACTTCACACAGCCAAAACCTACTGTTCACAATTCTACTTGGAAAAGAGATGTAAAAATAGCACCAGGAGGGTCAGTGGTCATTGTGTCTCATTGATTCTAGAGCAAGTTAGCTTAGTTTATAATAAAAACATGTTTGGTTTTTTTTCTAATTGCACATTTCACACTTAGCCTGGGATCCAAGAGTCAAACTGAGCACTTTCCTTCTCAAGTATCCCTCTGAGCACTTTCCTTCTCAAAGATGCGTGAGAAGGAAAGTGCCGCGAATACATTGGGCCGTTAATACAAAAGACCTGTGCCGCTAATACACTGAGACGTCCAGTTCCTCCATTACTTATGGTTGCTCACTAGTTGTTGTACTCCTTCCCAGGCAATGCCAGTTCATTCAGTACCTTCTGTTACTGTCTTCTGCCAGTTCCTCTTTGGCCTTCCTTGCTCTCTCTTTCCTCGCTTTGGTACCCAATTCAATGCTTGCTTAGCATGTCTCCCATCTTCCATATGGTGGAACTTTAATTTGGTGTGGAGAGCTCTGACCAGATGTTGTTCATCCTTCCAAAAATGGTGTTTCTTCTCCTAATCCCATACGAATATCTTTATCAGAGTCACCTTCCAATGTCATCACATTCCCCTGGTAGCAGAACTCGTCCACCTGTTTGATTTCTTTTCTGTCCATGTACAACTTTGCATCTGTTGTCCACTTTCCTACCTACATAATCTTGGTTTTCTCTGCATTTACTTTCAATCCAATTTTTGTTGCTTCCTTTTCTACCTCTGATGTAAAGGCAATCATTCCATTCCATGTCATATTTAGTAAAGCAATGTCATTGGCAAAGTCAAGGTCATGTAACTCATTTTGGCTAACACGTTTTACCCTGTCCATTATGTCTTTTGTTGCCAGCTAATGCACAGATAAAAAACCACTCAGTAAGGCCTGTATCTGATCTTAGTGCTCATGTACTTCCATCATATAAACTCCTTATTACCTTGGTCAATGTATCTGGAGTCCCATAGTTTCTAGCCATATTACACAAGGTCTCTGTGTAGACACGGTTGAACACTTCCTTTAAAGTTGGTTAGGATGGATTTTTGATGATCTTTCAGAGTGAATATCTGTTCACAACATGATCTACCTGGATAGAACCCAGCCTGTTCTTCTCATAATGTTTCATTCACTAACTTCTTCATGCTGTTCAGCATAACAGTAGTGAATACTTTGCCTGGGACTGATAACATTGCAATACTTGTCCAGTTCCTGCACTGAGTAAAATCACCCTTTTTTGGGCAATGCCTTAATGATACCATCTTTCCATTCTTGATGAACATGTTCTACTTGAATTCTGTCAACCCCAGGAGCTTTCTCCTGTTTGAGGCCTTTGATGGCTTGTAGTGAGGCAGAGTAGCCACCCTCCAGTATGGAGGTGGTTAACTCCTCTTGGTGGGCACAACTAACCCCATCCCATCTCCCTCACAGGAAGTGCAGAGGCAGGGCAGGAAATATAAGAGCAGGGCCCTGCACTCAGTTGGGGATGGACTAGGGAAGGAGGCAGATGTCATTCCTAGGGAGCTGAACCCTTAGCTGAACCCACGATCGACAGTGGAGAGAACAGGCAAACCATTGGCTCAGGAGGCAGAAGACTCTGGGGAGAGACTGGAGGAAGGGCCGCCTGTCTGTGAGACTAAGAGCCAAGTCTTAGTGGTGACAGAGCAGTGCCAGCAGCAGCTGGTAGGAAATAGCCTAGGGAAGCAAGACATTGGTCCAGTTGTGCTGCCAAGACATGAATCAGCAGCCACACGATTCCATGCTGACCCTGTGGCAGGATTGCCCATCACTTCTATGGCCCTGGTCTGGGACCCAGTGGAGTAGGGTGGACCCGGGTCTCCATACCCCTGATTCCTGCCCCCACACGTGGCACTGGCTGTGCACTCACCTTAGGCCAGAAGGCCTTAACCATAGACTGTTGCTGTTTGCCCTGGCCTGGAGGCTGAGGGCTATAGACTGGTTAAGTGCTTAGCCCACGCCCAGGGGGCGAGACCGGGAGGCCGATGCTGACTGGAGGTGTGCCAAATCCTCCTGTGAGAGACCTGAACTGCTATTAGGCCAACTTGCACAATTGCAGGTCAAGACTCCACCCAATGAATTTCCGTGCCAACTTCTTGATGCTGCTGGAAGAGGGTGCTGTCACCCTGAGGGGGAAGAGGGTTACATGGCTGCTTTAATTTAATCAGGTGTTATTGGTTCCTCTTCTATTTCTAACTTAGCATTGGCATTTCTCTCAAATCTGTCCATGATCATTGGCTCTGGACAGTTTAATATAGAATGGAAATGTTTTTTCCATGTTCTGACTTGTTCTTCATGCATTTTCAACATTTGTCCATGAGATTGCCTGATGGGCATCATCTGCATTAGTCTGGTTCTTTCTTAATGGTCCTTCATTATTCTATAGAGTTTTTTGAAGTCTCTTCTCTGTGCTGCTTCTTCTGCCTCTGCAGCCTTCTCCTGAGCCCAGGCATTTCTATCTTGCCTATATCTCTTCTTTATCTCTTTGTCATTTTCTCTGTATCTTGCATCCACCTGTAAGAGTTCTGCCTGTGTCTTGCACTGTTCCTTTTTTTCTTTCAGAGCTAGAAGCTCCTCAGTTGCTATCTATTTTCCAGATGTAATCCATGCATCTTTCTTCCACCCTCTTTAGTGGCCCACTTCCTTCTCTGCTGTCTCAACTACTGTCTTCTTCCACTTTTTCCTCCCACTTTTCTTCCCACTTCCACTTCTTTCATGTAGGTAAAACCTTCCTGCAACAGAAACTGTTCAGTTAAGTTAAACCAAAACTTGAGGACTGTAGATGCAGAGGGAGCTCATAACCTAAGAATGACAGATCTCAGCAAAAGCCAAATGGATGCTAAGATCTTGAGACATTGAATCCTGATAAGTAAATCGTAACAAGAGCAGGCATATGCAACGTACATACTTTAATATGTAACCTGGCACAGTTTACATGAGAAATGAAAAAAATACCATCTGAATATACTTGGTGTTGGTGAGACAAGATGGGTAGGGAGTGGCAAGATGGTGTCAGATGATGCTATGTTCTTATACTCAGGAGGAGGAATGCATGAAAGAAGTGTAGGAATTATGCAGGATAACATCACATTGAAGACCCTGCTGTTTTGGAAGCCAGTTAACAACAGAATAACAATAGTCAAGCTGCAAACAAATGCAGCAGGTGACATTGAAAAGGACACATTCTACAAGCAGATACAGCAAATATTGACTTATGTGCCTAAATAAGACATCAAGTTGATGATAGGTGTGCAACAGCTCCAGTATCTGGG
The DNA here is from genome assembly GCF_965152275.1 of Natator depressus. Lineage (NCBI taxonomy): Eukaryota > Metazoa > Chordata > Testudines > Cheloniidae > Natator > Natator depressus. Next base: position 24,734,509 of record NC_134247.1, on the reverse strand, counting down.
AAGAAGTTATGGGTACAGCAGTGGAAGACATCTGAACTGATAATGGCGAATGGCTCTTGAATCTCTGTGGCACAAACATAGGCGACAGTCTGTTCCAGAACAAGAGGATTCAGAAGCCCACATGGAAATCACCAGATGATGTGACTGTCAACCAAATAGACGATGTGTGTATCTCAGAGATGGCACCTTCTTTGAGGGATGTCAGAGCCAGCAGAGGAGCAGATGTTGGCTCAGATAATTATCTTTAGTGGCCAGATTACAACTTAAACTAAAAAAAGATCACAATGATGAACAAAAAGAGTGTTATAACAGTAAAGGAGTTCAATGACAAAAAAATGCAGATCAGACTCCAGATTGCCCTTAGCAACTGTTAGTGTGTTTTGCAGGACCCGGCTGATGATGAAGTTCTCAGGCATCAGACCTGGTAGTAAAAGTGCTTCAGTCATAGTCCAAATGGTCACAGGCCCTGAAGCCCAGTCTGGGCCTGGATCAAGAAGAAAGGGGATTGGAATCTGTAGTGCAGAGTTTATTAGAAAATATCTTTATGTTTGCATGGCTCTGTAGTTAGCTTTAAATACGAATCATCAGGCAAGAAACTTTATTAAGAAGGAGTTAAGAGGCAATGCTAATCTTTCTGCATAAAACATCCTTTTGAAATAATAGGTGGATCTGTCTGACTTGGGTGAAATAAGGGGGAATGGGGCAAAATCAGCCTTGTGGTGGAAAGAAGCTAGCTATAACAGGGTTCAAAAAAGAACTAGATAAGTTCATGGAGAGTAGGTCCATCAATGGCTATTAGCCAGGATGGGCAGGGATGGTGTCCCTAGCCTCTGTTTGCCAGAAGCTGGGAATGAGCGACAGGGGATGGATCACCTGATTATTTGTTCTGTTCATTCCCTCTGGGGCACCTGGCATTGGCCACTGTCGGAAGACAGGATACTGGGCTAGATGGACCTTTGGTCTGACCCAGTATGGCCATTCTTTTGTTCTTCAACTGAATTAGAGAGAGATTAGTATTTCTCCACAACAGCCAAATCATAGGAAACCTCTGATGCACTGTTAATATGGCTTCTTACAATTCAGATTATTCTGTGGCTTAAGATAAAAATGTATAAATGTCCTTCATTTTCATGGTGCAGTGGATCCAAATCAGCTCCTTTTAGAATAACTTGATTGTAGGTCGCAGACCAGAGCCACTCAGGGTATGTATATACTGTAGTAAGAGATGTGATTGCAGTATGTGCATATCTCAGCTAATTTTGTTCCAGCTAACTTGAGTAACAATAGCAATGAAGCCACCACAGCACAGGCAGCAGTAGGGTACGAGCCAGCCAGGACTCTGGGTATGTACTCTAGGGCTAGCCTGTGCTGTGGCAGCTTCACTGTTACTGTTGTTTGAGCTAGCAGATCAAAGCTAGCTCAGGTATGCCTACGCGTGCTGCACTCATGTCTCTAATTGCAGTGTAGACATACGCTCAGACTGGGGCAGGGTCGTGGAAATTGGCCTCTGTGTGCCCAAGGTGGAGAAATCCCACCTGTGCTGTGTCCACTGCTGCTGCTCCTCAGGTTTTCTGGTGGTGGGAGGGGACAGCTTTAAGTGCTGCCTTGGTCTTCCTGGGTGAAGGTGTTGAATTAGCTCATGCTCCAGCTGCCACAACACCCGTTTTGCTCCCATCTCAATTCTTCCCTCTCCCTGTCTTTGTCATCCCCTGATGGACTCTCTGCCACCACCACCCTCTGCTAGGGCTGCAATAAATGTCGTTTGACTCGGACCCCTCCTCTTTTAACCCTTTCTCCCCCTATGCGATCCTGTGCCTGATGACTCTACCCAGGCATTTTTGGTCTTCTTTATGTAGATGCCCATTTTCCAGGTCTGATTTCTTTTGTGATATTTTCTGCAGCCTCTATTCCTTACTGAATGCAAATGCATCCCATAGGATAAGTAAAACGTATTATAATAAGTAAGAATACACCTGGCCGACTAGGATTACTTTTTCATCTCAATCACTCCCATCATCTCTTTCTGAAAAGGAAGAATTTTCATTATGTAGATATGAAAAAGGAACTGAAAGGACATAGTTTAATAAATGTGATGTCAAATAATAAGCTCTAAATACTGAATTCAGCTTTTGAGGAGAACAGCAGTAGACAAAGTAGCATATTAACTCCATATTTATAATTTTGCAAAATGCAGATGATAAGATTGTGCATGTGGCTTATGAGATAAAATACTGAATCATATATTTTGCATTTAAGAAAACTGCTTTCTTGACAAAGGAACTGAAGACTCTCTTTTGCTTCTCCCTCTGAGTACTTTTTAGTCACTTATATTATCCATTCTTCGCAAAGATTCATTTTGACACAAACTGCTGCATATATATAATGCACATTGTGTTCTTTGAACATCGCCAGGGTCTTTTGATCAAGTGGGTCAGATATAAAAGGCTAACAGCTCATTGGCTACATTGTATGTTCAAAATATTAATGACAGAATATCATAGTCTTAATTAAATCCGTTTCATTTACTCCATTCTAAATATGTAATGGTATTTTTTGGAATATCTTTGATAGAACACTGTAAAGCCCAGTGGCTGAGGCAGGCTAAGGGGCAGTCCAGAGCAGTGGTCAGGTGTGCATGGGTGGTCCGGTAGCCGGGCGGTCAATTAGTATCAGATGTGTCCAGTGCAATTTTCAGAGTTCTCACAGGGGTCACTAGGCAGAAGATCCAATCCAAGGGGCCAGGTCAGAGAGTTAGGAATGTGAGGTCAGGTGAGGCAGCCAGGCAAGGCGGTCTAGGCAACAGCCGGTAGCTCAGACAGCTTCCTCTTCCTGTTGGGGTCTGTATATATCCATATATCTAATGTGAATGATGTCTGTGCAGCCAAGCGGGGGCCTGGAGTGTGGCTGCTGTGGAGCTGTAAGCCTTTAGCACTAAGGCTGTCGATGAGAGGCAGTGTCTCAATGTGCTGCTGTGGCATGGAGGCCATCTAGAGACACAGCAAGCCTGGGTTCAATACTGGGATCCTCACATCACCCCCATCCCTTGGGGTGACCTTGGGGGTTCCAAAGGACTGGACTTATCCATGTGGAAGGCTCCAATCTTTTCAGGAGTGTGCACATAATGGTTTTGTTCCCAGAACTGCACCTGTGGCCTGTACCTTTCCCACTCAACAGGTAACATATCTTCCCTCTTCATATATGGAAGTCTAGGATCTCTTGGACAAAGTACTACTGTCATCTAGGAGATTGTATGTAGCGTTGTTGTAGCTGTGTTGGTCCCAGGACATTAGAGAGATGAGGTGGGTGAGGTACCAGCTTTAGTGGTGCTGTATATCTCGTAAGACATCATTGAGTAGATGCTGAAAGATCACGGGTATGTTAATAAGTCTGAAATGCATCACCAGGTATTTAAAGGGGCCATACTGAGCAGATTCTGACAAGATTGCAAGCCTCTCTGATATCTACCTTGGTGAATACACAGGCTGCTCCTACCTGGCCCAAGAGCTCTGGGATCAGGGTAGAGGGTATTGATTCCATATGGTGATTTTATTTACGGTATGGTAGTCCACACGTTGTCTTAAGGAGCCATCTTTCTTCTTCAAAAAGTGGACAGGGGCCTTGGCTGGGGACATAGAACACAGGAAAAACCTTTCTCCAGATTCTTATGGATGTAGCCCTTAAGGCCAGCTAATTTGGGTTCTGACATGGAATATATTCGGCTGAATGGAATCTTGGCGTCAGGCTGCAGGCAGTTGGATTCCTGGTGTGGGGGTAGCGTGTCTGCATTTTGTTTGTGAATACATCTGAAAACTCTTGGTATTTTGAGGGGAGTGTGATGGCTGACCCTAAGAGCAAGGAAGCCCACTCTGTTGCCTGAGCATCTCCCCCTGATTCCAAAGCCTGAGCAAGGAGTCCAGCCTGAGGTTCCAGTGGTTCAAGCTTGAAAGTCAGGAGGTAGTTGTCTCAGCAAAACTCGGAATGAAACGCCACAGTGTTCTGACGCCAAGAGATATGAGGGTCATGTTTTGCCAACCATGGGATTCTTGAGTATCCAAGGGAAGGGTGGGGACCAGATCAGGTTAAACTGAAGGAGCTGCTGGTGCTCCCCAGCTATGACCTCCAAAACTGTAGTTTCTTGACTGATGGGGCTAGAGGCAAGCAGTGATCCAGTGATGGATCCATCATCCATCTCAACTAAATCAGGAGCAGTCTTAGGCTGTATTGGTAGGCCAAGTATGTGAGGCATGGTAGCGCCCATGAAGTTATTGCCAGCCTGAAAGTCAGTCAGGGCCTTGTTGGTGGGACGTACCTGTCCAGAATCCCGGAGCTGGCATTTTACAGTGGTAGGTGTGGGATATTTTCAAGATGTCAGGCCAGGCACCTGGAATAGGTTGCTGGAGGAAGCTTTGTGGAGTTTTCCCAGTGTTGCCCAGGCTTGACCCCCTTAACAAGGCTGGGCATGGTCATTTCCCAGAATCATGCAGTTCGGGGACTTGTTAGGACAGACAGACACCACGTGGCTGGTGCCAGCACAATAAAAATATAAGTTCACATGCTGTTGGCATTCCTGTTTGGAAGGGTCCAGTCAGGCCTATGTTGTATTCACCTGCGTGGGGGAGGGAGCCTTTACAAGGGATGTGGGCAGTGCCTGGATGTGGGATGGAATCCATTTCCTCTCATGTCACTGCTCACTAAATCAGGTGTTGCTTCGGAGGCACAGCTCATTAAATGCATCTTGATCCGCAGGAGGCTCCATGCAGGCAAGCTCGTCTTTTATTTCCTCAATGAGACCAAGATGAAATTGGTGTAGCTGGGCTGGCTCATTCCAAGCCATATCCATCACAGAGTTCTGTTAACAGTACCGTGGGTTTGGGTCCTGAAGGTCAGTGTAGGCCGTGGGGCCTCAAAAGACCTTCCCACTTGTAGTTCTGTGATCTGTTCCCTCAGAGTGCAGTTTTCCACCCCAAACTGATCCATTGTGGCCTGTAAGGCTTGGTTTTCCACCTGTAGGCAAGTGTTCTACTCCTGGAGGCTCAGCGTACCCTGGGGCACCTGTGATGCCATATCTGTGGATTCCATGCCTAGAAGGAGACCAAACTCATCTGAGCAAACTGTAATGCCTGGTGGCCAAGGTGGGCCAGAGGGCAGTCCAGAGCAGTAGTCAAGTGTCTGCAGATAGTCTGTTAACTAGGAGGCCAGTTGGTATCAGAGGAGTTCAGGGTCGGAGCAACACTCAGAGTTCTCGCAGGGGTCAGTAGCTGGAAGATCCAATCCAAGGGGCTGAGTCAGTGGATTAGGGAGGCAAGGTGAAAAGTCAAGTCAGGCAAGGCAGCAAGACAAGATGGTCTAGGCAGCAACCAGTGGGAACAGCGTGTTTCTCAGACAGCTTCCACTTCTTGTTGAGGTCTTCGTATAGTTCAGGTAACCTGTGAGAATGCTGTCTGTCTGGCCAATCAGGGGTTTGGGGGTATAGCAGCTGTGGGCCTTTTGCACTAAGGTTTTGCTCTGTGTTTGTCAGGATGTTAGAGTAGGGGCCCAGACAGAGACAGATGCATCTGGGAGGTGAATGCCTGGCTGCAAGGATGGTGTCGCCAGGAGAGCTTTGGCTTCCTTGACCATGGGATGCTGTTCCGGGAAGAAGACTGCTAAGCAGATAAGGGGTCCATCTATCGAGGAAGGGGAAGAGCATATTTGGATACTGTGGGAGGATTGACTAGGTCCAGAGGCCCCCTGCTGGAGGCCTCATGGCCCTGCCTTACCCCGCCCCAGAATAAAAGTAGTGAGACGTCCTCCAGGCAGCTTACAGGGGCTGCAGAGGAGTAGCCAATAAAAGACGCTGCTGGAGAGACCAATCAGGAGCCAGAAAGGCCATATATAAGACAAGCAGCAGAGCTCGGCGTTTGAGGAGCGAAGACCGAATGGCTGGCTGGCTGGCTGGAAGGAAGGAAGGAAGGAAGGAAGGAAGAGCAGCAGGACCATGGACAGCTCCCTGCAGACAGGACTGAAGCCCAGGGAAGGCTGCTGAAGACCCGTTGCCTGGCTGGCGGGAAGAGCAGCAGGACCACGGACAGGTCAATGTGGGCTGGCTGAAGCCCAGGGGGACTGAGCACAGGGCCTGGCAAGGCCAGCAAGGGTGCCAAGATGTGCCCCACTGGTCTGGTTGAGAATTGAGCCCAGGGAGGCCAGCTGAAAAACCACCATCTGCGGGTACTGAGATGGGCCCTGGCTGGTTGGCTGAAGAAGGGAGTGCCTCTGGGAGAAGCCTTAGAGCTATGGACCCATACCAGGGCCATGATAAGAACTTGGACTGTATACCCCTGAATGAGGGACAGTGTGTGCAGCTCGGCTGGAGGGCTGAGCTGCTGAAGATCTGCCAAAAGAACATTGGCTGGGGGGCACGGCACTCGATGTATGACCAAAAAACAAAAATAGGCTCACACCCAACCAAGAAAAAGGGGACCATCCATGAGAGGTGGGTGCCACCCTGTGAAAAAGAACTGTGTATACAGGCATTGTCGGCCAGAGAAAGGGGGCGCTAGCAAGAGTTTGGGTGCTGACCCAGTAACAGATACAGACTGGTTAGCTTAGTGAGGAGGGCTTCAAACTAGGTTCAATGGGGGCAGGTGACAAAAGCCCACAGGTAAGTCAAAAACATGGAAACCTGGGAGAAGGGTTGGAATCTGGGGGGAGCATGGGCTGTTATAGCAGGGATAAGGGAAAGACCAGAGAGAACATGGCGGGGATGGGGGATCATTTCAGTATCTTAGATGTCTGTATACTAATGCGAGAAGTATGGGGAATAAGCAGGAAGAATTTGAAATGCTAATTACTAAACACAACTATGACATAGTTGACATCACAAAAACTTGGTGGGATAATGCACCTGACTGGAATATTGGTATAGAAGGGTACAGTTTGCTCAGGAGGGAAATATAGGGAAGAAAGGGAGGAGGTGTTGCCTTATATATCAAAGATGTGTATACATTTGGAATGAGGTTAAGCTGGAAAGAGGAGACAGGCTTGTTGAAAGTCTCTGGTAAGGATAAAAGGGGTAAAAAACAAGGGTGATGTCATAGTAAGAGTCTACTACAGACCACCTAATTAGGAAGAAGAGGTGGATGAGGCTTTTTTTTTTAAAGAACTAACAAAATCACCCAAAGCACAGGACTTGCTAGTGAGGGGCCACTTCAACTACCCCGACATCTGTTGGGAAAATAACACAGCAGAGCACAGATTATTCAGCAAGTTCTTGGAATGTACTGGAGACAATTTTTTTATTTCAGAAGGTGGAAAAAAGCTACTAGGGGAGAGGCTGTTCTAGATTTGATTTTGACAAATAGTGAGGAACTGGTTGAAAATTTGGGAGTGTAAGGCAGCTTGGGTGAAAGTGATCATGAAATGATAGAGTTCATGATTCTAAGGAATGGTAGGAGGGAAAACAGCAAGATAAAGATAACGGATTTCAAGAAGGCAAACTTTAGGAAACCCAGGGAGTTGGTAGGTAAGATCTTATGGGAAGCAAGGTTAAGGGGAAAAACAGTTCAAGAGAGTTGGCAGTTTTTCAAAGAGACATTATTAAGGGCACAAGAGCAAATTACCCCACTGCACAGGAAAGATAGGAAGTTTGGCGAGATCGGAAGGATGGTCATTATCTGGCTAACCAGGAAATCGTCAGTGATCTGAAACTCAAAAAAGAGTCCTACAAAAAGTGGAAACTAGGTCAAATTACAAAGGATGAATATAAACAAATAACAAGTATGTAGGGACAAAATTAAAAAGGCCAAGGCACAAACTGAGATTAAACTAGCCAGAGATGTAAAGGTAACAAGAAAACATTCTGCAAATACATTAGAAGCAAGAGAAAGACCAAGGACAGGGTAGGCCCGTTACTCAATGAGGGGTTGGGGAAACTAGCAGAAAATGTGGAAATGGCAAAAGTGCTAAATGACTTTTTTGTTTCAGTTTTCACCAGAAAGGTTAGTAGTGATTGAACATCTAACTGAATGCCAGTGAAAATGAGGTAGGATCAGAAGCTAAAATAGGGAAAGAATAAGTTAAAAAATTTCTTAGGCAAGTTAGATGTCTTCAAGTCACCAGGGCTTAATAAAATACATCCTAGAATACTCAAGGAGCTGACTGAGCAGATATCTGAGCCAGTAGTGATTATCTTAGAAAAGTCATGGAAGACAGAGATTCCAGCGGACTGGAAAAGGGCAAATATAGTGCCAATCAATAAAAAGGGAAATAAGGAGGACCTGGGAATTACAGACCAGTCAGCTTAACTTCAGTACCTGGAAAGATATTGGAGCAAATAATTAAGCAATCAATTTGCAGACACCTAGACGATAATAAGGTGATAACTAACAGTCAGCATGGATTTGTCAAGAACAAATCATGTCAAACCAACCTGAGAGCTTTCTTCGACAGGATAACAAGTCTTGTGGCTGGGGGGTGGGGGTGGGAAGTGGTAGATGTTGTATATCTTTACTGTAGTAAGGCTTTTGATACTGTCTCTCATGACCTCCTCATAAACAAACTAGGGGAATACAACCTAGGTGGAGCTACTATAAGGTGGATTCATAACTGGTTGGAAAACTGTCCCAAGAGAGTAGTTATTAGTGGTTCACATTCAACCTGGAAGGGCATATTGAGTGTGGTCCCACAGGGATCAGTTCAATGTCTTCATTAATGATTTAGAAAATTGCAGAGAGAGTACACTTTTAAAGTTTGTAGATGATTCCAAGCTGAGAGGGGTTGCAAGTGAGAGGATAGGATTAAAATTCAAAATGATCTGGACAAACTGGAGAAATGGTCTGAAGTAAATAGGATGCAATTCAGTGCACAAGAGAAAATAAGAACAAATGCAAAGTATTCCACTTAGGAAGCAACAATCAGTTGCACACATAAAAATGGGAAATGACTGCCTAGGAAGTAGTACTGCGGAAAGGGATCTGGGGGTCATAGTGGATCACAAGCTAAATAAGACTGAACCATGTAATACTATTACAAAAAAAGCAAACCTCATTCTGGGATGTATTAGCAGGCTGTAAGCAAGACATGAGAAGCAATTCTTCTGCTCTACTCCACACTGATATGGTCTCAACTGGAATATTGTGTCCAGTTCTGGGCATCACCTTTCACGAAAGATGTGGACAAATTGGAGAAAGTCCAGAGGAGAGCAACAAAAATGATGAAAGGTCAAGAAAATATAATCTGAGGGAAGATTGAAAAAAAATGGATTTGTTTAGTCTGGAGAAGAGAAGATTGAGGGGGGACATGATAACAGTTTTCAAGTACATAAAAAGTTGTTACAAGGAGAAAAATTGTTCTCGTTAACATCTGAGGATAGAACAAGAAGCAATGGGCTTAAATTGCAGGAAGGGTGGTTGAGGTTGGACTCTAGGAAAAACTTTGCAACTGTCAGGGTGGTTAAGCACTGTAATAAATTGCCTAGGGAGGTTGTGGAATCTCCATCATTGGAGATTTTTAAGAGCAGGTTAGACAAACACTTGTCAGGGATGGTCTAGATACTACTTAGTCCTCCCATGAGTGCACAGGACTAGACTTGATGACCTCTCGAGGTCCCTTCCAGTGCTATGATTCTGTAATTCTATGGCTGATGGTTCAGTGCACCGTTGTGGCCAAGGATGCAATCTAGAGACCCCATGGGCCTGGGTTCAAAAGCAGTGTCCAGGCAAACACACAGATTACAACTCTCCCACATGTATTTATCTGTGCTCATCTGAAACTTTCCTAAGGGCATAAGAATGGGCCCTTGGTACGACCCAATGCAGCCAGTTAATCCACTTGCCTTCTACAGTGGCCACTGCTAGATGTTTCAGAGGGATTGAATATAATGGTGAATTTCAAGTAATCAATCCACTATTGCCCAGTCTCAGCTTCGGGCAATTGGAGGTTTAAGGACAGCTGGACCATGTGATTGTGTCCCTTACCATTTTGGCTAATAGCCATTGATGGACCTATCCTCACTGAAATGTTCTGTGCTGCATGGGAACACTTAGTTATTCATTTTAACCTGTTAGCTGAAATAATTTTTATATCTGATTGAACTCTTCCTATTGGCAGACTGACACTGGTCTCCATCTTAAGGTTTGCTGCTGGGCAGATCAGAGATGAACCTCTGAAGTGGTGACTTCTCACCTGGGTGGCAGCATAGAAATGTGGCTTCTTCAGGTGCTTCCATGCCTCTCACAATGATTCCTGCAGCCTTTGTGCCTCAATAACTCTCCAAACAAGGACATAACCTGCTAGAGTGTGGGGGGTTATTTCTAACCCACCATCACAAATATGGATTCTACTGTCTTGGGATTTGTTGAAGCAAAGGTCATGTCCATTCTCTAGAAATATTAATCCACCCTCTATCTGGAGGGAATCGTGCAAAACTGTCACAGAATACACAGGCGCACCAGCTTGTAGGGTTTGGGGGTTTTTTGGGTGTGGGGGGGCAGATTAATCTAATTTCCTAGGGTTTTAAAATAATAAATACAAATTCCATCATGTGCAGCTGTAACAACTCTCCAGAGTAGTCCTCAGCAGTGTTTAAATCTAGGGTCTATAGCACACACCTCTACCACTTGAGGTAAAGACATTACAGAATCAGCTGGCATATGCAGGAGTAGCCCCATTTTACAGGCAGCATACTCAAGCACATGGATGTGGTGGCTTCTTTCTGAAAAGCAGTGTGGCTAGGAGACTTAGGGTATGTCTACACTACGAAATTAGGTCGAATTTATGGACGTCGGTTTTTTAGAAATCATTTTTATATTGTCGATTGTGTGTGTCCCCACACAAAATGCTCTAAGTGCATTAACTCGGCGGAGCGCTTCCACAGTACCGAGGCTAGCGTCGACTTCCAGAGCGTGGCACTGTGGGTAGCTATCCCACAGTTCCCGCAGTCTCCGCTGCCCATTGGAATTCTGGGTTGAGATCTCAATGCCTAATGGGGCAAAAACATTGTCGCAGGTGGTTCTGGGTACATATCGTCAGGCCCTCCCTCCCTCCCTCCGTGAAAGCAATGGCAGGCAATCGTTTCGCGCCTTTTTTCCTGGGTTACCTGTGCAGACGCCATACCACAGCAAGCATGGGGCCCGCTCAGATCACTTTTGCAATTAGGAGCACATTAAACACCACGTGGATTATCCAGCAGTACTGCCAAAGCGAAACCGGGCGAGTAGGCAACATCAGCGCGGTGACGAGAGTGATGAGGACATGGACACAGACTTCTCTCAAAGCACGGGCCCTGGCACTGTGGGCATCATGGTGCTAATGGGACAGGTTCATGCCGTGGAATGCCGATTCTGGGCCCAGGAAACAAGCACAGACTGGTGGGACTGCATAGTGTTGCAGGTCTGGGACGATTCCCAGTGGCTGCGAAACTTTCGCAAGCATAAGGGCACTTTCATGGAACTTTGTGACTTGCTTTCCCCTGCCCTGAAGCGCCAGAATATCAAGATGAGAGCAGCCCTCACAGTTGAGAAGTGTGTGGCAATAGCCCTGTGGAAGCTTGCAACACCAGACAGCTACCGATCAGTCGGGAATCAATTTGGAGTGGGCAAATCTACTGTGGGGGCTGCTGTGATGCAAGTAGCCAATGCAATCAAAGATCTGCTGATATCAAAGGTAGTGAATCTGGGAAATGTGCAGGTCATAGTGGATGGCTTTGCTGCAATGGGATTCCCTAACTGTGGTGGGGCCATAGCCAGAACCCATATCCCTATCTTGGCACCGGAGCACCAAGCCGCCGAGTACATAAACCGCAAGGGGTACTTTTCAATAGTGCTGCAAGCTCTGGTGGATCACAAGGGACGTTTCACCAACATCAACGTGGGATGGCCGGGAAAGATACATGACGCTCGCATCTTCAGGAACTCTGGTCTGTTTCAAAAGCTGCAGGAAGGGACTTTCTTCCCAGATCAGAAAGGTTTCAGAGTAACAGCCGTATTAGTCTGCATTCGCAAAAAGAAAAGGAGTACTTGTGGCACCTTAGAGACTAACCAATTTATTTGAGCATAAGCTTTCATGAGCTACAGCTCACTTGTAGCTCACGAAAGCTTATGCTCAAATAAATTGGTTAGTCTCTAAGGTGCCACAAGTACTCCTTTTTTTTTTCCAGATCAGAAAATAACCGTTGGGGATGTTGAAATGCCTATGGTTATCCTTGAGGACCCAGCCTACCCCTTAATGCCCTGGCTTTAAGACACCAGGGTGGTTAGAAGAGCACAGCAGGGCGTGGTGCGCATCAGAGAAGCTTTGAAAACCAGTTTCATGACTGGCCAGGCTACGGTGTGACAGTTCTGTTTGTTTCTCCTTGATGACCCGCCCCCCCCCCCCTTGATTCACTCTACTTCCCTGTAAGCTAACCACCCTCCCCTCCCCTCCCCCCTTCGATCACCGCTTGCAGAGGCAGTAAAGTCATTGTTGCTTCACATTCATGCATTCTTTATTAATTCATCACACAAATAGGGGGATAACTGCCAAGGTAGCCCAGGAGGGGTGGTGGACGAGGGAAGCACCGGGTGTGGTGGTGGAGGAGGGAAGGACAAGGCCACACAGCACTTTAAAACTTATTGAATGCCAGCCTTCTGTTGCTTGGGCAATCCTCTGGGGTGAAGTGGCTGGGTGGCCGGAGGCCTCCCCACCGCGTTTTTGTGCGTCTGGGTGTGGAGGCTATGGAACTTGGGGAGGAGGGCAGTTGGTTACACAGGGGCTGTAGGGGCGGTCTGTACTCCAGCTGCCTTTCCTGCAGCTCAGCCATACACTGGAGCATATTAGTTTGATCCTCCAGCAGCCTCAGCATTGAATCCTGCCTCCTCTCATCACACTGCTGCCACCTATCTTCAGCCCACCTCTTACTCTCTTCAGCCCGCCACCTCTCCTCGCATTCATTTTGTGCTTTCCTGCACTCTGACATTGTCTGCCTCCATGCATTCATCTGGGCTCTGTCAGTGTGGGAGGACAGCATGAGGTCAGAGAGCATTTCATCGTGCGTGCGTTTTTTTTGCCTTCTAATCTTCGCTAGCCTCTGGGAAGGAGAAGATCCTGTGATCCTTGAAACACATGCAGCTGGTGGAGGAAAATAAAAAAGGGACAGTGGTATTTAAAAAGACACATTTTATAGAACAATAGGTACACTCTTTCACGGTAAACCTTGCTGTTTACATTACATACATAGCACATGTGCTTTCGTTACAAGGTTGAATTTTGCCTCCCCCCACTGCGTGGCTAACCACTTCCCCCTCCCCCCACTACGTGGCTAACGGTGGGGAACATTTCTGTTCAGCCACAGGCAAAGAGCCCAGCAGGAACGGGCACCTCTGAATGTCCCCTTCAGAAAAGCACCCTATTTTAACCAGTTGACCATGAATGATATCATTCTCCTGAGGATAACACAGAGAGATAAAGAACGGATGATGTTTGAACGCTAGCAAACATACGCTGCAATGCTTCATTCTGCAATGATTCCCGACTACATGCTACTGGCCTGGAGTGGTAAAGTGTCCTACCATGGTGGACGGAATAAGGCTGCTCTCCCCAGAAACCTTTTGCAAAGGCTTTGGGAGGACATCCAGGAGAGCTTTATGTAGATGTCCCTGGAGGATTTCCGCTCCATCCCCAGACACGTTAACAGACTTTTCCAGTAGCTGTACTGGCTGCAAAATGCCAGGGCAAATTAATCGTTAAACACGCTTACTTTTAAACCATGTACACTATTTTAAAAGGTACACTCACCAGAGGTCCCTTCTCCGCTTGGCGGGTCCGGGAGGCAGCCTTGGATGGGTTCGGGGGGTACTGGCTCCAGGTCCAGGGTGAGAAACAGTTCCTGGCTGTCGGGAAAACCGGTTTCTCTGCTTGCTTGCTGTGAGCTGTCTACAACCTCCTCCTCATCATCTTCCTCATCCCCAAAACCTGCTTCCGTGTTGCCTCCCTCTCCATTGACGGAGTCAAAGCACACAGTTGGGGTAGTGGTGGCTGAACCCCCTAAAATGGCATGCAGCTCATCATAGAAGCAGCATGTTTGGGGCTCTGACCCGGAGAGTCCATTTGCCTCTCTGGTTTTCTGGTAGGCTTGCCTCAGCTCCTTAAGTTTCACGTGACACTGCTTCGGGTCCCTGTTATGGCCTCTGTCCTTCATGCCCTGGGAGATTTTGACAAATGTTTTGGCATTTCGAAAACTGGAACGGAGTTCTGATAGCACGGATTCCTCTCCCCATACAGCGATCCGATCCCATACCTCCTGTTTGGTCCATGCTGGAGCTCTTTTGCGATTCTGGGACTCCATCATGGTCACCTCTGCTGATGAGCGCTGCACGGTCACCTCTGCTGATGAGCTCTGCACTCACCTGCAGCTTGCCACGCTGGCCAAATAGGAAATGAGATTCAAAAGTTCGCGGGTCTTTTCCTGTCTAGCTGGCCAGTGCATCTGAGTTGAGAGTGCTGTCCAGAGCGGTCACAATGGAGCACTCTGGGATGGCTCCCAGAGGCCAATACCATCGAATTGCGTCCACACTACCCCAAATTCGACCCAGCAAGGATGATTTCAGCGCTAATCCCCTTGTCGGGGGTGGAGTAAAGAAATCGATTTTAAGAGCCCTTTAAGTCGAAAAAAAGGGCTTCGTTGTGTGGACAGGTGCAGGGTTAAATCAATTTAACGCTGCTAAATTCGACCTCAACTCCTAGTGTAGACCAGGGCTTAGATTTGGGTCTGCCATGTTAGGGACCTTGCTTTTATTTTGACTTCTGCCAGAAATGAGCTAGTAGAGCCCCTCAGTTACTCCATCTGTAAAAGAGAGTGGCTTATATTTGCCTCATTTGTCAGGTATGAGAATGAAGCCTTGCTCCACATTCAGAGTTGTGAAGTGCACAAAATGATTAACAGTGGTCAAGAGAAGTGAGACGGGAACTCATAGTCTTCTAGCCCAGTGCGTCACCCCTTAGGCCAAAGGATATTTAGATAGGGGAAGGAGAAACAAGCCATTTTGTCTATGTCCCATCCAAATGTTCAGTTCTGTGGGGCTGCTTTAGAATGATACAAAAGGATTAAGGGGGCTTGGGCACATGCTCAGTGTAGATGGAATGGTCAGAGATTTTAGGAGCAGTCTTCTAACAGGTTCTACTGCGCATGTACAGATGGTGATTTTCTATAATTTATAACTTGGCCAAATCTGGATGGATTTTCAGAAACACAGCAAAATTCACCTCCCTACCCTCAGCACTATCCCCCAGCCAAGTTGCAAGTTCCTGCTCCAAACCCTTGTAGTGCTAGAGCTCTTCCAAAAAAAAAAAAAAAAAGTTGGGAAAATACGTTTACAGTGGCAAAACAACCTAATTTTCCTAACCTTATCTCAAAAACAGCTCAAACATTTCAGTTTAAATTAAAAAAAATATATCTGCCAAAGCATGAAAAATTTCAGACCAACTAATTAAAGTTTGGTAAAGTTAAAAGCAATTGAAAACAGGTTATAACGTGAAGTATTAGGTAACCTTGCAAATAGGGTCCAGTTTACCATCTTCTCAATAAATGGTCTTTTATTCTCGATTCCAATAGAGACTGTTGAAATCACAAAATGAATAGAGAAAGCCCAGTCAGATTCTGTACCTCACCACTGTAGAATATATTGCAACATTTTTATAGAAGCCATTCCCATTTTGTTGTGACCATGCCTGTGTGGTAGTTGGAATCAGTTCAATATTTTAATCAAGTATCATTATTTGAATTTTGAGTAATACGATAAATATATTTGTAATTGTAATTGGCTTCATTATTATATAAAGATTAATATAAATGTTAATGAAATTACCTGGCAGGATGAGTATGATCTGTTCAGTGGGTTATGGACCCAAAGTCCTTCAGGAGGGGTTATAAATCCACATGATATCCATAAGTGCAGATTCTACAGTATGATCTTCAATTTACATGACAAGTTTGTACTAAGCCATTTAGCGAGACAGCTCCTAATTGGCAATTCACAGGAAAAGGCTCAAGTGCACATGTTATTTCAGCTAAGCTTGGTAATAATTTTGCCAACCAGATCTCTCTGCTCCAGTCTGTGTATGGGGCGGGGGAGGGCAGGTGGGGAGGGAGCTGAGATATTTGGCTTAACACACCAAGCTGGGGCCAAGATTTGTCCCTTTTTGGATATCTGCTCTTATAAACATGAAAGACAGGCAGAGCTGGAGAGCCGCACTTTTAGAAGGACAGCAAACTCTAGAAGGATCAAAAGTTCCATGGAGATTCTGTTTGCAGTCCTTCAGAAGGTTAACATATCCCAGGTTCCAGAGCTCTGTGCTATCTGCTCAAGATTGGCATTCATCCCAAGTGTAATTGGGTCACCTGCTGTACAAGCTCCCCCTCACGACCTTGGATGGCTCTATGGTGCCCTGCCTTAATATCACCTTCTGTTCAGGGCACTTTAGTCACTCCATACAGTCGAAACATTCAAAGCATTCCCCTTGTGGGGTCCAAATGGTTAAATCTTGCAGTCTTTCAAAATAAAACTCAAACAACAGAGTCTTCACCCCAGTCCCAAGCTGGGTCCGGGCCCCTCCTTCCTGACGATCTGTCTTCCTGCTCTTCCAGCAGTAATTCCCCAGCCTCCTTTCCTAGAGCTAAGCCTTCTGGTCCTGGAGAGGACCCAAGGCCTTGTCTGCCTTCTTCAACAGCCTCTTTTCTCTTTGTGCCTTTTCTCCTGCTCACGCAGGGCCTTGCAGGAGAACTCACTTTCTGCAGTGTCTGCAGACATCTGCTAACACACACCTTTTCTCTCTAGGCCTCTTCCTTATCTACCTTAGACCTGATTCAGCCACCTGAGCCATCTGTCACATGACATCATTCATTGTTACTCATCCTCCCCATCTGGGGAGAAGAGCTAAACTTGTCACAAGTGGGTCTGAGGAGCAACTCCCCTTAAGGGGCCAGAAACCTTGTGATACCAAAGTATGGACACTGGACAAATAGCAGATTGTATGTTATGGAGGTGGTTGTCACAGCCACAGAGTGTTAAGAATGAGCAGTTTGCTCTTGAAGCAAGAATTCAACTTTGTTCTATATGAAAAATACAGCATATCCTCAAATATACACTTTCTCCCCCCCTCCCCCCCCCCAAAAGCAGGGGCAGTGGCACAGATTCACCTCACCCACAGGAATGGCAGGAGGGGGCCTCTTCAGTACTTACCCCAGCAGCTGGAGTGTAACTGCTTGGGAGGGTACATGGGCAGGGTCTGCCACATACAGAGTCCTCTTCAGGGGAGGTGTTGGCAGGGCAGCCGGTCATTTGGGGCGGCACCATTCTTGCCTTTCTGAGCTATAGTTTCAGGTAGTCTGCAGACTCAGGCAGATACCCGTGAACTGATTACACTCAGGGCATGTTTTTAGGATTTCAGGATTTTCTTTTCAACCATGAGAACTAGTGACTCTCTTTAAAATACAACCCCAGGGCCGGATGTAATCACATGACTCCAGGGAGTGGGACCTGAGAGGTGGGCCTATAATGGCTGTGCCTTAATCCCATTCTGGAGTTAAGGGTAAATTTAAAAGCAATCCAGACATTTAGATGATGGAAATACAAAGTTCACACACACTACCACACCCTTAAGTCTGCCCATGAGTGACACCATGCAATGACCATATGATGGCAACATTGTGGTCCCAGGTCAGGTGATTTTTTATGGATAATTTTTCATTCTTGACCTTTTTTATTCAATGGAGATACCCACACAAATATACTAACCGCCTCAGTCCTGGAGTCCTTACTTCCTAACTCCTTACTCAGGCTTCTCTGGGAGTTTCATGATGCGGTCCATCACTCCTAGAACACCTACGGCTGGCCAGCTAAAATGGCAGCAGATGGTAGCCCAGAAAGGGGGTGCGCATGAGCTGAAGGAGGTGTTTGTACTGAGTCACATAAATTAATGGTGCTATGCACACTTGAATCCCAAAATAACAGTAATAACTTAGTCAAGGGGAGAAAGTGGTGAACGCTTTGAAGGAAGATGGGGGCATAAGGTGCAGTGAGCTTGTCAGCCTCTATAAAAGTAATGAGGATGATTAAAATGTACCGCTTGTGTTGACTGCTGATTGAAGTTTGACAAACGCATCATGTCTTTATTTTTACCTTCATTAGTTTTGTACTCCTGAGCTGAATAATTCAGGTAGTGCAGCTAAACAAAAACAACACCTCCGGCAAATGAATAATACAAAACAAAACCTAGTCTGAGAAGATGGAAAATAATCCATCATTCTCTAATCCATCTAGTTAACATTATTCAAATGGAATAGTTCATTTGCCAATGTGTCAGCTTCCAGCACGACCCAATTTATCAGTCTCAGTTGGACATAGGCATGGCTTTACCATCCTCCGTGGAGCGGTGTATCTTGAGCTGTGAGGATGCTGGCTTCCCTGAGGAGCCATGAGCAAACCCACAGCAAATGGAGGAGAGAAATGGAAAAATGTATTTACACTCAAGAAAATAGACCTTTCTAATGCATATGGAAGGTATAAGGTCATAGAGCTTAAGGCCAGAAGGGGTCATCAGATCATCTAGTCAGATCTCTTGATATCACAGGCCACCAACACCAGCCAGCACCTGCTAAATTCAAGACTAAATTACTGAACTGAAATTAGACCAAAGTGTTACAGCCCCCAGGAGACTACACTGTTATGTGCCACAGGCACAGAATAGGAGGGATTGAGTGCCCAGTGCCCAAGATAGGAATGCAGTGGTAAGAAGAGCCTTGTCATATCCCAGCTAGTTAAGTAAGATATCAAACACTGAACATTAACTCAGCAATTCTGCTTTTGCCAAGTTCTAAAAGTTCAAACAAGGACCGTAATGAACTGACTGCATGTTCTTCCCCCGAGTACTGCTCTAAACACATCATGGGATGCTAAGGTTGTGGGGAGTCTTTCCCTTATTTCCACTGGGGAGGCCTGCATCTCTGGCCCATTGGTAGAGTAATACTATGGCACACTTGGAGAATCCATAGCTTAGACGACTAGTTAAATGCAGAGCTTGAACATTTAGAACTTTGGAATAGAAATGAACATTCCCAGACTGCAGATATAGTCCTGCTGCTCCCACTGAAATAATTTGATCTGCCATTGGCTTCAGTTACGGCTAGCCAGGACCCTGTAAGTTTTCACAGACTATTCTGTGGGTTGCCCCTGCCATTCAGAATTACTTGTCAACATTCACAAAACTGCCAGTTTGTCTTCCTTAAAGTCAGCCTTTGCCAAGATGCCTATAAATCACTAGGGTCTGGCATTGCCTAGCCTGGTGGCCACCTGTGACTACTGGCAACATTGTTATGAGCAATTCATGCAAACACATCTGTGTCCACCATAACCTTGTCCTCCTCATTGGCCTGTTTACTCATCTATCATGCACTGTTTAAATCTTAGATTGGGAGCTGTCTGGGAGTGTTTGTGTTATTTATTTGTACAGGATCTGTTATTAAAGTGGGACACTTAGGTATAATAATAACAATAATGATGAACAAAATAAGGCTATTTTTATTCACCTGACAAATTACTGGACTGGAGTGAGGGAGGAGAATTTTCCAAGGTTAAATAAAACATATGTAGAACCTATAACAATCACAAATAAATTACATGTATTTGTGTTGCTTGTTACTTTCTCCTCACCATTGTGTACTGGATCTTTCCTTAAACGTAATCACAGAGACCATAATGCTCTGTGCTGAGAGCCTCGGCTACAAGCTACAACCTTGCAGTTACTCCTAAAACCTGTTCAAAGGTGCTCAATATAAAATAGTGACAGTACAGGAGCAATCTCATGTTCAAAGCAGGATACTTGATAAAAACACATCTCACAAATAATACCCTAGATTATTCAAACTGCTCGGGTGTTTAAAATCTCCTAGTTTTCACAGTGTTGCTTACTCTCACAATTCTGTCATGAGTCTTGTGGCATTTGGGGTGTTTCTTGAAGCCGCAGAAGCTGGAAGCCTGGGATTAGGTGAAACGCTCAGCTTTCTCTTTCTCTTTTTTTTCCCCCATAGGGAGTTTCTAGTGCTCGTGGTTAGGGAGAAAAGCTTGAAAACATGAAACCAAGTGAACCCAAAGGGCTCAAAAAGCAGAAGGCATATAAGAAGAGCCCACATTTTATTCTTTTTAAAAAACTCGTTTTTAAACAAGTCTCAGGATTTTGGGGGGCCCAATTCATGATTTTTAAACACTTGGGGATGGCAAACAGTTTGCTATTGATACTATTTTACTTGTTTATATTATTAACCCCAGGGTAGGACATGGAAACTAGACTTGTCACTTTCACTTTCAGATTCTGGTGCAACAGAACAATGCTGCAGTGTCTGGGTTGAAAGTCTACAGAGGGAGGGTTATTTGGTTTGTATTTTAAACTATTTCCGTTAAAACTAAAGATGAAAAAAATCCATGGACCTATTTCTACTTGTCTTAGGCTTTGTAAAAACTCGTTTTAGCGACACATTTTGGGTCAGATTTGACCTGATAGTGTCCTTAAAAATGACTGCGTTCAGTGATAAGAATAAGTATTCTCTCCAATAAATACACTACTGTAGGCCTTTGTGTATCTGGCACTGGAAGATAAGTTCTATGAAGTAACAATGACACCAAACCTTTGAAGTTGTTCTTGTGCATAAAACATTCAACCCATTCCCTAGAGGCAGCAGCCCAGTGAGGCATTGTGTGTTGCTGCCCCATCTGCCTGGCTCTTCTTCTCATCCCTTTGAGCCACACTGTCACATCCTCATCTCTCTGTAAAGCTCTCCCTTTCCCTCTGCCCTCAGATCAACTCCCTGCGATACTGCAGATAAAGGACACAATGTAAAAATAAACCAAATTGTATTGTGATGGAAAATGGTAATTCTGTCTCAAAGGAAAATGTTAGCATGCCCCTTGTGTTTGCTACAGTGAGGGCAGGGGAGGACTTCATTTTGCATATGTGAATATGTGAAATTCACAGACCTAGAGCCACGCCCCATCAGGGTTGGACCCATTCACGACTCGGATGTGAGATTTCTGATGAAAACAATAGTGATACATGATTCAGTGGGTGGAATTCTCTCCGAGATAACACTGATGTGGTGCTTCATTGTGCTGCTAGTGGCAGTGTGCTGCTGGAGGGGCCACCTTTTGGGTGAGACACAAATTCAGGGCCTTCATACTTGCAACCGCTAACCATGCTGTGGCACCTTTGCAAGAGAAGGAACAATAGCCCTGGTCCCTTCCTGGCCACATCCCAACATGGTTAATACATTCTGTCTCTCTCCCTTGCCTCAGAGGCTTAACTTGGAGAAGTTACTCTCCACTTTCCCTCTTTGACGCTGTCATGGCATGTTGATGCAGAATGGCTGTATTTCATAGCTTGGGGAGTGGTGCCTATGTGTGCTCATCAGCACTATTTTTGAGCTCCTTCTGGGAAGAGTGATGTATTATGGCTGCTGTAAGTGCTCAGATGTGATGGTGATGAGCACCAACATGAGAAGCTGGACAGGCAGAGAGAGAGTGTGTATGTGGGGAGAGACAGCAAGTGTGTTTGGGGGTAGAAAGAGACAGATTTCAGCTATCAAATCTATTTGAAATTGCACATGTTGATGAAGATGGTGTTCCTGAACCTGTGGCTGGCTGCAGCCATTGAATATCTCAGTGCTGAAGCTAACCAGATTTCCCTTCTGATGCTCATTGCAGTGTTAACATTTCCATTTCCCTTTTTTTTTTGTGATTGTTAATGCTACAAGGGAATTGCTTCCACACTCATTCTCTGTAGAGATATCACCCTCAGCACCTCCTGCCAGTACTGGGCCCAGAAATTCCAGTCCTAGCCATTTGTGTCACTGTTGCTGACAGCAGCGTGCCCAGGAAGAAGTGTCTCTTGCCTGGCATTTTAGAGACCGTCTGCGTGGATATGTGAATGCAGATTTATTTTAACTATTTATTTGAGGTGGATACTCTGTAGAATATGTCTAATCTTTTTCTCTGTTGGCTTATACCTTTCCTTCCAAACTCTCCGTTGCAGTGATCATATTTTAGCCATGGAGGCCTAGATGCAGTCCATGGACATCACTTCTATATTGGCTGGGAATAGGGAGAGTCATTACCCCCTCTGGTGGGTGAGGGCATCAGTTCCCCAGTGTCCCTGGATAGAGTGCAGGCATGGACACCAAAGGCAAGACTGAGAAGTGAGGTGCAGTTTGGTTTCCAGTTAGTACCCCATGAGGCAGCCTGTAAAGGCAATCAAGCCCAGGATCACTAGAGAGGAGGTGCAGGTAGCGGAGCCTGAGATCCTATGCAGAGTTAAAGGAGAGGTGTAGCTTTCTGACTGCAGCAAAGCCAGGCATGGGTCTGAATCTGAACTGTGTATAAAGTAACCACCTGAGCCAAATTCTGTGCTCAGCTGTGCATGCTGATGTGGGAGGATATTCACTGTCCCCAGGAATGCCTGGTGCTGATTCCCATAGCTGGGATAATGTGCTGGCCATGAGCTCAGAATCTTCTGGAACACAATAGTCCTCTTCCTCCCCGCCCCCACTCCCCTGCGCCTCCCAGGGAGAGGGTTTCCAGGGGCAAAAAACAGGAATGGCCCCAACTGCCTCTTAGTTCTGTCTGGTAGTGGGCTGGGAATTCACCCCCAGCCCTCGACGCTCCCCTGCTTCTGCCCCTTTTGTTGCTCTTTACAGAGCAGTATTTGTCAGGGCCTGCACCATTGTGGACATGGTCTGGGCTCAGCCCTCTGGAGCTGCTTCCCTGTCTCCTGCTGTCAGTCTGCCAGGATGATTTCCCTGCTGAGATGTTTTCCTCAGGGGCCTTGGATCCTACAGGCTGAGGTGGCTAAGAAAGTTGACATTGAGTCCTGTGCATAGTGTGACACTGTGATGTCTGTTATAGACACGTTTGATGTGTCTGGTGCTTGGGAGAAGGTCACAACCCAGATGGGTGGATGTGGTGGGACTGAGGGATGGGGTGGGGAGGAAAATGGAGTGAGTGATGCTCACTGCCACTTGTTAATCTCCAGAGTGGGTATCCATGAGGAAAAAAACGGCTCCTTACCCTCCTCCCTATGCTGCTTCAAAATGATTGCCCCTAGGACCCACTCTCCTCACCCATCTTGGGAGTGTCTGATTAAAGCTTCTTGCAGAAGGAGCTGAAGGGAGGTTCAGGCCATGCTTCCATTTTTACCTTCAAACCCTATATGGGCAACAAGGGATCTAGTAGACCCTGCTTTCTAGAGACTCACACAGCTGATTGTGCATAGCCAAAGGCTATGATTTGGTATGTGCAATCACCTCAAGAATCCTGGGTATCCAGCAGGGAATTATACTTGCCAAAACATCAAATACCATTTCTAGTGGCCTGTGTGAAGATCCGCTTGCTGATTTATTGTTTTGGTGCATATTTCACGTGGCCTGGGATGACACATTATATTACCTATGAGGTAAATGGGAGTTATAACTGCTCAGCATCTCTCAGGATGTATCCCATAGTAATTAGCAATGGCTCTGAGCAATACAGTTCTTATTCTGAACTTCCCCATAGTTCAGGGGTGTCCAGATTTTGTTTTGGGCTGATACGTAATATACTTTGCATTTACAGAGTTAATTTCATCCTACATGACCTTTGTGGTCCTTTCTAACCCTATGGTTCTATGATTCTAAGGATCTCATGCACTTTATACCTATTAATTAGGGCCCTGATTCAGGACAATGCTTAACCATGGGTTTAAGTCCCATTGGCTTAAAGTTTAAGTACATGCTCAAGTGCTGTCATGAGTAGGATGCCTTCCTGAATCAGGGCCTAATTCAGTAAGCCTCACAACACACCTCTGAGATAAAGTACTGTATTCTTCTTTTTCTTCACCTTGTACGGATGGCTGAACTGAGCCATAGGGAGGCTAGATGACTGACAACAAGGAAGTGAGTGAACTGGGAATAGGACCCAGGAGCCTGGTTCCTTGGCTTCTGCTTTAACCATTCCAACATAGCAAAACTGTAGCAGCTAGTAGCTGTAAGAAATGCTTCCCAGGGGCACATATTATGTCTGTCCTAAATGGGGTTCACTGAACTTTTCCAGAGCCTGTCGTCCATGGAGCAATTCCGGAACCTGGATCGGGATATCGAGGGATCTGCCAAACGCTGGAAAAAATTTGTAGAATCTGAATGCCCTGAAAAGGAGAAGTTCCCTCAGGAATGGAAGAGCAAGTCAGCTCTGCAGCGGCTGTGCATGTTGAGAGCCATCCGGCCTGATCGCATGACTTACGCTGTCCGGTAAGGGTACCCAGTGGCCCTCCCTGTAATGCTCTCCTTTCAGGGTGGGAAACTATTTAACCATGTGCTAAAGAAAGCAGAGCTGATTCAGAAAATGTGTTCACATTTGTTTAACCTTAATATATGAATCTCACACAATCTTGTTCTAAAAGATTCTTGTTCATGGTCCTAAATGAATCATCTCTAACTGCAGTGCAATGCACCCACTCCACTTAATCAGGACCCTCTTAATCAGGAAACCCATTTCATCAGGATGACTGCCAGGGAACCTAGTCATACGTAATAGCATCTTAAACTGTGTGAAGAGAAGACATATATGGTCAAAAACTGGGGGATATCGAACAGGAATTGTGCACCTTTTTGTGCATAAATGGTCCTTTATTCCTAAATCTTTAGAGAAGCTTTTCTACTTCACAATAAGTTCTTCAGCAATGGATGAAAAAAACACCCACAGAATCTGAGATGAACAGATTGGGCTGTATGGAACCTCTTGTTGAACAGACATGATTTCATTATAATACCTCTGCTGTATTATACATGAAAAATAAAGCACAGCTGCAGCAGAATACTTCACAATTATTATTGTTTGTGTCAGTGCCTTGCTGTTTACAACATCAAATCAAACAGAAAACTCGCCTATTTTTGTATTAATGGATTTGTCTTATTGCTTTGAATAAGCAGCAGACTCACTACAGTTACTTACTATGAATGGCTGTGGGATACTATCTACCATAATTACTCAAGTTTTGCTTCACAAACTGTAGATTCAAGAAGAGAAACAAGAACAGGCTGTGACTTCCACAGCAATTGTCCT
The DNA here is from genome assembly GCF_965152275.1 of Natator depressus. Classification (NCBI taxonomy): domain Eukaryota; kingdom Metazoa; phylum Chordata; order Testudines; family Cheloniidae; genus Natator; species Natator depressus. The sequence continues at coordinate 24,709,418 of NC_134247.1, read as the reverse complement.
TTTCATCCTAGCATTCTCTGGTTTTACACATCAGTCCCTGTCTGTAATGGTTAAGAATAAATAACTCTAGCAGAATCAAACTGTATAATTCATTATAATTGATACTAGTTATTAAATTGTTTATAGCTGTTATTCCTTAGGTGCTGGAGTAAAGAGATGTCTTATAGATTGGTAAAAAGAAAAAAGAAAAGGAGTACTTGTGGCACCTTAGAGACTAACCAGTTTATTTGAGCATGAGCTTTCGTGAGCTACAGCTCACTTCATAGATTGGGTTAATGGTGATTGGGTTAATATGTGATGCTGGTTCTAAAAGTTGTAGTTATAAATTGTGTAATGAAGGAAAATAGGCAAACTTTAGGCGGACAACACAGGACAGATGTTCCAGGAAAAATTAAAGGTCTTTCACTCATCAGGACTTGTTTCATGTATATTGTCCTTGTCTTCCAAGTTCTGGCATTTCTGTAAGACATTAGTCTTTCACTGAAAAGGTTGTTGAATAGCTTTATACTGCTATACAATCCTATATATGTATATCTAGGTTGAGGTCCACATTGTAACTTGCTCCATGCAGGAACTAGATCTCTGTTTGTACTTGTACCCCAAGATCCTGACTGAGGCGTTTGGGAGATACCACAGTAGAATAAAAATATTGTCATTCTAACCCACCCTTTTCTCACAACTTTCTGTGACAAAGTTCCTGCTCTACCTTGGTGCGTCTTGCGCTTATTGGCAGATTTGCTTGCCTTGGAGCTTCACTGCAGCCCTCAGCTTGGCCGGTTTTCTGAACCCACAGTCCAGATCAACTCCTGTGTCTGATCAGGAGTTGGGAGGTTTGGGTGGAACCCAGGCCCGCCCTCTACTCTGGGTTCCACCCCAGGGCCCTGTGGAATGCAGCTGTCTAGAGTGCCTCCTGGAACAGCTGTGCGACAGCTACAACTCCGTGGGCTACTTCCCCATGGCCTCCTTCTTTATCCAACACCTTCTTTGTCCTCACTATAGGACCTTTCTCCTGGTAATGCTTGTACACCTCAGTTCTCCAACAGTCTGCGTTCTCACTCTCAGCTCCTAGTGCCTCTTGCTCCCAGCTCCTCACACGCACACCACAAACTGAAGTGAGCTCCTTTTTAAAACCCAGATGCCCTGATTAGCCTGCCTTAATTGATTCTAGCAGCTTCTTGATTGGCTGCAGGTGTTCTAATCAGCCTGTCTTAATTGTCTCCAGAAGGTTCCTGATTGTTCTGGAACCTTCCCTGTTAGGAGACGGAATCGTTTCTTCGCTCGCTCCTGAGCTATCTGCTTTCCTTTCTTTCCTGAAGCCCCCTGGCCCAGATTTTTCACACTTTTCCTTTCGCTTAGTTTCCCCCCCCGCGTTTGGGCCGGACGCTTTGTTTTTTTGGTTTCGTTTTCTCCCGCTTTTCTGAGCTGCGTCAGTGTGCTGGCCGGTCGCCAGCACCCCCCCCCAGACGCCTGCTTTTGGACTTTGCTCTTTGCTTAATTGAAACCCCCAGAGGAGGGGGGGAGGACTGCCGACCCGCTGTCCAGAGAGGGGAGTGGACGCCCCCAGACCCAGCCGTTTTGTTTTTTGCCTGGACTTTTTTCTTATCATTACAACATTCCTAGCTGCCGAGAGCCTTGGGACAGAGCCAACAGCTGCAACAGATGCCAGAGGCCGGAGAACTCGCCCGAGCAGCTATGAATCATCGTGGAGAGAGGCCGTAAGACTGAGGGATTTCCTTTGAATTATACCCTCGGGGGGGGGGGAGTTGACTGCGTTCCAGCTGCGTCTGTGGCGGCACAGGGGTGTAGCAGGGAGCTACCCCCAGATCCACCGGTGCCCCCAACCCCCCCACCACTACTACGACTATCACGGCCCCCGCTGCCTCGTCCCTGCTGGCAATCTGCCATCTGCCTTCGGATCCAGCTGTTTGCTTTGGACTTTGCCTTTCGGACCGGGCATAACAACCAACCAAACGAGACTCTTTGGACAATTGTGGTGGGTCGTCCTCCCTCCACCCCCACCCCCCAGATTGTTTATCCCATAGTTTACCCCTACTACCGGACCCCGATTTTTGCCCCCCCCCTCCTTCCGGTGTCTCCCTGTCTCTCCCTGCTTACAATGGCAGAGATGGAGAGACGCAAGGCCCCTCCAACGAAATTGGTTGTCCCTTCCCCATCTACCCCCCTGCCCACCCCTCAGGATTTCCCCACCGCCTCCATTGTTAGTACCCCTGCCCCCGCCCCCGCTGGGGCCTCGGCAGTGGGAGGCACCGGGGCAATTACTACTGCTGCTTTGGTTCTTGCCCCATTAGACTCTAGGAACCCCCCCCCAGTTCGACGGAAAGGTCGGGGCGGGCCGAAAGGAAAGGGCCCCGCTAATGCCGCTGGGCCCCCCATGGCAGAGGCCGCCCCCACCACTGTGGCCTCATCATCGATCGTGGCACCCCTCCCAGCTGTTCCCTCCACCAGCTCTGCGACCGTCCCTCCCCCGGCCCCCAGGACGTATGCCCGGGCGGCGGCAGGCTCCCCCTCGCCTGCCGCCTCCTCATCTCGCCCACCCACTACCTCCGCTACCATCACTAGCGCCCGGGGCCCTCTTCCCGCCCTGACCAGGAAGCACGGTGTCCGTTGCCTCCTGGTGCCCGCCTCGCCCCACGTGGAGGCATACGTGCAGGCGTTGGCGAAGGTGGTAGGACCCATGGCCATTGTGGCGGCCTCCAAGATGTATGGGAAGGTCGTTTTCTTTCTGGCTTCGGAGACTGCCGCCCAGGAGGCGGTGGAGAAGGGCCTAGTGGTAGGAGGGGTGTTTATCCCCCTAGAACCGCTAGAAGATCTGGGCGTTCGCCTCGTCCTCACCTCCGTTCCTCCCTTTTTACCTAATGTTGCCCTGTTACCCGCTCTTTCTGCCCTGGGAAAGCTCGTCTCTGCTATCAGCCCTCTCCCGTTAGGCTGCAAGGACCCCGCCCTCCGTCACGTCCTTTCGTTCCGCCGGCAAGTGCAGATTTCACTGCCGGCGGGGGTGCGTGACGGAGAGGCGCTTGAGGGGTCCTTCCTAGTTCCCTACCAGGGAGCCCGCTATAGGGTCTTTTATTCCACCGGAGAGGCCCGGTGCTACCTCTGCCGCTCGGCGGGGCATGTCCGCAGGGACTGCCCTTTGGCCCGGGGGAGAGGGGCACCTGAGACCCCCGAGACCCGGCAGGATATCGGCCCTGTCGTTGCCGACACCCCTGGCCACCCGGCACCTGAAACCACCCCTCCTCCCACCCGATCCAACGCTGCCCCCGTCCGGGCCCAAGAGGTACCTTTCCAACAACGCCCGGGCGACCACGGGAGTCCCGCTCTTGCTGTAACCACCTCGGCAGAGCCTCTGGAGGAGAGTGTGGCACAGCTATTACCAGGTGCAGGAGAGGGCTCGCCCCAAGGAGAACCCCCCGCCCCTCCTGCTGCCTCACCGCTATCCCCCCGAACCGCTGAACCTTTGCCTCCGCGCCCCGCTCCGCCCCCTGCTACTCAACCCCCAGATGACGCTATGGAGGGCTGGACTGTAGTCCAGGGGAAGCGAGGCAAGCGGAGGGCTCGAGCCCCGCTGCATCCATCTGACGCGGAAGCCCCCCGGAAGACCAGGAAGGGAGGTACTGACCTTGAGCCTCCCGCTTCGGCCACGAGTGAGATCCATTCGCTGGTGTCGGGAGGTGAAGATAGACTGGCATTGGAGGGAGGAATCCCCCCTCTGCGGGGGACCCTCCCCTCCGAAGCCCCGGAGGAAGCCCCTTCTAACCGGATACCACCTGAACTCCCTACGAACCCCGACGTGACCGTTGAGGCGGGCCCTAGCGGAGAGGCCCCCAGGGTAGTAGGAGTCGGCCTCTCCTCTGTGTATGCAGAGATTGAGGCCCTAGATTTGACCCCGGTCACCCAGGGAGGGGATGATTTACTGCCGGCCAGCCTCGATTTAGGCAATCTCACCCCAGGCCCCCTTTCCCCATGTTCTCTCCCCCTGACTGCCTTTCCGGGTGAGCACCCCACGGAAAGTGGTTTACCACCTGATGCCATGGCTGCCACGACCACCCCGGAGCCAGCATCTAGCATTACTCGGAGCCCCCTCCCTTGCCCCTTAACCCCCGACCCTGCTCAGGAGGCACCTTCTTTTTGCTGCTCGCCTCCTGAAGCCCAGGGCCTTACCTCTGCCCCTGCCCCCACCCCCTGTCCCGGTTCAATTTCCCTCCTCCTGCAAGGCTACTGCCGCCCCTGGGGTTATTTCTTTTCCGCCTTTTGCAGATTCCCCCCAGGGAGCAGTCTTTACGTTTTCTAGTTGCGACTCATCAGGAGTTGCGCTTTTCCCCCTGCCATCCCCGTCCACCCCAAGGCACGAGATGGATTTAATAACCCCAGCCTGTCAGACGCCCCGTCGGCGGTCCGCACCCTGCCTACCCGCCTTAGCGGACCTCGAGGCTGTATTAAGGATCCCATCGGGGAGTACCCCGGAAACCGTAACCCCATCCCCCCATGAGCTGCGGCATGCACTACGGAAGTTCTTAGAGCACACCCGTGGTGCCCGCAATAGGGCACAGCTGGCTCTCCAGCGATGGGGGGACTTCGATCAACTCGTTCAGGCCGCAAGGGCCCTTATGAAGGAGGGCAGAGGGCAAGGGAGGCGCGGTGCCGCGGCCTACGAGCGGGCCCGCGGCTTCCGGAAAGATCTACTTACTTACGGGATGGGACACGGGTTGCTACGCGACCCGCCGGGGGCCATGAGCACCCCCACCAATGAGAACTCCCCACCCCCCCGGCCCTCCGCATGACGCCTCTCATTATTGTAACCCTGAATACCAGGGGCTGTAGGATGGCTCTCCGCAGGTCCCAGGTGCTCTCCTACCTTCGGGAGGGGGGGTACTCTGTGGTTTTCCTGCAGGAGACCCACACGGACCCAACCGCCGAGGATAGGTGGCGGCTGGAGTGGGGGGACGGGGTATACTTCAGCCATTGCACGACCTGGCAAGCTGGAGTGGCGACCCTGTTCTCCCCCGCCCTGCGGCCCGAGGTGCTAGGGGTCACTGAGGTCGTACCGGGCCACTTGTTGCACCTCCGAGTTCGTCTGGAGGGGCTCGTGGTCAATCTTGTTAATATCTATGCCCCGCAAGTGAGTTCACAGCGGCCACAATTCTACCAGCAGGTGTCCGATTTTCTCGGCACCCTAGACTCGCACGAGTGCCTGATCCTGGGAGGGGACTTTAACACTACCCTCGAGGAGCGGGACCGCTCGGGGGCCGAGCCGAGCCCGGCCGCCGCGACCATTCTCCGAGACATAGTCGATTATCACTCCCTAGTGGACGTCTGGCGTGACCATCACCCAGATGACACTTCCACGTTTACCTTTGTCCGGGTGGAGGCCCATCGGTCACACCGCTCTCGGTTAGACCGTATTTACCTATCCCGTTTCCATCTTTCACAGGCCCACTCCTCCACCGTGCGGCCGGCCCCTTTTTCCGACCATCATTTAGTTACCGTCACGGTCTCCCTCCGTGCGGAGGGACCGGGGCCGGCCTACTGGCACTTTAATAACAGCCTGCTGGAGGACGAGAGCTTTGTGATGTCCTTCCGGGAGTTTTGGCTGGCCTGGCGGGAGCAGTGGCGTGCCTTTCCCTCGGTGCGGCGCTGGTGGGATCTAGGGAAGGTGCGCGCCAAGCTCTTCTGCCGCAACTACACTCGGGGCGCCAGCCGACGGAGAAATGCAACGATAGAGCAGTTGGAGCGGGAGGTCTTAGAGCTGGAGAGGCGCCTGGCCGCCAGCCCCGGGGACCCGTCCCTCTGCGGAGCGTGCCGGGAGAAGCGGGAGGAACTTCGAGCCCTCGAGGACCACCGGGCCCGAGGTGCCTTTGTCCGGTCCCGCATCCGCCTCCTTCGGGAGATGGATCGCGGCTCCCGCTTCTTCTATGCCTTGGAGAAAACGAGGGGGGCCAAAAAACACGTCACCTGCCTTCTAGCGGAAGACGGCACCCCCCTCACGGATCCGGAGGAGATGTGTGGGAGGGCCCGTGACTTCTACGCAAGTCTTTTCTCCCCGGATCCGACCGATCCTGGCGCTCGCGGGGTGCTCTGGGAGGAACTCCCCACGGTCAGCGTGGGCGACCGAGACCGGCTAGAGCTGCCTCTTACCCTGGCCGAGTTCTCGGAAGCCCTCCGCCGCATGCCCACCAATAAATCTCCGGGCATGGACGGGCTGACCGTGGAGTTTTACCGCGCGTTCTGGGACATCCTCGGCCCAGACCTAGTCACTGTCTGGGCTGAGTCTTTGCAGGGCGGGGTCCTCCCTCTGTCGTGCAGGCGAGCGGTGCTTGCCTTGCTGCCGAAGAAGGGGGACCTCCGCGACTTACGAAACTGGCGTCCCCTCTCACTCCTTAGCACGGATTACAAAATCGTAGCGAAAGCAATTTCGCTGCGGCTAGGGTCCGTGATGGCGGACGTGATCCACCCAGACCAGACCTATACTGTCCCGGGTCGCAGCATTTTTGACAACCTCTTTCTAGTCCGAGACCTTTTGGAACTCGGGCGGAGAGACGGTCTGTCGTTCGCCCTCCTGTCTCTCGATCAGGAGAAGGCGTTCGATAGAGTGGATCATGGGTACCTCCTGAGCACCCTGCGGGCGTTTGGATTCGGACCTCAGTTTGTGAGTTTTCTCCGGGTGCTGTACGCCTCCGCGGAGTGTTTGGTTAGGCTCAACTGGACCCTGACCGAACCGGTCAGCTTCGGGCGAGGGGTGCGGCAGGGGTGCCCCCTCTCGGGCCAGCTGTACGCTCTGGCGATCGAGCCTTTCCTCTGTCTCCTCCGCAGGAGGTTGACGGGGTTGGTGCTGCGGGAGCCGGAGCTGCGGCTGGTCCTGTCGGCGTACGCCGATGACGTCCTCCTCGTGGTCCAGGACCCGGGCGACTTGGCGCGAGTGGAGGCATGCCAAGCCATCTATTCAGCAGCCTCCTCCGCCCGAGTCAACTGGGTCAAGAGCTCTGGCTTGGCGGTGGGGGGCTGGCGGCAGGTAAGCTCCCTCCCACCCGCGCTTCAGACCATCCGGTGGAGTGCCGGCCCTCTGCTCTATCTCGGCGTTTACCTTTCTGCCACGCACCCTTCTCCGCCGGAGAACTGGCAAAATTTGGAAGGCGGCGTGATTGAGCGGATCAGGAAATGGACGAGGCTACTCCGCTGTCTCTCCCTTCGGGGGAGAGCACTGGTGCTTAACCAACTAGTCCTGTCCACGCTCTGGTACCGGCTCAACACCCTAGCCCCGGCCCCGGGTTTCCTGTCCCACCTCCGGAGATTGATTCTGGAGTTCTTTTGGTCAGGATTGCACTGGGCCCCTGTTGGAGTTCTTCATTTGCCCCTGAAGGAAGGAGGGCAGGGCCTGAAGTGTCTGTACACTCAGGTCCGCGTTTTCCGCCTCCAGGCCCTGCAGAGGCTCCTTTATAGTGCAGGTAGTTCGACGTGGAGCATATTGGCGCACGCCTTCCTACGCCGCTTCCATGGGCTCCGATATGACCGGCAGCTCTTTTATCTTTGTCCGAGAGGTTTTCCACGAGACCTCTCCGGGCTGCCGGATTTCTACCAGGACCTCCTCCGGACCTGGAAACTGTTTTCAACCACCAGGTCTGTGGCGGCCATCGTGGGGGCAGATCTCCTCACGGAGCCCCTGCTACACAACCCCCAACTTCGTGTGCAGGCGGCGGAGTCCCGCACGGTGCGCCAGAGGTTGGTCCTGGCGGGAGTTACGAGGGTCGGGGACCTCCTGGACTACGACCGGGGGGACTGGCTGGATCCCCTGACGCTCGCTCGACGCATGGGGCTCTCCAGCCTTCGCACCCCCCGGCGCGTGCTTCAGGAGGTGGAGGCCGCTTTGACCCCCGCTGCTCGGGCTTATGTCAGCCGAGCCTTGCGCGAGGGCGCACCCCGCCCATCCTATACCCCAGGCCCGCCGGACCTTTCCATCGGGCCCCTGCCCTGCCGATCCCAACACACCCCTCATCCTTTCACTGCAAGCCGGCTGCATGAATTGCAACCGGTCGGTTTTCAAGTTGCATCGCGGCAATATCTATATACACTCACGCTCCATACCCTTCACGCCCGCACCCTGGTGTCCCGCCCCGACACAAAGTGGCGAGATCTCCTACCACCCTTGGAGGGGGAGCAACCTCGGTGGGCCAGCCTGTACTCCACCTTGGTCCCGAGACCCGTCGGGGACATCAGTTGGCGGCTCCTTCACGGGGCCGTGAGCACGGGCGTGTTTTTGACACGTTTCACCTCCGTTCCGGAGACTTGCCCCTTCTGTAATGTGAGGGAAACCCTGGCGCATGTCTATTTAGAGTGTGCCAGATTGCAGCCTCTTTTTCGGCTCCTCACAAATATTCTTTTGCGCTTTTGGCTTCATTTCTCCCCTCACCTCTTTATCTATACACTCCCCATCCGTGGCCCCACCAAGTCGCGAGATCTCCTGGTTAGCCTCCTCCTAGCCTTGGCTAAGACAGCCATTTATAAGACCAGAGAGCGGAGGTTGGCTCATGAGGCGTCCTGCGATTGTAGGGCCGTTTTCCGATCCTCAGTACATTCACGCATCCGGGCGGAGTTCCTCTGGGCGGCGTCCACCGACTCCCTTGACACCTTCGAGGAAAGGTGGGCGCTGTCCGGGGTTCTCTGCTCGGTGACCCCGTCCGGTTCCCTCCGTCTGACCCTCTGATTGAGGGACAGAGCGAGAGACGCCAGCCACAGCCGTTAGCTGCTGTGAATACCATCATTATTGTTATTTAGGAGGGGTCTTATAATACATGGGTGTGCCCCCCTCCCTCCCAACCACCCACCCCGCAGCCGTGCCCATCTTGTCGGGCACTCTCAGGAGAGGGAGGGTCGGTGACCCTGGGCGCGGCACTAGGTAACTCGAGGGGGTGGAAGACCACGAGTGTCGAGGAAGCCCCCCCGCTCTAGGCCACCAGGTAACTCAGGAGGGTGGAAGACCACGAGTGTCGAGGAAGCCCCCCCGCTCTGGGCCTGGGCTAGCCTGAACACCTCTCCCTCCTGAAAGCTGTTGTGTTATACCTTCTGATTGCGTTGTTTTGTTGCTAAGTTTTTCTTTATCTTTTTGTAATCTCTGTAATTGTTACAAATAAATTTCTTTTCTGTTTCAAAAAAAAAAAAAAAAAAACCTTCCCTGTTACCTTACCCAGGGAAAAGGGACCTACTTAGCCTGGGGCTAATATATCTGCCTTCTGTTACTCTCCTGTAGCCATCTAGCCCGACCCTGTCACATTTCTCAGACTCCTTTTGGGCTGGATTGTCCTGCCTTGTCTCATCCCAAAGGTAACTTTTATTTCTTGAAAGTTTAACATCAACTAAGCTGTTTCTGAGTTTATGTGAATAGGTATTACATTTTACTAGTCTTCCCCCACTCATTCCAACTGGAATATTTGTACTCACATTACTCAAAAATGGCTGAACCTAGAAATGGGAAGTTTAGCTTCTGGTAACAGTACTTCTTGATGATAAGGAAAAAGAATCCAAGGTGGAAGAAATCAGATGAGTATCTGTACAGTTCTGGGCATGTAAAATTGACGTTACTGTAAATGCATTAGAATATGTTGTACTTATCATGGAGCTGTTTTAGAGCACAATAAGGGTAATTCATGATGCCTTCATTAAAGACTTCCGTATTATAGATGCTTACTGTAGGGCTGCCTAAAATAACCAAGGACATTAAATACAAAATGAACATGAAGCCAATATACTTCTAATGCCCAACATTTTCCAACCTGGATACCCAAAGTTAAGCTTCTGAATCCACACTTAGGTAGCTAGGTAGAAGTGGCCTGCCTTCCAGAGGCTGAGACATCCTACTCTCATGGAAGTCAGCCATGTTTTTCTAGAGAAGCTATTCCTCTTTCCTCAAGGTAAACGCTCTGCATGCTGAGTATGAGAGCACCCAAGAGCTACCTAACTGCTCCCGAAAGGATCCAGTCCTCACCTGGCTCTCACATCTGCATCCCTACACCAGCTAGATCGACCACTCCCACCTACACTGCTAGACAGGCTAAGTTCAGTTCTCCCACCTCCATTCCCTAGGTAACTGCTGCAGGCATCGTTGAGACAAGGAATGACCCCATTTAAATGGCTTAGGTGCTATGTGATCATGTTCCTTTCATGCACTTTTTCTGGGTGTTTCCTGCTAAAATTAGCCTCGTGTCAGAAATAGGAACTGTACCCTGAAAAGGGGCATGGACTAATGAGATGCAGTTTCTTCTACAACCAGGATCTAATAGACTATCCCATTGGGTGTATGTCAGCCTGGCCTAGAAAGCAACAGTGTCACATACAAATTGTGTATGTGTGTGTGATGCTCTCCTGATGTCTCCATCATTGTGTTGCTGTCTGTTATCATGTGCATGTCTTTGGATCCTGCCCTTCATCATTAATGAAATGAGCCCCATTGGTCTGAAACAGAAGCTTGTCCTTCTTCATCACTGTGGGCTTCCCATTGCCCTGAGAGGGAAGTGAGAAGTATAATTATTACTAGGGAACCACAGAGTTCTTCACCGAGTTTGAGGAGGAAACAGCTGTAGTTTCAAGAGGCTGGTTAATGTCATTGACCCGAGATAGGGGAGAAAATAAATGGCAGCTGAAAATACTAACTTTGTAAGGGACTCCAGAAAATGGGGATTCTATTTGACTTCCTGTTCTGCCATTCTGTATGTTCTATACTGTTTTGATCCAAGCAGCTAATCAGATTTTGGAACCCTGGAGATGTCCAGGTGGAAGTAGAAATTGATGGAGGCTGGTAATTTCTTTGATGTCATCTTGTTTATTTACAAGAAATTTATGAAGTCCTGCTTCTCTGAACCCAGGAGCAGGAGGAACCAGGAACAAAAGGAGCTGTTTCTCGCTGTACAGCCCCAAGCCTCCTTAGACAACAGACCCAAAGGCTCTAGCTTTTCCCCAGGGTCACAGCGTGCTCACAGGCTTCTGCTTGGCTTTCTTGCTTTTTTGCCTTCCAGTCTCTGTTCTGTGTGTCCTCAGTTTCTGTCTGTTCTGCCTACCTTCCACCCCACAAAACACAAAACCCCTTCCTCCACTCCATTCAAACTCCTGGGTGGGTTCACAACCACCGTTTATCTCAAGTGGGGGGCTTCTGATTAACTAATCCTGATAGTTAATTGATGATGTGTTCACATCCAGTCTCAAAGAGGTTTGTGATCCAGACAGTCACCAGAACCTCCCAACATATCCCTCTCACCACAACAGCCCTGACAAGCCCCTGCCATGGCTGGTTATCTCTTCTTTTCCTCTCATTCTGTTTGTTTATGTCACACAGGGGCTTCAAAAACATATATCATGTGCAGGGACACTTCTACTGAAATAGCAATTCCTAATGGTAAGCTACAAATCCTGATTAGGATTCTGCATTTTGCATCCAGCTTATCATGAGGTTTCTTATTTCTCTGCGTTTGAAAGATACAATAAATACACTTAATAGATTGTGCATCGGCTTAGGAATATACTGTCTGCTCTGGGTATTTCTGGCTTTTCTGAATATTAACAGTCTTGCAATGTTTTTCTGGCAGAGATTTTGTTGAAGAAAAGCTGGGAAGTAAATATGTGGTTGGAAGATCTCTAGATTTTGCAACGTCATTTGAGGAGTCAGGACCCGCAACCCCAATGTTCTTTATCCTGTCCCCAGGGGTTGACCCTCTGAAGGATGTGGAGAAACAAGGTAAATAAATCAAGTCTCTGAACAATCCACAGCATCCTGGTTTGTTATCTTCTATGTCATTATCCTGGCATGAATCTCCTGGGTTTGCTCTTGGCTCCTCATGGATAATAGAGCAACCTGTTAAAAATAGATAATGCCCAGAGTGTGCTTTACAGAGTTTTCTGAATTTTCACCGAAAGCTTAAGTTAAACTTCTCTCTGCCGTGTATTGCCTAGAATACAACACTGTTCACACTGCTGTAGTTTCTGAGTTTGTCTCCCATACAACTTATAACCCACATCAGAGGTTTTTAGTCTGCTATCAGCTAGCTACAAATAGTAACCACTTTCCTATAACATTTTCCCCCAAAAAGACTAGCAGAATTTCCAGTTTTTGACCTCTCCCTCACTCTGCTGTGCTAGCACCTTGGCCAGTGTGATCTGCTGACTACAAAGCAGAAGGGGTTTCTAGAAGGGTGCTGCGTTTGGTAAAGCACTGCTTTCAGGGACATACTGAACTGCTGTTGTCAATACATGTTCTAGCAAAGCTGGTAGCTATGCAGGATTCTCATTGAAGGGCTAAGCTCCATAGTGTAAGCTTCAGGAACACCCTAATCCTTACGGTTTCTTTCCCCTTGAATTTAGTGATCATGAGGTAGAGCCTGAGCCCAGATCCCTGCAGGACCTTTCCTGGCATGCCCAGATCATTGTAGCCAGTTCCTTCTTGACTGCCATTGGCAAAGAGGCTCCTTTTGTCACACTGAATCTCATAGATCCATAGATTCCAAGGCCAGAAGGGACCGCTGTGATCATCTAGTCTGATCTCCTGTATAACACAGGCCAGAGACCGGCCCCCAAAAAAATTCTTAGAGCAGAGATTTTAGAAGAATATCCAATCTTGATTTTAAAATTGACGGTGATGGGGAATTTACCACAACCCTTGGTGAATTGTTCTAATGGTTAATTACTTGTTCCCCATGTAAGTAATTATAGTCTGAACAAGTCACCCCTTAACCTTCTCTTTGTTAAGCACAATAGATTAAAGGATGAGAAAACCTGCCTTATCATGACAGACTCAAAGAACTCAATCATTCTTGTGGCTCATCTCTGAACCCTCCCCAATTTATCAACATTTTGAATTGTGGGCAGTTGAACAGGACTGCAGCAAGATGAGGACTCACCAGCACGGCGCCTCCTGCTGGTTGCCTGGGAATTAGCTCTTTTCCAGCATACGGAGCACCATCTGCAGGCCGGTGACTCACCTGCCGCTGGCCCTATGTCCCTCCCAGGCCCCGGTGCCCTTTACCTCAGGGTTCTGCCCCAGCAGTACCCCCTCGGTCTCCCCTCCCAGGGGAACCCCCAACCCTCTAGACCCACCTTGCCTCAGTGGCTACTGCCAGTCATCATCTAGCCCCTGCTCACTGGGGCAGACTGCAGTCTGTCATGGCCACTCATCATTGGCAAGGGGTTAGGACCTGCTGCCTTTGCCTATTCCCAGGCTGTATCTCTGCAGTCCCAGTACCTCAGTAGGCCTTCAACAAGGCCTGTAGCCTGGAGTTTTACCAGGCTGGACCTCCCCAGTTCCCTTACCCTATTCCTCAGCACTGCTCCAGTTCAGGTACCTTGCTCCCAAGCAGCTAGCCCTTCCCACTCCACGGCTAGAGTGAGACACTTCCAGGTCCTGGCCCACAGCCCTCTTATCAGGGCCAGCTGGGCCCTAATTGAGCTGGCCACAGCTGTGGTCACCTACTCACTCAGCTGCTCTCAATCGCTGTTCTCCAGGAGTGGGGCAGCCGCCCCACTACAAGGACACAGGATTCCAGCAGTGGTCACACCAGTGCCAAATACAGAGATAAAAGAACCTCTCTGCTCTTACTTGTGGTTCCTCTGTTTATGCATCCCAGGATCACATTAGCCCTTTTGGCCACAACGTCACATGGAAGCTCATGTTCAGCTGATTATCCACCATGAACCCAAATATTTTTCAGATTCACTGTTTCCCAGGATAGACTCCCCCCGTCCTATAAGTATGGCTACATCCTTTGTTCATTGGCCACTGCTCCAGCTCTTCTCAGGACCTCGTCATGTTCATCCAATATGCTTTCCCCTTCTGTAATTGGTGACCTCAGACCTCACCAATGCAGGGGAGGCTTTGGCTCCTCGGAGTGGGAGGTGGAATATTAAAAAAACCATCAGTTATTCAAGTGGCCTGTATGCACAAAGCCAATGTGTTTCCATCCAATCCTTAGTGGGTCACTGTCCACACCAAACAGCAACAAAGCTGGTAGCCTCAGCAGAAAATCCAGGCACCACAAAGGTAGTGAAATTGAACTAGCCTATCTCCCTAGAGGTGGTCCCTTAGTGCCAGAGCTAAGACTCGTTTGCAGGGAGTGGGCTCTCTCTGCTTCTGTGTGCAATGCACCTTTTTTGTATATGAAGAGAGTGACTTTAGTTTCCAGGGCTGTCTGCCCAGCCCCTTTCACCAGCACTAAAGTCAAATAAATGTCTGTCAAGAATGTTAATAAGATGCAGAAAGAAAACGGCTTCCTGGAATGCAGCACGAGGCACATGATGGGCCTCTGCTCTCATTGCACTGGGAGAGGAAAGGGCCCCCTGGGCATGTCTGCACTTTGAGCTGGCATGCCCAGATCATTGTAGCCAGTTCCTTCTTGTGATTCCCAGCTCCAGGAGACATACCCATACTACTTCCATCAGAGCTTGTGTGCTAAAATAGAGGAGTAGCCATGGTGCTGCGACCACTGCTCATTCTGCCCATGCCTCAATAGTATCATTTCTATTTTTGGCACACTAGCCCAATCAGAGCTAGCATGGGTATGTCTCTTCGAGGTAGAAATTACATCCCCAGCTCCAAGTGTAGACCTACCTGTGGTGTATTGCATGGTGCCCAGGAGTCTGCGCTTACGAGCCCTACATATTTCTGTACATTTTATTCCCTTCCTTTCCTGTCATCAAGTCCCATTAATACTGAATTACATGAAAATGGAGCTTGCCAGAACCCCAAAGAGAGCCCTGTCCTTTATATGTTTTTCCTCAAAAGATAAGGCAGTAGCTGGAAAATGAGTATTTGTTCCTGTACTTTTATAGTTCTGCAGGTGAAATTGTCTTCATTATGTTCTGTTCTTGCACTAAGAGTCAGGCACTGTGACCTGCAACATGAGTGATTTAATTGGAATTGCAAAGGGCTCATGTAATTAAGAACCAGGCTTTTGTCAGCAATCAAAGTTTATGCATGGAAAAAAAGGGGAAAAAATGAAAGAAAACAAAGCCATTATTTCCATGCAGTTACACCAGTCTTGAACCTGGCCCACTGGGACTTTGGTTCAATCTCTCTATTTAATATTTTATGTGTCCTCCATGAGCTTTTACTGCAGACTAAAGTCTCTCTGAAACTCAGGATAGATATTTGCAAATGGAAGAGAGCTCCTTCCAGGTGCTCTCCTTTCCTGAGTCCTGTCCTAATCCCACCGCTTTCTGCTCAGACATTGCAACAAGTTTATAACTCTAACTCCAGATGCTTTCCGAGTTCCCTAGCCATAGGATCCTGAGTGCACATTCTCCTCTTCTGTCTGAGCTGGAAGATTCTAAAGCCTGCTGGAAAGGAAGGCTGGCATTATGGGGCATTATGGTTATGGGGCTGGCCTGTGGCTCAGGAGGTGGGGCTCAGCTCCTTGCTGTACTGCAGACTCTCTGAGTGATGCTGGGCAAATTGCCCAGGCTGTCTGTGCCTGAGCTCCCCACCTGTAAAGTGGAAGTAATGATGTTACTTATAATTATTAATCCTATGTATTGTGGTAGCACCAAAGGACCAGCCAAGAACAGGGCCCCATTGTGCTACCTGAGACACAGACACAAAGCAGTAGATGGTCCTTGCCCCACAGAGCCGACTGTCTCCATAGACCAGACAGACACAGAGTGGGGGATGAGGTAGCACACACCAGCAGAGTGAACGATGTGATGGTGGCAAACGTCACGTTGGTGCCACGGAGGGTTTTTTCGTGTGTGTGTGTGTGTGTGTGTGTTTGTGTGTTTACACCAGCTGAGCTGACTTGAAAGGAAAGTAAAGGGTGCTGGGACATCCAAGGGAAGGGGCTGGGTGGGGAGCAGAGAGTAAGAGGGCCAGATGTGAAGGGAGGGTTGGAGCAAACAGCCAGTCAGCACTGGGCAGAGAAAAGCTAGTCATAACTGTTGAAAATTCGGCCTGACTTCAGCTGTTTCTGCAGCAGCCCTGCCTGCTTCGGTCTCTAGCTGGCTCCTCTCTGTTGTTGTTTTTCTACAAGGCCACGTGGTGAGGGAGGGAGATGTCCCTACACCACTCTAGGTCCAGCGGGTGCTAGAATGAGGGAAGGCCCCAATAGGGCCCAGTTTTACCTTCTTTCCTCCCAGTGTACCAGCACCTGCTTTAGCTACATCTGCAGCTGTGCCTCTGTTGCCTGCTCAGACTGAGAGTCTTTAAGGCAAAGATTGTCTATGAGATATTCGTATGTAACCCTTCTGTCAGGTGGTGTTGGCCGCAAGAAAGTCTGGGTCCCGTACCGAGGGGTGTTCTTAAAATTACAAAACAGAACTGGCTTGAGCCTCAACCCAAATATGTGGGGAAACTACACACCACCCCTGGGTGCCTCTAAGAGGCAATACTTCCTTACTGGCAAGTACAGAGTCTGTGTATAACAACCCCTCCCCCACAACTTTTATTAAGAGAAGAGGGAACACAGCAATAATTTGGGGAAACACTGCTGCGATTGAAAAGTATGCAAAGTAAAACACCTGTGCCACAGTATCTTGGGTAGTGTCCTTTGCCTCGGTTTCCCACCTTGCAATGTGAAAGTCCAACAGACAAATGTCCCTTTAACATGCGCCTCTTCTTTTCCCTCCGCTACATCCCATTCACATTTGATATCCGAGGTCAGTAAAGTCCCGGAATGCGTTTGGGTGGGTTCAGCCCCTGAGGGGGATGGAAGGTTTGAGTGATGCCACTTACCTGGTCGCGGTCACTGCTTTTTGCTGCCAGTATCACCAAGGTTGCCTCTGCTGTTGCCACCTTTAGCTGTGAAACCGTGTTCTGAGTTTGCAGTAGTTCGCCCAGTCCTAGGTGAGTTCAGCTTTTAGTGATTACACCAGTTAGTGGGGAACTCCACTGCTGCTGCATCTTCTGTGTTGTCTTTCACTGCGACACTGTCACTGCACCACATCTATGGCTCAGCCCCTTAGACCTGCTCATCAGTGATTTCAGCTCTCATGATCACTGAGAAGAAACAAGGGCTCAGCTGAGTCCAGTCAGCTCTGTTTTAAAAACTTGAGGGGGTGGAGATCAAATGACATACAAGACCTTTCGAACAGAGACACCTACACCACCAAGTAAGGACACCTGTTCTCAATCCTTCCCTTCACCTTTCACTTGCATTTGGCATTACTACACCTGCTTAACTAGTGAGGTTTCCATTATGATGATTCCTCGGGGCATATTAAGTACAGTTCTGCTGCCCTTTAGTCATGTAATAAGTATGATATTTCATTACCCCGGCATCCAAGGCTCAAGTGAATTTTAAGCCAAAATAGCAAAAACTGATCACTTTGGCAAAGCAGGTCTGTCTGCTGATCACCTAGGCAGAGTAGGTGTCTCTGCAAATATGGTCTGCGCCTGATATATTTTCCCCCAATTCATCATTGGATGCCAGGGGAGAGCTCCTTCAGACTACTGGCTTACAAGTATAACATTTTGGAGAGGGCTGGTTGAAAATTTTCTTCCAAACATTTTTTTGACAATAAGTGGCTTTCAATGAAACTGAGATTTTCATAAGAAACATATCATGCTTGTTGAAATCTTCATTGCCAAAAACTTTCAGTTTTCTAGTTTCCATATTTTTTTCCTTCAAAAAACAAAATAAGTTCAAAGAAATGTGTCATTAAAATGAAGAGGAGTTGGGCACCTCCCCGAGGACCCTTTGAAAATGCCAGGCTTAATGTCACATTACTAAATAATGGTGCCAACATTTTCATATGCAAAACAGGAAAGTGTGTATGCAAATAGGTACTTATGTTCACAGTTGTCTGATTTACATGTGCAAATGTCCACTTACACATCCTCATATTTCAGGTATGTCCTAGTAAGCACATTTTAAAGTCTGCCCAGAGGGTGAAGATTATAGTGCTATTCCTTTTGACCCAAGCACTTAGCCAATATTCGGGGTCAGGTGGGTTGTTTCCATTAGGAGGAGAAGTTGATGATGGTATTTCTTTGAAGCAGTCCTGTTTGTTTGTAAAGAATATTCACAGAGTCCAGAGTCCCTGGACACAGTAGCAGTCAGACAGGAGGCAATTTCTTTGTTCACCGTTCCAAACCTCTCCAGCCAGGACTCTGCCCAAAAAGCTCTCTCTCTTTGGTTTCTCTCAGGACAACATTGCAAGTACTTTTCTTCCTACTTTCTTTGGCTTTTCTGCTGTCTTCTTCTGTCTCCTTGTGCTCTCACACACAACTGCAATCAAATCAATCCTCACATGCCTGTGTATGTTATAAGACTCTCCTTCCCCCCACCCCACCCCCAGGAAACCCACACCCATTGCCCAGGCCTGCTTGTGGTTGAGTCCTTGAGTGCTGGTTTTCCATTGTTTCAACTATCACTGAACAAAGGGGCATTTGATTGTTCCCTCGTTTAGGGAGGTGGGTGTGTCATGTCCAACACTTTCAGCAAGTTGGTGTCATTACCAAACCCCAGCATATAACAATATTATAAGAATATTTTCTGTTTTATACATCTTCCTGGGCTGCAACAGCCCTTACATATCAATGATATGGTTCTGTTTTTCCTCTTCCATCAGTGCAGGCCTTAGGAGTTTGGAGAGTTTGTTGTAAACAGAGTATGCCCAACCCTGCTGCAGTATTATCTTGGTTCAATCTGGTTACATGGATGTTCGGCTTCTGCTGTCAATGTTTTTCAGTTGCATAATGGAGCCATTTGCCAACCTCTTGACCATAGTGATCCAGCCCCCGCCACCCCCAGGTCCAGGTCCACTGGAAAGGGAACAGAATTGCTTTAACAATATAGCAATTTGAACTCGCCAATCACCAGCAGAATATGGGTTCAACTGTGCCCAGCTTTGGCAGGGGTCCTGGCACCTTGCAGCCCTGCATAGTGTAGATTTCTTCCCATTGGCACTAGATTCCCCAGGGTCAGTGCCATGGACTGGCCATTCTCCCTCGATCAGAGCTGATCCTGTTGGGGTAAGAGCGCATGTTGTCTCCTACACAGAGTAGTGCAGTGTCCCGGTCCCCCTTGCTACAGCAGACGGACCTGGCACAGAGCCTCCAGGAAATGCTCCAAGGTGGTGCCTTTCCACACCACCAGCCACTAGGGCTCCATGTGTGCATGTTTTAGAAGTAACAAGGGTCCCTGGACAAATATGAAGGTAACTGAATGCCTTCCTGATGGCTTGTGTTCTGTGCAGGATGATCCCAGTGGACTACTCAGGTCCCCATTAGCACAGCGCCTCACAACCCTAAGTTTCCCTATGGGGTAGGGCAGAGCTGTTAAAAATCTGGCCCTCAGTCTCTCTGGGCTGCACTTCCCCATCTGTAAAGTGTTTTTCGTGCCTAAAGATGAAGATTGGTGCCTTGTGAGATTTCCAACAGTGCCTAGGTGCCTAACTCCCATGGTGTTCCTGTCTATGTGGGACATAGATTTCCCTCAGGTCACACAGAAAGCCTATGGCAGAGCAGGAACTTGAACCCAACTCTCCCCACTCATAGGCTAGCATGCTAACCATTAGACCATCCTTCCTCTCTGTAGCTCCCCAGCCTATAGAAATAACCACAGGCCCCACCAGGGCCTGAAATAATCATACCCTGCAGGGTCTTGGGTATAAGTTATTGCTATCATATGTCATGTGCCTGACAGCAGGGAGGAGGAAATTATACTTTTCTGACCTGACTGACTCCAAAACAGAAAATGTGGTAATCCAAAAGCTAATGGACTAGACACAGTTAAGGGCAACTGCACCTGTGGTCCACCAAGGGCAACCCTTTCAGGTTCCCGGCTCCCAGCCCCAGCCATCCCCTCTTGTGGGTGGAGACCCATGTTCTCTCCTTCCTGACAGAGGTTTTTCCAGGCTGCACAGTTCCATGCCTGCATTGTGATATCTCCAGCAAGCCAGACTGTCTAACCAGGCCAGTATGTGTGCTCTTCTCTCCCTGCTGGCTATGAACAGCTGTAATTGGCAGCAGTTACAGGTTCCCATACAGCTTTTTGTAAGCAAGCACATTTATTCTTGAGGTGAAAGCATTACAGAGAAAATATATTAAACACAATAAAAGTCCCTATACACACACTAAAAGCTTGCCAGAGGACACTCATCAGTCTTACAGGGATTCAATAAGCTAAAGTCCTTCCAACCCTTCCCAGGAAGAACTGGACCCCTCCTTGGACAGAAGGTCCTGTCCATTTGCTGGATCTGAAAGCAGGCCCTGAGTTAATTTAAATTCAGGCTATTTATCCAAAAGTCCTTTCTTTGTTTGTTGGTCTCCAGAGAATGCAGTTTGAACTAGTACATGTGAACCTTTCTATGTGGGGGTACTTCTCTGGAGGTGTGTAAATCTGCCTAATCACCTCCCATGATGCTTAGTTCCTGCAGGAGCTGTGGTCACTCTCCTCCATGGGCTTACATACAATCCTTGACCCACAATGATACAGAAACTTAATGCACTGAGCGCTCCCAAAGATACTGCAGGAAATTGCCATCTCTGTCACAGATGTTGTAAATTTTGCACCACAGTCAGCGAGAATCACTCCCACAGCCAGCTTTGACAGTTTGGGTAGAAACAGAGATCCAGCTTTGGCTGCTGGGAAGCCTACTGGGATTTCTACCATGTGAGGGACAAAGTAAACAATATGATTCTTCAGTGTGAGGGTAGTGGAGTTCGAAGGGATGTTATGTCTCCTCCATGTCAGGAGTTCACTGTGATGAATTCTGCTTTCTCTCCTGTAAATTGCCAGTAGTTAGATCTTTGGTTTGATCTAAGCCACATTGGTATTGAATGCAAACTGTTGTGGGATTTAGTGGCTAGCGCTCTTTTAGGAAATGTATTTCTTGAGATATATTCTCTTGAGATGGGGGAGTGGAACCACCCGTGTGTGGTACAAGAACACAGCCAGTAGATAGCAGGAGTCCTTCCTCCTGAGCAGTGCCCCAGAAGGACTGGCTGTTATGAGGGAACTAGAGAAGGAAATGACCTAAGGGCACAAGGCACCAGAACAGATTTCAGCCAACCATTTCCAATATTTAAAGGCATCTCAGTTTCCTTTTCCAGAGTGAATGTATTTCTAAATACCTTGCCAACTACGGTGTGGATTGGCAGGGTGAATTTCACCACTGAATGACATCTGGCTTAAAGCCTGTTTAATCAGATGGAAATGACTTTAATTTCATATAATTTAAAAATGCATCTCCACACAAGGTTATGGGGGAATAATGTTCTTTAAACAAAGGCACTTTGTGGCCCTGTACCTCTGTGTTGATGTCATGCTGCAATTGGAAATAATTAGGAAGCAGCCAATGCTGTTTTCAATGCCTAGGCAAGGAGTGCATTAGAAATAAGATAATAATTATAAGAAATGCGGTAGCTGTTTTGTGAAGGAGTTTTGATAAGCATGAGCTCTGCCTTGTTATTACTGTTTGAGATCAGCAATGCTTCATGAGCTGTTCTGGTAAAGAGTGCTGAAAATTTTCCTTTCTCCTAATAGGGAAGAAACTTGGTTACACATTTAACAACAGGAATTTCCACAATGTCTCCCTTGGACAAGGTCAAGAGGTAGTAGCAGAGGAAGCTCTAGACATGGCTGCAAAGGAGGGTCACTGGGTTATCCTTCAGGTAAGGTAACTTTAAAAATAACACCTCTGAGTCACCTGTTACAAAATTGACCAAATAAATAGGAACACTGGAAGTGAATTCTACTGAATAGAGAGACATGGTGGGCAAGGTAATAACTTTTATTGGACCAACCTCTGATGGTGAGAGAGACAAGCTTTCAAACTATGGCTACAGCACTGCAAATTTCTATCAGATGGCAGATGAGGGGTGGCCTGTGGGAACTGAGCTTCCCACGCTATCCCAAGAGTGGCCTGATGTCCACATGCTATCAGCCACATCTACAGCTTGCTGTGTGGGCAGTCTCAGCAGCAAGGCCAACAGTGAAATGGGCATGAATCATAGAATATCAGGGTTGGAAGGGACCTCAGGAGGTCATCTAGTCCAACCCCCTGCTCAAAGCAGGACCAGTCCCCAGCTAAATCATCCCAGCCAGGGCTTTGTCAAGCCTGACCTTAAAAACCTCTAAGGAAGGAGATTCCACCACCTCCCTAGGTAACGCATTCCAGTGCTTCACCACCCTTCTAGTGAAAAAGTTTTTCCTAATATCCAACCTAAACCTCCCCGACTGCAACTTGAGACCATTACTCCTTGTTCTGTCATCTGCTACCACTGAGAACAGTCTAGATCCATCCTCTTTAGAACCCTGCAGGACTCTGCACTTGTCCTTTTTGAACCTCATCAAATTTCTTTTGGCCCAATCCTCTAATTTGTCTAGGTCCCTCTGTATCCTATCCCTACCCTCCAGCGTATCTACCACTCCTCCCATTTCGGTGTCATCTGCAAACTTGCTTAGGGTGTAATCCACACCATCTTCCAGATCACTAATGAAGATATTGAACAAAACCAGCCCCAGGACTGACCCTTGGGGCACTCCACTTGATACCGGCTGCCAAATAGACATGGAGCCATTGATCACTACCCGCTGAGTCCGGTGATCTAGCCAGCTTTTTATCCACCTTATAGTCCATTCATCCAGCCCATTCTTCTTTAACTTGCTGGCAAGAATACTGTGGGAGACCGTGTCGAAAGCTTTGCTTTTGCTTTGAAGGCTCAAGTCCCTTTGCTGTCATGGAGTAGCCTTTGGGGATTCCTTTGCGGGAAGTTTGTGCTGCATCTGCCCATGCTTTACCTGCTCTGTGCGCAGAGGGTGGCAGCAGCAGAGGCACGGCCTAACCATGCCAAGTACATACTCTGATGTCCCGGGTCTTGAGCCCAGGCCTGGGAGCCCCTAGACAGCTGCCACATCCTGGCCTCCATTCAATGGCTACTTAAATTGAGTGGGCTGAGAAGCTACTAGGGTTATAACCCTAGCCAAAGTGCCACCCACGGGAGCTCTGTTTGGAGGATCGCCAGAAAAAGGAACAGAAAGTTTGTCCGAGCAACAAGTTGATTTCCTGTTGTGGCGGTATCGGACCCTGCTTATGCCGCCTGCCTCCGGCACCCAGCCCTGTTCCTGATTCCTGCTCCGCTCCTGGCTCCTGCCTCACACCTGCTTCCCTCCTGTTCCCACTGTGTTCCTGCTCCTTGCTTGAACCTTGCCTCTCCTCCTACCCTTATGCCTCACCTCCAATCCTCAGTGACCAGGCCTGGCTCCAACCCCGGCCTCCAACTTCTGACCCTGACTCTTGCTTGACCTTTGGCTCTGGCATTTAGTACCTGACCCAGGCTCTGACCCTCGGCTTTGATTCCTGGTTGTGACTCTGGCTTGACCCCTGGCTCTGGTAACTGGCAGTTGACTCTGGTGCTGATCTTCGGCTTCATTCCCTAAGCTGAATGCCTGCTCCACCCACTAGACTTTACACCTGCTCTGACCACTAGGCCTGACTATCTACATCCTGGTCCAGTTGTACACATACCCACCAATTTCGGGTGGGATTAAGCCTTCTGAATTGTACCATTAAAAAGCTTCCTGTTTACTTCCAGGTACCATCAAGCAGTGTGTGAGATACAGCAGCCACCAACTATTCTAAGTGCACCCTTCTGTCTCAACTAGCTGTGGGTTGGTTGTGTATGGGCCTAGTCGGACTATGGTTACATGGGATGCCATGGAGCCTATAGGAGGGAAAAACAGAGTTTTTCATTTCAAAATGTGGAAATGCTACATTTTGATAATTTCCAAATGTCATTTTAAAAAAATATTGAAACAAGAAAGTCATCAGACTGGCCCTTCGCCCAAGCAGTTTCAGGTCTGATGAATCAGCATTTTCTGACACAGACGTCCCGATGGGCTCTAACTTAGCTATATATGAGTTACCGATTTCCATTTGTGGCCCCGGCAGTTCTGCCAGCAGGTAGCAGTGGATGCTTTGCTCAGGATTGTTCCATAGCGAGATCTTACAATCAGACTTCTCATTGTAACATTCTTTCCTTCACTGAGAAAGCATTAACAAGCTGAGATAGGAGAAGGGTGTGAAGCTGCTGTTATTGCATTTCTTTTGAGTATACAACCTGTCTGCTTTGCCTCTCTCTGACAACCCCCCCCCCTAACCCCGATTGCTTTAAATAAACACAAATACGAACACTAGATTCCTTCCCCACCTCTGATGTATCTCTACAAATGCCCAGGAACCTGAAAGAAGCAAACAGGAATTTAAAATATTCTTTGGAGTCCTGTGCACAGGGGGAAAAGCAAGTTCTGTCATTTCCTGTTTTGTGAAGATCTGTAGCGGCCCTTAATGAGACAACAATTTTCCTTTTCAGAATTCCCAAGTGTCACCGGTGCCTCCTGCCCTGATTAAAGTCAAACCGCGCATCCTGTTCTCAAGCTTCACTTTAGATCCATGTAGAAATCATTGTCATCAGCCATGCAGCCCTTTTCAGTGGGGGCTCCTGACATCTTCTTGTAAGAAAATAATGAGCTTGGACAGCAAGTAATGCGCACTTCCCGTTTGTTTATGTACACAGGCTACGTTTCTCAGAGCTGGGGGAGATGAACACCGGCTGCTTTCTCCTACACCATAGGACTCAGAGCTAAATAATTAGTATTCAGGGAAGGCAGCACGTCCCCCACAGTCTAATGGCAGAGGCACACTAATGATGGGGGTCAGGTTCTCACTCCAACAGGCCTGGCCAGACAGGGTGAGATGGGGTGGGCTTTGCAGCTGGATGGAGCATTTGTATAGCTTGTCCTTGGTCATGGAGCTCCCTGAAATGGGTGCTAAGGACCCAGTGGCCACAACACTGTGAACATCTGATGTGAGAAAACGTGGATTTCACAGTGTGCAACAGCGAAGCCAAGTTAGCCCAGCCTCCTGCTGGCAGGCGAGCCCTGCAGCAGGGGCCGGTGCAGCTGCCCGGGGGAAGGGAGCCTCATGCAGATGAACTCCCTGCCTGTCACACCTCAGCTGTGCCTATGCAGGGTCTGTGCCTGTCCCGCTCCCAGGAGTCTGTCCAGGCCTGGGGCAGGGCTGGATTCTCGGTGCAGCCCTGACAGAGAAAATACAAAATTAATCATCATGAGGCATCACAGGTTGCAGCTGAATTGCCCCCCTTGGCCACTCACTAGACTCATAGACACTAGTGCCAGAAGGAACCACCGTGATCATCTAATCTGACCTCCTGCACACTGCAGGCCCCAGAACCTCACCCACCCACTCCTGTAATAGACCCATAACCTCTGGCTGAGTCACTGAAGTCCTCAAATCCTAATGTAAAGACTTCAAGTTACAGAGAATCCACTATTTACACCAGTTTAAACCTGCAAGTGACCCGTGCCCCACACTGCAGAGGAAGATGAAAATCCCCCAGGGTTTCTGCCAATCTGACCAAGGAGAAAATTCCTTCCTGACTCCAAATATGGTGATCAGTTAGGCCCTGAGCGTGTGGGCAAGACTCACCAGGCAGACACCTGGGAAAGAATTCTCTGTAGTAACTCAGAGACCTCCCCATCTAGTGTCCAATCAAAGGCTATTGGGGGATATTTGCTGCTAGCAGTCACAGATCGGCTACATGCCATCATAGGCAGTCCCATCATACCATTCCCTCCATAAACTTACCAAGCTCAGTCTTGAAGCCAGTTAGTTTTTTGCTCCCACTACTGCCCTTGGAAGGCTGCTCCAGAACTTCACTCCTCTGATAGTTAGAAACCTGCATCTAATTTGAAGCCTAAACTTGTTGATGGCCAGTTTATATCCATATGTTCTTGTGTCCATATTGGTACTTAACTTAAATATCTCCTCTTCCTCACTGGTATTTATCTCTCTGATGTTTTTACAGAGAACAGTCATATCTCCCCTCAGCCTTCTTTTGGTTTGACTGAACAAGCCAAGCTCTTTCAGTCTCCTTCTTGGATCATCCTAGCAGCCCTTATCTGCACCTGTTCCAGTTTGAATTCATCTTTCTTAAACATGGGAGACCAGCACTGCACACACTATTCCAGATAAGGTCTCATCAGTGCCTTGTGTGATGGTACTAACACTTCCCTGTCTCTGCTGGAAATACCTTGTCCAATGCATCCTAGGACTGCATTAAACCTTTTAGACTGCTGTGAGGGGACTCAGCTGCTGTGCCCCTTGGTATTTTAAGCTCCCTTGGTTCTCAGAAGGCTGCAGCAATGTTTCCTCCCTTGGCCTTTCCAGCACATTTCCTGGGCAGTGACTTACAATCTGCTATCCCTTCATGGCAATGGACTGCTCAGCCCACTTGCTTGAGCGCCCCAGGACCAGTGCTGACCCTCAAGATACCTCAGTAGCCTTAATGACACCCTCTTCCAGAATGCCACCGAAGGTGAGAGCCTTCTGGATTACAGTTTAACCCTCTCAGAGGGCCAGATGGCAGTTGTGAAGCAGATAATGCACGGATGCACTTTGCACAGAGTCTAACACCTTATTCAGTCTTTCGCTTAACAGATAAATCACAACAGAATACAGAGCAGACAAATTAGTAAACCCTACGTACATTTTCCTGCCTCAGTTTCCTCATCACGCCAGAGCATTGTTTGGACTGGGGTCAGGATAATTGGGGTCATCCAGGTCCTTTGGCTGCAGAGCTGAAACGTGTGTGCTGAAACATGGAGTCTTCTCCCCTCAGCTTGTCCCCTCTGACCTTGGTCCATGGTCTTCCTTACTCCTGTCCAGACATTCTGTGTGTCACACCCCAAGCTCCTTCTGTGTGGCTCTATGTATTTCTATATCCCCTACCAGGACCTGACTTTCTTTGTTCTATGTTTTCCACTGCTCCCCTCTGAGAGGTAGGGTAAAGCTGGTTGCTTTTAGTGTGCAGTTATCGCTAGCATAATTATTGTGTGGTCAAAGCACAGTCATTAAAGCTAAGCACTCCTTGTTGTCCTCAATCGGGTGTGTACCTGCTGCAGGTCCTGTCCACAGTGCTGCATACATACACAGATGCTTTCAATGATTCAGCAATTTCTTGATAACTTTAGAATAACTTCATAATGTCAACCAGAACTCCTAGGTTGTACAGACAGTGCCCCCAAATCAGCACGCTAAGGCACAGGAATAGGGGAAATGGATGGCTCTGGTCCATTTGTGTTATACACACAGGGGGGGTCCACATAATCTATCACCAAAGTCACACTGAGAGCATCTTTCCAGCATTCTCCCTCATCTCCATTTTTCTGTTCATGCGTGAAGAGGTGACATGTAATTTTAAAATGGATCTAGACCTAGTGGTCAATCCATCATTTGAGACTGGACCGGTAACCCCAGAGTAGGGAGTAGTCCTGTGCTGGCCCCTGGGTGATCCAACAGCTGTTCTCTCTGGCTGGCCTTGAAAGGAAGCTGCCCAGTATCTGTCAGTGGCTGTACTCCTGAAGGCCTTTGCTAGATGACTAACTGTCCATCACATTGCCCTGGGCAATGGGGAGAAAAGGGTGGGAGAGAACAGTCCTATTGCCACACTGCAGGCTCAGCATTCAAGGCCTGTGGGGTTCTTATTACAAAATGGATCCCTGTCTAAATTCTATCTGTTGTGATTCCCCTTAGCCTGACCTCTCTCTGTTTGGGAATCACCTGTTACATAGTGGGCACTATCACAGAAGAATAGTAATAATTATGGTCTCAAGAGAGAGCAATTAGAAACACTAGACCATGTTGAGGTAAAATATATACATCAAGAGCATTGCTTTGGGCAGCCTGTCTCTCCAGCTCACCCCTTTCTTCCCACCTGCCTTCTCCAAAGCTAACTCCGTCTGGATCCATTCTGCAGCACAGCAGCATATGCACAGCACTACCTTTAGCCCCTCACTAACACAGTCCCTCTGGGAGAATGGGCTCCCTCTATACAAACTTCCATTGTGGATCTGTCTCCAGACAAACCCAGCCTCAGATGCAAAGAGCAGCCAGAAGGCAGGGGCCACACCTTCAGCTTCATTAAGGCAGCTTTTTTCAATTCCCCCTAGTGCAAAGCAGCTATTCAGGTGGCTAACTTGGCCTCCCGAGGGTCTCCTCTGCACAGGAAGACTCTCCAGAAGCAAAGAGCCTCCCATTGCAGGACAGGAGCACCCAGGAGCTGAATTTTATGATGCTGTGGGCCACATTTGACCTTTGAGCTAAACTCTCTGCTCCTACTTCAGAACCTCAGGCTAGGAAAGTAGCCATCACAATCAGTAAACAATGTTCACGAGCCTAATCCCAGAGAAATAAACTCCCCGCATTAGCATCTGCCATTAGCAGATCCTGACAATTTGATGCCAGGAAGAGTTCAAATGCTAGTGATTCCCAATTTAACCACAGTCCCCATCCATTAGCCAAAATGCCATTTCCCTCACTTTGTGATCAAGTTAATTTAATTCTTTCTTGAGTGTCTTTCCATTTTCATACACTGTTGCTTCACTAAGATAGGGTCATGTATTGCATTAAATAAGAATGAGCTCCTAGACCAAAGCTGTATGCAAATCTAAAGGCTGCAGAGCACTTCTTATTACATGTTACACACTCGGCCCTTTTCAGTGTGCGTTCCATACGCAGTGTAAGCCACGTGTGGTGTATGCCGTATGCTTCTCCCCAAGGACCGATCGGGACCTCTCTCAGCATGTGGTGTTTACATTGCAGCAGAGTGTAGCAGAACTGTGGGATACACTCCCCTGAGGGCGCACATGTATTGACCACTAATGTCCAGTATACCTCTCCATCAATAAAGAAGAGATCGCTCTCTTTCAGGAGAGCCCCAGCAAAGCAATGACAGCGCTGATCAGCTCATGTCCCCAGGACCTTCTCGTCGC
The DNA here is from genome assembly GCF_965152275.1 of Natator depressus. NCBI lineage: Eukaryota > Metazoa > Chordata > Testudines > Cheloniidae > Natator > Natator depressus. The sequence goes on along the minus strand of NC_134247.1, from coordinate 24,680,640 downwards.
TGGGTGCAGCTGAAAAGAGTAGAGATGGTGTCACCCCCACCACCTCCAATCCGTGTCTCCGGCTTGCCCTTTTGGCTTCTTCAGTGCTCCAAACTGGGAGAGGACCCCTCTAGTCATACCTTTGGACCAAGGCTGTGGGTGGGGTGAGACTTCTGATGCCTGCTTGCCTTCCCTGCCTCTCCTCATCTGACTGCTTAGCACTGCTCAGCAGAGAGACTTAGTTCCTGGTCAGATTGTCAGCACTGCCCTGCAGCGTAAGCTGTGTCCCATAGCACTGTCACAACTGGGTCAGACCAGAGCTCTCCGTCCCAAACTCTGGGGAAGGTCAGATCAAGATAGGGACTTTGCCATTCAACCCTATTTTCATAAAGAACCAAACTGGAACCCCGAGCCCCAGCAGCTTCAAACTCCTTGGAGGTTTGGATTCGGATTCAGTTCCAGATCTGAACTCTGGGCTGTGGTAGGTGCTGCAGCTCTAGGGTGGGGGAAACAGGAAATAGGAGGCCTTGCTGGGGCTACCTCCATCACCCCTTAGGCCCAGAACTCTGCCAGGCAGGCCCATCTCCCCACCGAAGATATGGGATCAAGGAAAGAAAAAAATCCTTGAGGATGGAGAGAGCCAGAGACTCAAGCTGCCACTTACAGTTGCAGAAGCAGTTTCATCAGGGACCTTCAGACTCATCAGACAGCTGGCTAGCTTATACTCTGAATATTGTTCCCTCTCTGTTGAGTACCTGCCAATTTCAACCCCAATCCTAACCCCTGCCATTCAGCTTACTTCAGTATCTCTCTGTCTATCCTCATGCCTGCCATCGTCTTCCCTTTCATTCATCCCCAATCCCCTTACCGCTCTTCCTTTTCTTCCTTTAGCTAATCTTTTCCTGTCTTCCTTTCTCTCCCACTCTTGCCCTAGAACACATTGAACATCTACTATAAAATACAATGTAAATAAACAATGCCCCACCCCAAAATTGACAACAGAGATCATGGAACAGCACTTTCAGACTATCACTCTGTTGTATCTCTTTCCCCCACACCGTATCTCTCTTGTCTACCAAGACTATAAACTCTTCCAGACAGGGACCATCTCTCAGCATATATTTGTACAGCACTTAGCACAATGAGGCCTCAGTCTCACCTGAGGTCTCTAGGCACTACCATAATACACGGAATAGTTAATAATAATAACTAATGTGACACCAGCACATCTCTAGAAAAGAGCCATTAACATTGCCTCTGCTGCAAGAATCATTGGGTGAAATCCTCTGGCCTGTGTCATGCAGGCCAGAGAAGTTGATCAGAGGGATCCCTTCTGGTTTTAAAACAGATGACTCTCAGGTACATCTTGCATCTTTTACTTGCCATCCCCAGTTCCCTGCTCCTAGAAAGCCCTGAAAAATGTGCACATGTAATTGACTCTTTCTAGGGACACAACAGTGGTGAAGTGTGGTAGGTGCCCCCAAAACAGTTGTATTTCACTGCTTCTTCAAATATCAGTCTTGTTTTCTCATTTTTTTGAGCATATGAGTCTGGTAGAAAATAAGGAGAACTCCTTCATGTTGGCTTTCAAAAGGCCTTTGACAAGGTCCCTTCCATGAGGCTACTAAAAGAAACTAAGTAGTCCTTGAAGTGAGAAGCAAAGTGGCAAAGTGTTGTCATAGGTCAGAAACTGGCTAAGAGATAGGAAACAAAGAGTAGGGATAAATGGTCAATTTTCATCCTGGCAAAAAGTTAACAATGGCAGCCACAAAGTTCTGTACTCAGATTAGTTCTTGTCTGGAAAAGAGAGGGAGCAGGGAAGTGGGAAAATTGGCAGATGGCACAACATGATTTAGGTTAGACAAGTGAGGAACTTCGAAAGCACCCAGCCAATCAGGGTGACTGGGCAACATGATGGCACATGGCACTAAATGTTGATAAATACAAAGTAATAGACATTGGAGGAGAATATTTGAACTACTCATGCACCCCATAATCCTTCCATATTTGAGAGGGGGGTCGTGAAGATAAAGCCATACACGTTTGGAAGGAGCTCAGATACTATGGTTTTCTTAGCAGTGCCCACAGTACCTGTGTCCTGTAGCCCCTCCTCTAGCTATGTAAGGGCAGTACCACCCCAACTCTACTCAGTTCCTTCTCGCCACCCGCTGCTTGAGTTGAAACATTCTGTGTGGTATTTTACCTCACTTTTTTCTGTCACCAGAGTTTCCGTGATTCTGGTGTATATAGTTAATTATAGTGACACCCTTAAGTTTTTGTTAGTTAAGTAGGGTTTAGCCTGCTGAGATGCCTTCACCAAGTTTTAAACGCCATCTGTCATATGGGGTGGCTATCCCCAGTAATGATCCCTACACTCAGTGTTTATTGTGCCTTGGTGAAGGGCACATTATGGAAAGGTGCTCCATCTGTAAATGGTTCAAGAAAACACAGGTAGCAAGATATTTGTACCTCAAGCAATACCTTCTGAAACAGGACATGAGATCCACTTTGGCACTGTGGACTTCCACAGATCGTCCAGTCCCAACTCAAGATGTTGCTCCAGGCTCAAGGTCTGATATTTCCCCTAAGAGGAAGGGGGATTATTCTCCTTCCTCTGGTCCTCTGAAGAAGAGGTCTTGCAAGACAGACGAGGCCATTCCAGGACTTGAGAGATTCCTCTTCATCTTTTAACTTGCACCATGATTCTTCAGGTTCGCGGGATGGAGTTGGCCCATCTAACCACTTCCCAGTACCACACCAAGAGCTGTTGGACACTGTACCATCGACCTCAGTACTGGGCATGGGGCATGTGTTGAGTCTGACACTGACAATGTTGGCATCAGCACTGACTGTCTCTACACTGTTGGCATCCCAGGTTACATCAGACCTGCTCTGCCTCTCTGTTCCTGATTCATCGATAATTCAGGAGCACTCAGCTGCTGTGGCTTCTTCTGCTTTGGCTGTGTCCTCTGTGCTGCCTGGTCTGTTTGCAGAATTGTCTCAGTCGGCAGCACCATATTCCACACCACCTAAGATGCAGAGTGCGGAGTTGAGGTCAGTCCCCTTTTTGGTACCAAGGGGTCCATCAGCACAGACACTCTCTTCAGTACCGATAATAGCTTCAGTTCACACCTCATTTTTGGGATTGATACCAGTCCCAGCTTCAGTATCGTTGTCTGCTCCTGTGTCAGGTGGAAGTACAATGCCTATTTTGGTACAGTACTCAACTTGCTGACTGTTCTTCCATCCTTGGTTCTGATGCCATTCCCATATTGGCATTTGGATGAGACTGGTTGTTTGCTTGGTCCACATTTGGGGACATCTTTCTCCTCTCCCTTTCCTTGAAGGCAACACTCTCGGAAGTCCTTGAGGCCATCCTTGGATCATCATCAGTACTAAGATAGGCATCTTTCCTGCAGTAGGGACAGGGACTCCTGGCCCCATACCTCCTGGACATAATTGCCATATCGTTCTCCCCGGTGGCCTCCTTGGAATATTTGGGACCTTCCTTGATCTACAAGATCCTGTTCGACCCAGTCCAGGATAAGGTTGCCGACCAAATCTGCAGCCTGTCCTTCTGACCCACCTCCACTGCAGATTCAGTTGGAGGTCATTCCCCCTGGGCCATTTCAGCCTGAACCCCTCATACAGGAACAAGTGCTGCCACAGGGAGCCTCCACTGGCCCTTCCTTCTCCTCACTGAGTGATTCACAGTAGTGGGCTCTCCTTCCCTGTGCTTGAGGATTTCAAGTCATAGCAGAACCTCCTGAGGTGTTAGGCTTCCACCTTGAGCATGCAGGCCAAGTTCGTGCAGGGGAATACCCATAAGTTGTTGCATATTCTCCAGTCCTCAACCTCAGGCAGAGTAGCTCTTCCCATAAATAACGCTCTTTTGGAGACTGCAATACCCAGCTTCATTGCCACCTACAGCGAGGCATTCTGACAAACAATATTATGTCCTGATGCAGGGTTTTGAGTGTTTCTATTCCCATCCAGCCCCCAAACACTCTTGTTGTAATGACGGTAAATGATAGATCATTGCAGGGGAGATACAAGTCCACGCTAAGGACAGGAAATCTAAGAGAGTGAATTGATGGAGAGGAAAATTTATTCAGCCTCATTGTTACAGATGCACATTGCAAATCAGCAAGCGTTGCTATCTAAATATGACTTCGTTGGTTGGGACACTGTGTCGAAATTAACTGATAAATTGCCAGAATCATCCAGGTAAGAGTTTGCTGTTCATTGTGGAGGGCCATCTGGTGGCCAGAACATTATTACAGTCAGCACTGGATGTGGCAGATGCTTCCCCCAGAATTATGGTGTCAGCTGTGACTAAGAAAAGGGCCTAATGGTTACAGAATTCTGGCATTGCTCCTGAGGTTCAGCAGAGCATAGAAGACTTGCCTTTTGATGGTTGTTTTATGTTTTCCAAAAAAACTGACAAGACTTGACATTCTTTTAAGGACTACTGGGCTACGGAATGTTTGTTGGGGTCTTATACCCCATCCCCAAAGAGACGTCGTTATGGGGGTTTTCAGCAACAGCAGCAGTATTGCTCACAGTGGGTTTTCCAGCAGTCATCCATTACTGTTAGACAGCAAGACTTCTCCAGAACGGGTCATAGGTCACAGAGGAGGAGGTCTTCTGGATCCAATTTTAACCAGCCAGGCCGCCCTCCTCCAATGTCAAGCAAGCAGCCATTTTGACTTGCACATCCAGGACATCATTCCAACTGCGATCTCTCAATCCCCATCTCTTCAGTTTGGGGACAGCCTGTCTCACTTTTACCATGTTTGGCACACAGTAACCATGGACAAATGGATCCTAAGCACTGTGAGATTGGGTTCAGAAATCCAATTTCTTTGGATTCCCCCTTCCCACTCCTTCTCTCTTCAGGGACCACTCTCACAAGCCACTGCTCCTTCCGCAGATTCCGTTTCTGCATTCTTCAGGAGCAGAGAGGAGGTCCCCCCACAGCAGGAGGGAAAGGGATTCTCCTCCTCCTCCTCTTGGTCCCCAAATCCACGGGAGGAATGAGACCTAGCCTCGATCTCCACAATCTCAATAAGTACATCACATACGTGAAATTCCACCTAGTCACCATCACTTCTGTTCTTCCCACACTGAATCACAATGACTGGCTTGCTGTCCTGGATCTTCAGAACACTTACTTCCATGTGGCAATTTCCCCAAGCCACAAGTGGTTTCTGAGATTTGTCTTGGCAGGTCAACACGGTCAGTACACTGTGCTCCCCTTTGGCCTGTCCTCAGCTCTATGCGACCAAATGCAGGCTGTAGTAGCAGCCTTGCTCAGAAAAAAGAGGATTTCATCTGAAAGATAGCATTTCTTGAGGCCGTAACTTCCACAAGGAGAGCTAGTGACCTGCAGTCCTTAATGGCAGACCCTCCCTAGACTCAGTTTTTCAAAAACAAGGTGGCCTTGAGGCCTCAGCCCTTTGTTTAAAATGATGTCACAATTTCATATTAACCAGACAATACACTCACCTGTATTTTTTCCAAAGCTTTATTCAAATACAGACCTACAGCATCTTCATTCCTTGGATGTCAGACATTGCTTGGCATTGTATTTGGAAACAGTTAAGCCATTTCATTCATCACTAAGGCTAAGATTTAGTCAAGGGTATTTTTAGTAAAAGTCATGGACAGGTCACAGGCAGTAAACAATAATTCATGGCCCATGACCTGTCCATGACTTTATTATATAAATACCCATGACTAATACTTAGCAGTTCCTGGGGCCCTGGCCACTGCTCTGGGGAACCCCACGGGGCCAATGGCTAGCCCCTTCACTGGCAACAGGGGCTAACTGCCCCCAGCCACCTGCTGCTCCAAGGCCTTATGGGACTGCTGCTCTGAAGGCCTCCAGGGCGGCCCCTGGGACCACTGCTGCTCTGGCAGCTCCCAGGAACAGTGGCACCAGCCGCTGATTAGGCAACCCCAGGGCCAGCTGCCCAGCAGCAGCAGGTGCGGCTTGCCTCAGAGTACGCGCCAGCAGTGGCTGATGCGGCTGGCCGCAGGACCGCCCAAGCAGTGGCCAGTGCAACTGGCCCTGGGGCCACTCCAGCAGTGGCTGATGTGACTGACCCTGCAGCACCCAGGACCACTCCTTGGGTGCTCCCTGGGGCCAGCTGCTCGGGCAGCCTTGGGTCAGCTGCAGTTGCAAAAGTCACAGAGGTCAAGGGAAGTCATGGAATCTGTGATTCCCACCACCTTCATCACAGAATTGCAGCCTTTTTCATAGCCTTGACTTTTTATTTTCTTTGAAGATGGGATGAAGGGTCAAGCAGTCTCCATGCAAATGTTTTCCAGGTGGATAACATCCTGCTTTTCACTGGTGTAAGGGATAGGTTGGACTGTGCCTCCACAGAGGTTATGAGCTCATTAGACAAGGGCCAAAGCAACATCGATCTCATTTCTCGGTGATGTTTTTATATTGGACATTAGCAGGTGTGATATTCCCAAGGGTTCAATATAGTCTGTTGAACAACTGTGTCCCCCCAATTCTGCAGTGTTTTACACTGCGTTTTACACTGTGAGAGCCACCACTCCTGATCTGCTCTCACACAGCGTCCAGCGTGTGAATCACTCCCAGCTATAGCCAGCCACCCATGAATTACACTGCAGGGCAACACCAGCAAACTGCCAGTCCCAGGCTTCCCCCAGCATTGTGCGTCTTGTACTGCCCAACACCTACCTGGACAATACAAGCTCATATAAAATCTGTCATTTAATTAATAGAAAATTATATGCATAAACTTTGTTATCTCAAATGGAGTTTCCCAAACACTTCAGTCCAAGCACACTGGTTTAGATAAAACAAGTTTATTAACTACAGAAAGAAAGATTTTAAGTGATTACATGTAATGAGGCATAAAATCATAATTGGTTACAAGTAAACAAAAGGTAAAATGCATCTAATACCTAATTTAACAAGCTAAGTGAATTCAAAGCAAAGCATCTCTCTGACCACATGCTGTAGCAGTCTCACTGGCTGAACTCCTTTTAGACAGGCTCTCTCCCCAGTCTAATAATGCTTCCTTTGCCCTTCAAGTGTTGTCATTGCCATGAGTATAGATGAAGGGAGAGATCATTTGGGGCCTCTGTTCTCCATTTTTATATTTTTTTCCTCCTCTCTGAGAATCATCAGCAGATGATGTTCAGGGAACAGAAAGTCTGTGGAACAGAAACCTCCAGTTGTTTCTTTGCCAAGATGTAAGACAACTGGAGGTTTTTGTTCCACAGACTTTCTGTTCCCTGAACATCATCTGCTGATGATTCTTTTTCTGCCAAGGAATAGCCACTTAACCAGGTGATAGTCCATTTGATTTTATTGACACCTGGCTGAGGTGTCAGTTTACCTTTTGTCTTTGAGGAACTGGTTTGTGTCTGCTTTTCTAAACTTTGAGCAAATGTTGTACAGTAGACTCTTATAACTTTACATACAATGTTGCCACACATACTTTACCAGGACAATAATGATCAGCAAACTGTGAGTTTTCAAATGATACCTCAGAAGGCATACTTGGTACAAAATCCATCCTAGGTTTGTAAAATGTGTACACATGGAGATACAGGCAGTCACAACTGCTACTTTGTCTTCAATATGTACTTTTGCCAAGTATGCTATTATGACTGCAACTTGATAAGATGCAAATTTTAGGGAGGCAGTTCTGCAATCATTCTTTAGGCTCTGAGCCCCATTGCAATTCGGTGCAAAGGAACTGAGACTGGTCAGGGCAACAGTGCCCTTAAATTGCCCAGGGAGGAGCTACGGAGCCAGAGGGCCTGAGCACTGCCCCTAAGGGTACTGCTAAGCAAAGTTCTCTGGCTTTGGTGTGCTGAGCACACACACACCTGAGTGGAATACACCTCTGCACCCACACCTTGAAGAACAACAGTTACAATACAGGTAGGTAACCATCTTTAACTGATGAAGGGAGCCCTCCCTGGACTGTATGCTAGGGGTTCTCATTGTCTAGCCTAGTTCTCAGATTTACTGTACAGAGTTATGGTTTTCACAGTGTGTTTCTTGAGATGATCAGACCTTGTAAAAATGGCTAATTGTCATTACTTTGGAAGGCAATTTGGGATAAGGCATGAAGCAGAAATTCCCAGCAGTCTCCAAAATGTGAAGGGGCTCCACACAGTCTCACACTGTAGATGAAGGGAATGAATTCTTAAGTAAATGCTGGTTTGTGTGTGTTACTATTTCTGATCATTACTATGGCAACCCCAGCATCGTGTGATATACATCCTCTGTCAGAGTAAAGCTGCTTTGAAGTATATGGCTGAAGAAGCACTTTGATGTTGCACATGCACACTCAGGTTCACTTGTGTACACAGGCATACTCGCTCTGGCTGACACACCCTCTGTAGAACAAATGGTCATTTTATTGCAAAAGTGGTGACGTTACCGCAGGGGTAAATTTGTGGTAATTCTCTCTTTAGCTTCCTTTTTTCTGCCTTTCCAGTAGTTTGACTTCACCAGTGCTTGGAGCAGGCGCTGGCCTTTCTGCATGGATCCAGCTGCAAGATCTGGCTAGCTAAACAAATAATAAGGAAAAAAATCACTTGAAACTTCAATTTCACTTCCACTTGAGACAATTCCGCAAACGCAGCCTGCGAGATTTGCATCCCTCTGCATGCAGGCTAGCCATAAGCCTTAGCTGTAAATATATGGGGGATTCAGAAGTGCTTTCCGATGCCTACTGATGTGCACTCATCCAGACCTGACTCACAGAAGGACTCTGTCACAGGCTTCAAAATCTGACATAGAAAAATATATGGGAAAGGAATGACATGACTATTTAACCCCATTTACTATGGGGCCTCCAGAGTTAATTTGTGGAAGCGAAAAAGATAGAAAACTGGTGCAACATACGCTTTCAGAAGTGTGGTGGAGAATGTTGTTTGGCTGGCGGGAAAGGCTCATGCGGTGGAGCAATTTGCAGAGTTCCCCTTGGAGTTATAAATCATCTTCACAGTATTACAGACTTTTTTCCTATGAAAATTTGCCCCATTTTCTTATTTACTTCTTTCCTTTGAGGGACTGTTCATCTGACCGAGGCCATAAATCCTTAATGCCAACAAATTGTATACTATCTGTTTTCCTTTTTCCCCCCCTTCACTCTATTTAAATTTTAATAGTTACATAAAAAAAGAAGGAATAAAGCATAAATAGACTGTCTGGAGTTGTTTCTCCCAGCACTGACCCTCCATTAGCCATCAGATCAGAAATGCTCTTTGCCTCAATCTTCAGAAGAAGGCTAGCAATACTGGCAAGTATTATTCAGTAGCATCACATCAACACAAGTTGAATCAAAAGATTTTTTTCAACCACATGATTCTGTAAAAAAAACTGATGTAGAAATAAAACCATTGTCATTCTGTATCTATTCTGATACTTAAGGCACAATATTTTTGGTGTTGGTGTTGAGCTTTATACATAAAATGTTAGCTCTTTATGGCTGGTTGTGTATGTCTCTCAATTCTTGTTTTGTTATTGGACTAGTAGTAATAGAGCATGTTGGTTGCCTGGACTCTGTGGGATTTCCTTGCCATTTCTAGCCCTGACTGCGGTGGGAAAGAACTGCTGCATTAACGCTCAGGGTATAATTGCATTTTGTCCGCTGTTTTTCTCACTGTTATATTTTACAACAGAAAGGACCCCTCGGGACCCATGATTCCCTTCTGCTCCACTTAATACTAGCATGGTCCCAAATCATTAAAGGAAAGGAAAGCTGTGATTTTATTTATTTATTATTTTATTTATTTAAGCTCTAAACTAGAAACCTTGCATCCTGTCAACATGAATGAAAGCCATACCCACACCCTCTCCTTCTGGGTTTTCATTTGATTGGAACTGAGGGATGCAAGCCACTTCCTGTGGGAGAGACGTATCTAACCTCTCCATCCAGTGTCTGTTCATTCCCTGGACAATTATTCTTCTCTTTAGTACTACGTGCGTTCCTGAAGTGCCACCACTGCGGAAGCTGCATACTTATTCATAAACCTCACTTCTGGCCCAGACTAGGCTCCAGCAGAGGTCCTGTGAAAAAGAACCAGGTGATCACATAATCATAGATTGCATTGTGATGCATATGCACATGGGGGCCAAATTAAAGGTCCATGGACAGCCTAAATGCTGACATTTCCTAGCTTCTGAGTATGACTTTGAAGTTTTAATATAACATTTTAATGTCGATTTTTGTATTGATTAAACACTGCCTTGTATGTAGGATACTGGTTCCCAAACTTGTTCCGCCACTTGTGCAGGGAAAGCCCCTGGCGGGCCGGGCCGGTTCGGCCGAACCTGCGAACGCGGCAGGTAAACAAACCAGCCCGGCCCGCCAGGGGCTTTCCCTGCACAAGTAGCGGAACAAGTTTGGGAACCACTGACGTAGGATAACAGGCCTCAATAAAAATCTGCCTAACATCAAAACACAATACACACACTAGCTGCCTTGCAAACTGGACTAAAGTGCACCGTCATCACTAGGTGCCTGCCAAGAGAGAATTCAGTCCCAGCTCCTGGATGAATGCCTTCTACAAAGAGCCCCACGCTGCAAGGATAGTGATCTTTGCATTTGAAAAACACGGTGCCTGGGTCAAAGAAACAGAGACCCATTGACTTGTTACCCATTTAAACACAGCCCCATGGGTTTTGTTGTGGTCTCTGCATTTTGCCTCCCCTTTGCACCTCCCCCTGCCTCCCGATATTTTAAACAGTCCCTGTGGCTTTGCTGTGGCACATTCCACGCTGAACTGCAGGCAAAGCATGCTGCAGGTAGCACTAAAAAGATGTGGGAAGTAATTAGACACTCAGGGACAGATTTTCAAAGATTATTAGGTGCCTACAAATGCAGACTGGAACTTAGTGTGATTTTCAAACATGTCTAGTGGACATGTCTATTGAAATCTGTGGAGTTACATACCCAACCTCCACAGGCATTTCTGACAGTCCCACCAGTTGCCTATTTTGGAGTGCCTATATACCTTTGAATATCTGGTTCTCACACAGCAAGATGCAAATCCAGAAAGCTACTCTGAAGTCTGTGGAGCTACCCCAAGTAACACCAGAAGAGAATATGGCTCCTATTTTCTGATACTAGCAAGATAACTGGTTCAGGGAGTGGTTTCTGGGCATAGCAAATGTGTAGTCTAACTGAGTTAATCAGCAAGGTTGGAGGAAGCCTTGCTTCTGTGTCTCCTTTCACTCTTTGGCATCAGCTATATACAGGCTGTGGTCTCCATTAGGGGTCAATCTTTGCCAGTAGGTACCTTGCACATCAGTGGGATATAACTGCAGTATCTCAGATACCCTGGGTAAATGCTGACTTTTAATGGCAACTATTGTACAATATCAGTAAAGAAATCTGTACTTGCACACAGGACCTTTGCCCCTAAATGCAAAGTCATGACATGGCAACTGGAAAGGGCACATTCACTGGCCCAGCTTAGCACACCGCACAGCCCTGTTTCTATATATAACCTAGCACACTCTGCCTTTTCTTCAATGTGCCACCTGCAGCAGCCTGCAGATAATGTAACACCAGCCAGTCCTTCGTGCCTCATGTCAGGTTCTGTGCCTCAGTGCTAGATCATCCCCGAACCAGATTCCTGGGCAAAAGTACTAACAGCTGTGGTTCTGATCCATGCTGTTATCATACTGTCTCAGGCTTCCCTCCTTTCCCATGGAACAAACAAACAAACCAACACTGCTGTTCACCTTCTCCTCTGCTCCTGGCCACAACCTCTCCATCCGTGTCTCACAAGAGGGACCAGAAATGGAGTCTGGAGCAGCAGTGGTCACATCCTCCCAAAGCATCTTTTCTTCTTATCCCCATTAACCTCTGTGTAAGATTTCGTCTCTTTTTGGTTTCTGTGTTCTAGGTGGTGTTGATCATCTTGATGGATTGTCAGTTTCTATGGCACCTGTGCTTTTATCCACCTTATGTCCCCTCAACTAAGGGTCTGGATCAGTCCCAGGCCTCCAGAATTTAGCCAGGTGTTTTCCAGTATTTGTCATCCTCAACTAATAAATAACTGGGGAAAGGCGAGTCATGCTGCCAGATCATTTTTACCCACAATCCCCAGCTGTCTGTGCCCTGCCTCCTCCTGAGTCTCTCAGAAGAAAGGCCCATTTCCTGTCATGTCAGTAGAATGGTCAGCTGGGGAAACACTACAGGGTTTCCACCAATGTCCCACCTCTGTGTAGCCCTGAACGAGTGCGTGTGTTAATTTACTGATGGGCGTTAGAAGCCCATTCTCATTAGAAGCCCAGTTGTACGAATAAACAAAGCTTGGATGTTGTGATGCTGAAAAGCCTGTTAAACTTGGTTTCCTGGGAATGGACATCTATTGATACTGAGCGTGAATTATTTTACTAAAAATTATCAAACAGTTTCATTGCATCTGTCTAAGGAAACTCTCCCTTTTCTGGGAAAATAATGCGGCTTCGACAGCCTTATATTAATGTAACAAACAGAAGATTATCATGCCTAAGAAAACAAACAATCTGAGAGCTGTTTCTCTAATCGCTAGTTCTTTGTCTTGATTATTTTTAATTTTAGAATGTATAAAATCTCAGGCCTTAAGCCCACTGTATGTCTGCGGACATGAATTACACTCTCTGTTAGGAAAGGTACTGACTTCTGGAGTGTGAGGGGACTCCTTAATCTCATCTTGGTGCTATATTTGATGGCTGCTCACTCCAGATGTAAATGCCAGCAGTTGACAAAGTATTGTCCAATTTCTCCATACTAGAACATCCATCTGGTGGCCAAGTGGCTGAGTTCTCTGGAGAAAAAACTTGAGCAGCACAGTGAAGGCAGCCACCAGGAGTTCCGCATCTTCATTAGTGCAGAGCCTGCTCCTTCACCTGATGGCCACATCATCCCCCAGGGCATCCTGGAGAACTCCATCAAAATCACCAATGAACCTCCAACTGGGATGCATGCCAACCTGCACAAGGCCCTGGATAACTTCAACCAGGTATGGTGACATTCTATAGGAATCACTGGCTCCCTTCATGAGGTAGCTACAGTAACCAAACAGATTGCTGGATTAGTTAAGAATGAGTGTATCCAGATGCACAGCACAATGTACGTGGCATATCTGCTATCTTCTGCTCCCAGGTGGCCACTGCATAACCTTGTAGAATCTCTGCTTACAATCTATTTAGGCAGCATTGAGTGGGCAAAAGGGGCGGGGGAGTGGCACTCTGTGTCCAAAGTAGCATTACCTGTTTCCAAGTCACTGACAGTTCAGAAGTAAGTGATCTGGGGCACCTGGCACTGGCCATTGTCAGAAGACAGGATACTGGGCTAGATGGACCTTTGGTCTAACCCAGTATGGTCGTTCTTATGTTACTATGTTCTTATCTAGAATGCTTATGGATCACTGTCTTAACAGATAAAGCACAAGGCGTGATGTCTGCTATAGGTGATCAGCTCCTTACAGAACTATGTATAAATGTGTAGGGAAAAAGCTGTGTGACCATGGAGGACTTCAATCTGAGTGACACATTCTGGAGGTCTCATGCTGCCAGTCCTAAAATCTCCTTGGAATGTCTAAAGATTTTAGATGATAATTTCCTAATTCAAAAAGGGTTGCATCCAACTCGAGAGAATTCTGTATTAGACCTCATGTTGATAGATAAAGAGAAATTGATCAAAGAACTAAAATTACTGCTAACTTAGGTAAAAGTGATCATGATTTGATCTCATTTATTAAGTGCCAACAGAATAAAGAATAAAGTGCCAACAGAATAAAGTCCAGATCAGTAATATATACTTGGTGCTTTAAAAGGGCCAGTTTCAAAAAGCTAAAAAGAATTATGAGCCAGATCAGTTGAGAGAGAATTCAAACAAAGAAACAAACAAAATAACACCAAACCCAATGATAATTTAAAATTGTTTAAGGACATTTTACTAGATGCCTAAAAAGCCACAACCTGGCTTAGAGAGAAAGTAAAAGCAAGTGTAAAAAATAAAAATAAATTGTAGTAAAGTGTTCATTAAGGGGTAACTAGGTTACTCAAAGTTTTTTGGGTTAGAGTCATACGCCACCTTCTCCCCTTACTTGATTTTTCAGTTAGTGTGTGTTTTCCTCCAGCTGGTTTGTACATATTGACAGGTTTCAGAGTAACAGCCATGTTAGTCTGTATTTGCAAAAAGAGAAGGAGTACTTGTGGCACCTTAGAGACTAACCAATTTATGCTCAAATAAATTGGTTAGTCTCTAAGGTGCCACAAGTACTCCTTTTCTTTTTGTACATATTAGCACTTAGCAGTCCCTTTACAAAAAATGTGTATAACAAATGGAAGAAAGTGGAATTTGATAGCAATGAATATAAATCAGAAGCTAGGAATTGTACAAAATTGAAAAGAGAAGCAAAAGGATACGAGGAGAAATCTATGGGCAGCAGAGAAAAGGAGTTTTTCAGGTATGTTAGGAACAAAAAAAATCCTAACAATGGTATTGATCTGTAACTAGATGGAAATGGTAGAATTGTCCATAATAATGCGGAAAAGGCAGAAGTGCTCAATAAATATTTCTGTTCCATATTTAGGAAAAAGCCAGATGATGTATTTGTATCATATGAAAAACTTTGCATTCCAACAGTAACTAAGGCAGATGCTGGGTCTGATCTGAGCCCCAAAGACCTGGAAAAGAAGGCCTGGTATCTTTTGCCCCTCTCTGTACCTGGAGTCAGATGCACATGTGTGCTTGTGCCCTGGGGCAGGCCATGCTCTTGTTTGTTATTCAAAGTATCGAGCTTTGTGCCTTGGCCCAAAAAGGCAGGCAAACTCAGCTGCAGGCCTCACTGAGGTCAGACCCTCTGAGAGAGACCCTCAGATCTCTCTTCAGATCATGGCTCCATTATCAACCAGGGACAAGTAGGCCCTCTTCAACATCCCAGCCCCATAAGAACAACAGCAGTTGTTGGTAGGAAGCCCTTAATTTTATGTCTGTATGTTACTACACGAGTATTATACACAGTCTATATCAATAGACAACCACACAGAGTAGACGTTAAAACTCAGCATGGGCCCCCAGTTATTACTGTACCGTGGTATCTGAGATATGGCACTTGTCTCTTATTCTAAGTACATGGTATCTCTGAGACCACAGTGTGGGAACTGTTCACAAATGTCCTTTTTCTTGGTAACCACTGTGTACGGAGAATAGGGACCGACTCTGAATTAGATTCATTTTTCAGCTGAATATTTAAATAAAGAGGGAACAACTTGATAGCCTGTGAGTGATCAAACCACCTGAATCTCATGCGCTCTGCTTGGACAGGAGCCTACAAGGAAATCCCTGGGCACTGGTATGGAGATTCAGTCTAGAGCCGTCTTCACTTCGAGTCAGCACTGGGGCAATGCCATTTCTCATGCTAGGGACTGCTGTGGTATTGCCTGTCCTCTCTTGTGGATGGGATAAAGCCAAGGCCCTGGCCACTCATGTGTATCAAGAATCCTATGGCATCGTTCCCTAGAGACTGGGGCATTATCCCCAGGCTTAGCCAAATCCCAGCTGGCTAGCTGTATTCTGTCTCCCTAAATCCCCATGCTATTCTTCACTTATCCTACGACAGCCCTGGATCACCAGCTGGTGCAGAGCAGCTGCCTTGATCCACCCACAGTTGGGCAGTGAAGTCACGCTTTCCCATGCAGAGGTCTCCCAGCTAGAGCCCCTGTTGTGGGAAGTGAGGGAGATGGAGACTATCTACCCCAGAGCAGTCCCTAGGGGTATTCTGACCTTGTCAGCTGCTTCTACGCATGACAGAGCAGCAGGTGGAATGCTCCTTAAAAGATGCCCCCTGTGCCCACATGGTGCTTCTGGCCAGTAGAGAAGGTTTTAAGGCTACTGTTGGCATGGCCAGTCATTGCTCGTTGGGAGCACAAGCATCAAGCTTTGCAGGGTGTACCCCTGTGTAGTTGTTCAGGTCCAGCTGCAGTGTAGCCTGCAGCCCAGGAGCACAAGGGGATCCAGGCCTGTCAGATGAAGGTGCTGTGTCATGTGTACTCTGTTAGATGCTCTGATTTTGAAGGCATCTGCAGTATAAGGAAGAGAGCCTCCAGGGAGGTACAGGTGGGAGGTTCTAGGTAGGGGTTAATGTGAACAGTCAGTGAAGATTATTCCATTTTTATCCACAGCCATTCATCATTTTGAATTGCACAGAAAGTCCCACAGAATAGGGGAGGGGGAACCTTCCCCCAAAGTAATGTTTTCATCCTGCCTGTACTCATTTCAATCAGATAGTAATTAACATTTTCTAAATTGCTAGAGCATTATAAAATGCCTCTTATCACAAAATCCTGCAATGTGTGGGAGGAGAACTTTTACACCTCATTTCACTGCTTTGTGTTCCATTCTTGCTCAGCGTACGGAATGGATGTTCAAATTTAGCTCAGCTGAAAGCCACAAGAAGGCTTATTATTGTACACGGGGAATATTGTTCTGGTTTTGTAGCTAAAGAAAAGGTTGGGATTAAATAGAGAGAGAGGCCAAATGAGGCTATGAGCCAGATCCTTTCTCAGGTTTCATTCAGACCAAAGTCCCCTTGAAGTCACTGGGAGGTTGCCGGAGGAAAGAATGGGCTCCGAGCATGGTAGGATGCTTTGACCCTGTTCTTTCATAATATCTGCAAAGCAGTGCCCTAAAAACCAAGGGAGTTTAGAAGCTGCTCCCTAACTGAGGGGACAACAGAGCAGTGATTGCTCATGATGCCCATGATTCCCATTAAACAAGGATCGGCACATTTCATGGCAAGCAGGACCTCTATTCCCTAGCAAGGTCCCTGAATTCTGCAGTGGGGCAGTGCAGCAGCCTGGGAATCTGCTGCAGAGTTGGGTAACCTAAGAAATGGAAATTGTTAACGAATGGGTGTGAAGTTGAATCATATAATCAGTACAGCAACCCTTTGTTTTACATATTTTGCTATTAAATTTTGTTTATTTTATGCTAACCTCACTCCCATCTTCAGTTCTCAATGTATCAGCAACACACAGCTGCATCAGAGAGGTGGAAAGCTGGAAGTTTTGGCACTGAGGAGACATGGAAGGCCATTTGGGATTGTGGGATGAAAACATGGGCTGGATGTGTCTGCCCAAAAAATCAGCAGTGAAATAGTTAACAAGGCAGGCACTAAAATAGTTGTCATTAGCTTTCCACGTGAATGCCCCAATGAGGTGAATGGGTAATACACTCCTCCCTGAGCTATGGTTTCAGGCTGACTGCAGACTCAAGGAGACATCACTGCACTGGCTCACACCAGGGTCGTCGCACTGTAAGGTTTTCTCCCCAGTCACAAGAAATAGAAATATTTTTAAATGGCAGCTTGGATTCCAATGCACAGTTCCATGGCAATAAGGGTGCTCCCGTGGCTGCCGTTACCATGACTTGGGTGCATGAAGGGAGCAGAGACCAACAGAAAGACCAGCTTTCAGAAGCAGTGTAGAGCCGTACCTCTGGCACTCGTGTGCCAGAAGCCATAGTGGGGGGATGGTGTCTTAGCTACAGCAAAAACTCCTGATCCTCTCTGGCTTTTAGTCAAAGATGCAATGACAGTCACACGGGGAAACAAGGTGACAGTTACAACGGGTGCCCAGCTGGGCTGGGAGCGATGGAATCAGCTCCCACTTTCAACTAACGGAGCCTCCCATCCCAAGTAGGATCAGGCTCACAATTCCCTGCTGGGAGGGCTCCAATTCCCTCATGTTTAGGGGCTGCTGGGGTGTAGAGCTCTGTGTTTTGACTTTATGCCCTGTACATCCTCTTCCTTGCTGTTAGAGAGACTCACTCCACTAGAGATGGACCCAGGCAGCTTGCCTCCCACTCAAAGCCTTATCGCTGAACCATCGCTTGCACGCTCCCAGCTCAGCCCTGAAAGCTGGCTTCCTTTGTTCCTCTTCAGTGACTCAATGACTCAGGCTCTCCGCCCCTCCACCTCCCAGCCTGCCAATAGTTCGACACTGCCCGTTACCTACTCACTATGCAGAGCGCAGCCTGGAAGATGGGCAGCAGAGCTGCCCTCAGTGCATAGCGTCAGAGGTCCAGTTTTGTTATTCTCCCCACTACTTGGCAGTTCCTGCTGGTACATGCTGGGTGTGTTGCTCAGTACAAGAAGGTTGTATCTATCAGGTGAACATGCTGGAAGAGAGAGGGCAGTTAGGCTTGTTTTCCTCAGAATGTATCATCCATGGAAAGGAAGCCCCTCTCTTTCCTCTGGCCCTGACCTCCCTCAGGGTAAATAATGCTAATGAAACCCTGGAGCACCAAAGAGTTTGTTTTCAGGCCGCAGTGCTACAGTGCTTCTGTTACAACGGTGACTCCTGGACAGTTCTCTGTCCCAGACTTAGATCTCTGCTCTGGCCTGCTGCACCCCTCGTTCCCAGTCAGCTGTGCGGGCACTAGTCACCCGTAGAGCTCGGAACACAAGAGGGCTTTGCAGGCAGCCAGTCTATGTGGTGGATTACGTTAGTCAGAGAAGGCAGAGTCAGTACTTTAGGCATGCCCACTACAGAGGCCTATGGTTATGGCAGGTGGGCAGTGCCAGTTCACAAGCCAGGAGTCTCAGACCCAGGGACTGAGGCAGGGGTGAAAGGCTCTGGGCTGTTCTCTTCTCTTTGGGGCCCTCAACACTACATCTCTTTGGTTTTAATCAGTTTACTGAGCCTTTGACAACTCATCCTGCCAGTCTGCAGCCAGCAGACTGCCAATGGGTGAATGCATGCGTGGTTTGGGACAGGTGGGAGGGGAAGGCTGAAGCATTCTGGAAGTCCCTGACAGACAACAGTTTTGAGGAGTCAAAGCACAGCCCTCCATGCCCCATGATTCTGTGACCAAAGAATCATTTGCCAGACCCCGAGCTTTCATGCGTAGCAATTGCCATGGTTAAGAAACCTCTGAGAGAAACCTCTGTGTAACCCTGGCAGCAGTGTCTGCTTAAAGCACTCCTGCAGAAGAGATGTGAACTGCCCCATTGATCTCAGTGTGGTGTCGGTTCACTGCTGATCATTTCAGTGGAAACATCCAGCTAAAGTGCTCATCCACTATTGCTAGGTGCAGCAGCAGATATGGGAGCAGAGGAGAGCGAGGCAGCTAAGTTGCTGTAAGAGCTAGTGAGATGGGGAACAAGGAATTCAAGCACAGCAAAGAACATCAGGTCCCCTTGATTGCTATGCATAAGGAGAGGGGGAGAGGAGATGTGTCTATTCTCAGTGTCAAAGGTCTAAACTCCCCCTGGGCGCCAAAAGCCCAAGCTGTCCCCTCACCTTTCCAGGGACCAAAAGCCTTGGTTGTCCAAACCTTCTGCTGTCCCCATGACAACTTCAATAATAGAGCTCTGCAGTCAATAGTTAGACCTGCTCGCTCAGTGCTTCAGGGGGTATTTAATATTGCAGTAACATAGAAAGCTGCCACAGCATTTCCAGTCTCATAGAAACCAGGGACCTACCCTGATTCATGAGTTAATCAGAGCTCAGAGAGGCTCCCCCTTGGCTAGCTGAGGCAGGAGCAGGGCTGTGAAGTGTGTGTATGTGGTGAAGGGAGATTCTTCCCCCAGCCTTGGTGGAATTCACCAGGGCCCAGCCCAGCCCCCCAGGCCATGCATTCTGCCCAAGCTTTGCACCCCAGTTAGCTCACGGCACTCTGTAGTCTGCAGACCTGGGCACTCATCACTGTACCAGGGAACATTTGGAAGGTTTGTTCAGTACTATATGGGCTCAAAGCTTAATTTAAAACCCCAAACTGCTTAGCTGCTGCAGAAATGAGTGGATGAGGCTGCTATGTTGCAAGGCCACTGGGCAAGAGGATTCGCCAGACCCTGAGTTCATTAGTGTTTGTGACCCCTGTAGAGCCCTGAGATGGAGGGTATGGTGGAAATGCACAACATTGCTGATCTGTTTCCATTTCAGGACACCCTGGAGATGTGTGCTCGGGAGAACGAGTTCAAAAGCATCCTGTTTGCCCTCTGTTATTTCCATGCCGTGGTGGCAGAAAGACGCAAGTTTGGGCCCCAGGGCTGGAACCGCTCCTACCCCTTTAACACTGGAGACCTCACTATCTCAGTCAATGTGCTGTACAATTACCTGGAGGCCAATTCAAAGGTGCATGAAACAAAGGAATCAGCTATGTGTGCAGATTGTAGCCCATATGCTTATTACACATCTGTTGAAACGTCTGAAATCTTTTTCATTAAGTGCCAATTCCCCGGCATCGTCAGGCTTTCTAGCTTAAGAACTCAGTGTATCTTAGGGGGATACTGAGCGGCCTCTGCTCCACTTGCATCTGTTGCAGCTTACAAACTACACTTAGATAAAATATCAGCTCTGGCATGTGCAAGTCTCCTCACTGCCATTTTAGGGACAATGTTTGGAAATGTTTGGCTGCCTAGGCATCTATGTTTAATGTATGGAACTTCAAAGAGAGATTCACTTCTCATCGGGAAACCCCACAAAATCTGTTCTACAGGCTGGGTTTCTCTGGGCTGCTCTCCTGCATGTAGTGATTTAACTGCTACATGATATGCAATTACTTAGAAAAATGAAGTGGTGAAATGAAAACATTCACCCTGTAGATCAGTTCTTTGCTTTCCTGTCTGCAGCCCCATGATGAGGTCAGTGGAGTTGCATCTGCGTGGACTCTTTCATTCCCTCTTGGTTCATTATTTAGGTCCCCTATGACGATTTGCGCTACCTCTTTGGTGAGATTATGTATGGAGGTCACATCACAGATGACTGGGACAGACGACTGTGCAAAACCTACTTGGAGGAATTTATTAAGCCAGAAATGCTGGAGGGAGAACTTTTCCTAGCTCCAGGATTCCCTCTCCCGGGGAACATGGACTACAATGGTTATCATCAGGTAGCCTCTTTGTTTGCTGGTATTATTTATACTGCTGAAGTTAATGTCCTCCATAATCACCTTTTAATCTGTCATAGGAGACAGTGAATAGGATTGCAGAGTTCCAGCTCATCTTGTATTATTTCCTGTTATGTTCTTTTTCTGTAGCTGTTAAGCATCCCCTTGGATGAGCCAAGTTTAATGGTAATTTGATACTTCATCATGAGCTCTTCTGTTCATGCATGAATAGAACAACTGTATTAGTTCTTGGGACTTGAGCAGGTCTAGTGGAAAATTACATCCGCATACCGTTTGTTAAAATGGCCGTTTCAAGCTCCTTTTAGCATTGGGTCTGATGAGAAACACTCAAGACTCTTGGATGTCTACTTACTGATTTCATCCGTTCTTTATGTGCAGAGGCAGCAGCAGGGGCTGGCGTATTAGTTTGTTTTTGTTCATAAAGTTGGTGAAACAATCTCTACTCCTGGAAGTGAAATTCCCAGCAAAGAGTTCAGAGTACTGATGCCCAAATATGTAGCAAACAAAAAGGTAGAAGAGGCTCATCTCTGAGATATGTAGCCAAGACATCCTGCAACAACGGCCAGGCTTGTTTTCTTGTGGCAGAAATTATTATTATTCCAACAGCTTTACTAATTCCACCCTCCTGCTTCCTAGCAGTTTGTTAGCACCGCAGGTCAGTCCAGCTGGATACACTGCATTGGGCTGACTGTGTGTGATGGCTGTCCAGCCCATCAATGCAATCAGTACGTGTAAAGTCCCTAACCCTGTACGTAACAATAATGGGAGGTGTGATCTTTCTGTGTAGTACATAGACGATGCCCTGCCTGCCGAGTCTCCGTACCTGTATGGTCTCCATCCAAACGCTGAAATCGGCTTCTTAACCCAGACCTCAGAGAAACTCTTCCGCACCGTGTTGGAGATGCAGCCTCATGACAGTAATGTGGGTGAAGGAGGAGGAGCTACGAGGGAAGAAAAGGTAAGATGGGCAGAGGAGGGAGCCATTCCCACTTGGGTGACTTTGTTTAATTTGGCTGCATTTTAGTCTCTGTTTTTTCTCATGACCCTTTATTATAACCTGGTCAGCCTTTGTACAGTGCGTACAAGAAACAGAAATAACCAGTTTGGCATTCTTCAGGAGTTCCCCATGATTAGTGTAATTGTATCATAGCCAGTGCTAGGGCCTGACTTTAACTGGTCCTCTGCGCTCCAGTGTCTTAATTATCATCATGTGAGGACATACAAATTTGTAGTCATTGCTACCTACCCAAGCCATATGAAAGAAGATGATGATGTGAGAGCATTGCGAATAAACCGGGCTGTGGCCTCTGCTGGCACACAGCCATCAACCATGGGGGATAGCAGTCTGGCTGGCATACGTACAGGCTCCCAGGACGCACCGTACACAAAATGCTAGCCTGATGCTTTGGAGTTTTTCCTGGTGCATTTTCTGTTTTAGTTACACACAAACGATCATATTTCCAAATGCAGCTGTGAAGGAGACAGGAAATAACTTGCTTTGTTATGCTTTTTCCCCCATGTTGTATTCATTCAGAATACCAAATTCAGCTTAAAATTCCATTTAAAATAATCTCCAAGTTTTGTCACTAAAACATTAAAGAATAGTTCATAAAGTCAGCAATCCTGGAGGCACCAGTATTTGATTTTACCTTTATAGCTTCATCCATCTTCTTGCATTGAACCTGGCCTTGGAAGAAGTAGCAATGCAAACCTGGATGCAAAATAGAGTATGCCATGCCACGTGGGCATTTATAAGTAGTCCTTTTAAAAGAGCCTCATTTGACATGATGTTTGGTAGGCATTTGAATTTTCCTAGGCTGGGACAAGCTGTTTTGAAAGTTGCCATGTGTGATTCAGCAAGACACTGATTACTTTCCGATGCAGTAAGTGGCAGGTGGAGCTCTCTTCCACCATTCAGTAGAGGAAGCACATGGGACACTCACTGACTCCTCTCTCTCTTCCCTTTGGCAAACAGGTGAAGGCTCTTCTGGATGAGATTTTAGAGAAATTAACAGATGAGTTTAACATCCTGGAGCTGATGGCAAAGGTGGAGGAGAGGACGCCCTACATTGTGGTTGCCTTCCAGGAATGTGAGCGCATGAACATCCTCACCAGCGAGATAAAGCGCTCCCTTAAGGAGCTAGATCTGGGATTGAAGGTAGGCGCTCTCTCTGCTAGAGGTTGCAGCCTTATGAAATCTCATGTGCGTGCTGAATGACTGGAAAGCAGAGGTGATGAGGATGTGAAGAGAAACCAAAAGTGTCTCACGTTTTAAACAGTTTTAAAATGGTACCTAACAAATAGCACAGTGTGCTGCAATGGTAACTTGAGTCCATGGGGGAAAACTTACAGTTGCTCTTCACAGGTCAGACTAGATGATCACAATGGTCCCTTCTGGCCTTGGAATCTATGAAAAATGCACATGGTCCCCCATACCCCACCAAAGGTCTCCATCTTGATGGAGAACATGGCCTACAATGAGTCTGAGCTGTAGCTCATGAAAGCTTATGCTCGAATAAATTGGTTAGTCTCTAAGGTGCCACTAGTACTCCTTTTCTTTTTGTGGATGTTTCACCAAGATGGAGATTCCACAACCTCCCTTGGTAATCTATCCCAGCACTTAACTATCCTTATAGTAAGAAAGTTTCCCCTAATGTCTAACCTAAATTTCCCTTGCTACAGATTAAACAAATTACTTCTTGTCCTACCTTCAGTGGGGATGGAGAACAATTGATCAACGTCCTCTTTATAACAGCCCTTAACTTATTTGAAGACGCTAATCAGGTCCTCCTTTTCAGTGTTCATTTCTCAAGACTAAAAATGCCAATGTCTTCTAAACCTTTTCTGGTTTTAGTTGCTGTCCTCCAGACTCTCCAATTTGTCCACATCTTTCTTACATAAAAAAAATAGTAACAATGGCACAGATTTCAAAAGCCAAGAGTTTTGGAAGGGACATTACACCTTCTACATCAGGACATGAGTTAATCTCTAAATGAAGGGGGACAAGAAGAAACTACCCTTATGGACAGCTTATCCCATAACTGCCTCTGCAGGGTTCTTGCACCTTGCTGTGAAGCTGCAGAGACAGAGCACTGGTCCCCTTACTAAATGAGGGCCCCTTACTAAATGAGGGAGGCAACCTAGTGACAGAGGATGTGGAAAAAGCTAACGTACTCAATGCTTTTTTTGCCTCTGTCTTCACGAACAAGGTCAGCTCCCAGACTACTGCACTGGGCAGCACAGCATGGGGAGGAGGTGGCCAGCCCTCTGTGAAGAAAGAAGTGGTTCGGGACTATTTAGAAAAACTGGACGTGCACAAGTCCATGGGGCCAGATGCATTGCATCTGAGAGTGCTAAAGGAATTGGCGGATGTGATTGCAGAGCCATTGGCCATTATCTTTGAAAACTCATGGCGATCGGGGGAAGTCCCAGAAGATTGGAAAAAGGCTAATGTTGTGCCCATCTTTAAAAAAGGGAAGAAGGAGGATCCTGGGAACTACAGGCCGGTCAGCCTCACCTCAGTCCCTGGAAAAATCATGGAGCATGTCCTCAAGGAATCAATTCTGAAGCACTTAGACGAGAGGAAAGTGATCAGGAACAGTCAGCATAGATTCACCAAGGGAAAGTCATGCCTGACTAATTTAATTGCCTTCTATGATGAGATAACTGGTTCTGTGGATGAAGGGAAAGCAGTGGACGTGTTATTCCTCGACTTTAGCAAAGCTTTTGACATGGTCTCCCACAGTATTCTTGTCAGCAAGTTAAAGAAGTATGGGCTGGATGGATGCACTACAAGGTGGGTAGAAAGTTGGCTAGATTGTCGGGCTCAACGGGTAGTGATCAATGGCTCCATGTCTAGTTGGCAGCCGGTATCTAGCGGAGTGCCTCAAGGGTCGGTCCTGGGGCCGGTTTTGTTCAATATCTTCATTAATGATCTGGAGGATGGCGTGGATTGCACCCTCAGCAAGTTTGCGGATGACACTAAACTGGGAGGAGTGGTAGATATGCTGGAGGGTAGGGATAGGATACAGAGGGACCTAGACAAATTGGAGGATTGGGCCAAAAGAAATCTGATGAGGTTCAACAAGGATAAGTGCAGAGTCCTGCACGTAGGACGGAAGAATCCAATGCACCGCTACAGACTAGGGACCGAATGGCTAGGAAGCAGTTCTGCAGAGAAGGACCTAGGGGTGACAGTGGACGAGAAGCTGGATATGAGTCAACAGTGTGCCCTTGTTGCCAAGAAGGCCAATGGCATTTTGGGGTGTATAAGTAGGGGCATTGCCAGCAGATCGAGGGACGTAATCGTTCCCCTCTATTCAACATTGGTGAGGCCTCATCTGGAGCACTGTGTCTAGTTTTGGGCCCCACACTACAAGAAGGATGTGGATAAATTGGAGAGAGTCCAGCGAAGGGCAACAAAAATGATTAGGGGACTGGAACACATGAGTTATGAAGAGAGGCTGAGGGAACTGGGATTGTTTAGTCTGCAGAAGAGAATGAGGGGGGATTTGATAGCTGCTTTCAGCTATCTGAGAGGTGGTTCCAAAGAGGATGGTTCTAGACTATTCTCAGTGGTAGACGAGGACAGGACAAGGAGCAATGGTCTCAAGTTGCAGTGGGGGAGGTTTAGGTTGGATATTAGGAAAAACTGGAATACGTTACCTAGGGAGGTGGTGGAATCCCCTTCCTTAGAAGTTTTTAAGGTCAGGCTTGACAAAGCCCTGGCTGGGATGATTTAGTTGGGATTGGTCCTGCTCTGGGCAGGGGGTTGGACTAGATGGCCTCCAGAGGTCCCTTCCAACTCTGTTATTCTATGATTCAGGATGGCAACGCCCATGTTCCTAGGAGCTATTGCTTTGGAAGGTTTTTTATGCAAAACAGTGAGTGGCCTGCATGGATGATGGGCTACAAACCGGTGAGATTCTTTGATTCAGTAATATTAGTGACAATGAGTTGAGACTGCTGGACTGGTGGATGCTAACTCCGGTGTGTAGTTCAGTGCACTCGAATCCCATCCCAAACAGATGGTGGGACGCTACAGGTCACCGAAACAATGCATTGTCTGGTGTGAGACAATTGAGACATTGTGAAACATGCAAATGTACAGAGTTAACATTCCTTTGTTGTATGGCTGCTGCCATCCCATAAGAGGCTGTCATGACAGCTGGTATTGTAGGGTCATCTATTGGGAACAAGAAGCCAAAGAACTGATGGATTCCACTGCTGTCTATACAGACCCCAGGCACCTCTCACTTCCCCCTAACTGCAAAGCTTTACAGAGCTACTGACAGAGAATTTGAGAGAAAAGGAAGAATGGATTGGAGCAACACCCTACCTCAGAGAGGAGGGGAGGCAGGAGCCAGGTTCCACAGGGAAGTGATGCTGCTGTTTCATTGGACAGGTTGTCAAGACAGCTAACTGCAGAAGCAAAGAATCTATGCCCTGGAGCGGGGTCACTAAGCCACTCCTCAGCCTGCTTGCAATCGCCAGTGCATTGCAGTAATAATCCCCATGCTTTGCCTCCGTGTCACAACTCGGATATTTCCGAAGCAAAACAGCCAGCATAGAGGCAGCTATGGACACTCCCCCGAGCCTGGTCAAGACATTACTATGGCCCATTAGACATCAGGAGGGACTCCCAAATGTCCTGTTTAGCAACTATTATGTGAGGTGTGTGGGCCAGGAAACACACCAGAATAGCAGCTGTACTTGGATCTATAGCTGTGTCAGTGAGGCATGCACAGCCAAAGGAATTCCGTGCTTGAAGGAACTGGAGGTTACTTGTCCCAAATAACCACAGCATCATGGGTGGAAAGGACCAGCAGGTGAGCAATGAGGCAGCTGCCTGGTCCAGCACTCATACTTTTGGTAACCATTATAATCTCAACTTCCAGGTCTGCTGATGGAGCCTTTGGCAGAGGGATCTTCAATTCACAGGTAGCACTATTAGCCTGTTTGTCTGCATAGTCTGGATAGCTCCTAAATTCCATATCCTCATCAGCCCTGCCTTTACTCTTTTTACTACTGACAGCTTCCTACAAGTAGAGGATCAGCAGACGTGCCATCACTCGAAGGACAGAGAAAGCCTGTCTGTTCCTCTTCTCCAAAGAGGGGCTAATAGAACCAATCCATCAGTCACTTTGTGAGGGCAATATGGCGATGGAGATGCCGTTCTTACCCTTGGCTCTTATGGATAGGACACATCAGAAGGGAAGTCTCCTGAGAAACATATGTACAGCCCGATAACTGTACTCTGTTCCCTACAGCAAAGTCCCTTCCGCAGAACCTATGATAGCTGACGAACTCTTGGAGTTTATAGCAACTCATTTGGATGGGAAGGTGGAGGGCAGGCTCCTTTCTTACCAGACTCGCTCAATGCAAAGTTGTAACTTCTCCAGTCAAATCAGCAGTGAGAACTCGACCTGCAAATAAAAGGTCAGCAGATATACTCCTTCTCAAAGAAGAGAAAGTGACCAATCAGACGAAGTATTTCTTAAACTCGTTTCCAGCCTGCTGTACTAGAAATTTAACATCAGAAAAAAAACTGCCATTTAATTCTTTGGCATCTTTTCCTGCTTACATAGTAACACTCTGCTTCCTGGGTTAAAAGAGGCTTACTATTAGTACACTCTGAAACACACAGCTGATGTAACCTCTTCCAGCTGGACTCTGGTATGTTGGTCTATTTAGCACCCCCACCCCCCTTCTCGGTTTTGCCATCTGTGAAATGGGGATAATGATGCTTAACCACTTTTGTGCAGATCTTTGAAATCTGTGGAGGAAAGTTCTAGAAATATTATTTTATTATCGTAATTTTGTGGACTGATTAATATGCTGCAGATAATTCAGCTGTCCCACCATTTAGAAAATCACATGAAAGTGAAAGTATGGGATCAGTATGGCATGGAAAAACTCATCTGTTTTAATCAGTTTGTCTCTTATTTTTAAAATAGCCAAGTGGTGAATACAAAGCACGTTTTTCATATGCATTTCCTGTAAATAGAAGGTGCTAAAAACTGAAATTCAAGCATTTAAGTGACATCTGTCTACTGCTGAAAAATTTGTGTTTGTTCTGTTGACTAAAGAGATAAAAATGTTGTTGTGTGTGCTTTGTAGTTCTGCAATATACACAATCCACTTTAAAATAGCCTGATATTTATGCTGCCAATTATTTTAAACAGATTTACTTTATTTACCAGTATTTGGCAGTTGAACTGGAAATTCCGTTTCTTGAGACAGGTAAACAGAAGTGATTTAATGTTTCGATCTTTGAGTAGCAAACAAGATATTATTGTAACGGGACAATGTGTAGCAATTAGATTTAATATGGAGAAACGCAAGCCACTACATATTGGCCAGGGAAAACAATGAGAAGAATGGCCCTGAACTAAACCACAAAGGCTTTGAACAGAGTTTAGGCAGTAACAGAACATGCACGTCTTCCAGAAACGCTGCCACAAACTACAGCAGGGATGTAATGTAACCCTTTGAGTGAGATGCAGAGATGTATAGAGAGACCCCATGGCTGAGAAGCCTCCGGCCAGTGTGTTGAAATGACTATACACTCTGCTCAGACTGCCCAGTGCAGTGCTTGGCCCAGCAGTCTAAACATGACATCACTGTCTGCAGCTGAGTCATAATCCTGACTGTGAGGAATGGTCTCAAGAGACACAAAGAGGCATGATACGTTAACAGAGACCCAGACAGTCTGATCCTTCGTGTTATATCTGATCCTTCGTTTGACTGCCCAGCATGGGAAATGGGAACTGCAGGTCCCCAGCAACTTGGCAAATCAGATCACTTATTTCGATGCCTAAATATGGGCTTAGGTGCCTAACACTAGACACTCACCTTTGGAAATGTTGACCACACTCTTCATCCCGAATCGTGTCTGTCCCCTCTTCCAGTCGGTAGATCGTCCAGCGAGGAGACTGCCATTTCTCTGACTCAAACTGTGGACTTCACTCACCAGAAGAGAGGTTTCTGGAGGTGCAGAGATCAGTGGACTCTGTGAGAACTCTCAGTCAATAAATCAACCATGTGATTTTTCATGAGACTTTCTAAGTTTTGTTTTTGTTTGCTTCTGTGTAAATGCTGTGTGCCAGACTCAGAATGAGATGTACTGGCGCTTGATAAGGTCAGTATATCAGCCTCAGCACAACAGTGATGATAGAGTTTACGGTCAGAAGGGACCACCAGATCATCCCGTCTGACCTCCTGCACTAAACCCCACCCATTCAGTCTCTTGTGACATGCCCTAAAAGATCCGGGACACTTGATAGCAGTGGACAGTGCCTGAGACATCTACAGAGACGTATCCTTCAGCTCTCCTCTACCCTCAGGTGTGATTGTGACAGATGCTGCAGGCAGCATGGGGAGCTCACTCAGGCCATCTCACAATTCAAGATCTTTGGAAATTCAGAAAACAAGCTGCATGGAAATTAGAGCTGAGTCAACAATTCACCTGGCAGAACCTCTCACGCAAATCAGGAGAAAAGCAGTGTAGCACCAGGGACAGTACCATAATCTTGGGCAACATCAGCCAATAGCGGGAACTTACTCTCTACCCCATCCCAGGAATTTGTCTGGTTTTGGGCAGGCATGTCCATCATCAACTCATGCCTCTTGCATTTCATCTTCTCATTCTCCCTGGTTCAAAGCCACCTCTGCTGCATGTCTGAGGATTTGAATGTCTCTATTAGGATATATAAGGCTACTATCTGGAGTTCCTTTCAGACTCATGCCCAGTTTAGGAGTGAAACCTTTGTGTAATTGTTACTCCCCAAACCCCTCCTGGGCGAGTTGTTAATGCTTGTTGACCTCCCACAGCTGGGGATCTGTACTGACAGGACTCAGAGGAGAAAGGAAGCTTACTTAGCAGAGACCATGGATTTGTAGTAGAATAAATATCGTGGGGAGAAAGTATGCCTCTTTGCTGCTCACTGAGTATCTGCTAACAGAGGGCGAGTTGGATATTTCAAGACTAATTTTAATCTTTGAATAGTTCATTGTGCGCATCTAACTACAAAGTCATTGTCTGGTCCAGGAATAGGAGCCATCCAGTTAGGATGGTAACCATCCACAATGACTGGTGCTTCATGTTTAAAAAGCCTTAGTTCAGAATAGCTTCCATGTGACTGATGCTCCTGCATAGTGTTGCACCCAGAGTAATGACTGACTGTGGAGGCAGGTGAACTCCTTACTGATTTTCTCCCTTTCTGCCATACAGCTGGGACCTAATCCTGGTCCCACTAAAATCAATTGCAGAACTCCTGCTGACTTCAGTGGTACTGTACTGTTAGGGGGCTTATTCCTTCACCCACTTACTTCCCTGGTTCTTCTCGCATGAACAGAGAGCAACAATACCCGAAGTCCAAAGGTGCAAACAATTCGATGTTTATTGGGGTGAACTTCCAGCAAGCATGATTCCAGTTTCCTTCCTTAGTATCCTCCTTCCCAGCTCTGACACCACAGAGCCTTACACCTGTGTCCCTGTTCCCATTTCTCCCTTTAACCAAACAGGATTCCAGTTTCCTTACTCCCATTCCCTGTTCCCATTTCCCCCTTTAGCAAACCATGGTTCCAATTTCTCCACCCCCATACCCTGTTCCCATCTCTCCCTCACACACACACACCCACGCCCACTCACTTCCTCATTGACTACAGATTATATAGTAAAACTTGAGTTCTGCTTAGCTATACCTTAACCAATCATTTTCCTGAAATTTAACTAACCAATCCTAACATATTGTAACATGATTATGTAACCAATTATATCCCACCACCTTAATTAGTTTACACCCAGCAAAATTAATTATACAGCAGACAGGAACAATCACAGAACCAGACAGAGATTATACAGACAAACAATAGCAAAGTGGGAACTATAATGACAAAACAATACAGAAGTGAGGATTTCACATCCCAGTATTGATAAGTGAGTTCTTGCCAGACAGGATGCTGTTTCCTTTTACATTTTCTAGGCACTTCCCTTTCTCTGGAGGTGATAGGCATTATCAGGACAGGATTGTATTCCTAACAGCCCAATAGCACCTTCTTTCAATGTGACTAGGTTGGAATGTGAGGATGTGACCGGTCACTTCCCAGCTTATGGCTGCCTCTGCTGCTTAGCCAAAGGCCTTAGCCTAAGAACAGGGCCTCAAACTGTCACAGTAAGAGAAGCCCTTACACCAGCAGACAGTGATTTTGATTCCTTCTTTTATACTTCTAGAACTAGCGAAGTGATAAGAATACCCCTAAATTCTTAAAGTACAGGCCTTTACAGACAGGCCTGAATATCTATATCCTAACACTCCACCCCCTTTTTTTTTTCTTTTGGGATCCTCCTGCCCAGGTATCCCTGGAAAAGCATAGGACATATGGCGACACATTTCCTGATGGGGCCAGGCATCAAGGTGGAAGGTGTCGATGCTCCATCTGTCCCACTGCCCCTTGTGTAGTACAGTGCCCTGCACCTTCTCTCGTACGGGCATACCACACCTATTCCAATTAGTGTTCCAGACTTCCCATTAGAGTGGGCCCGAGAAGGTTGAGTCTGGGTTGTCTAGTACACTGCAGGGTTTGGAGGGCTTACTACATTACTTATAGGTTATCTCCCTATGCAACGTAACACAAGTACAGTTAACAATACAAAATCCACAGCAACACCGAGTCCTGACCACTGCAGTATGGTCCAACATTCGAGACACCCCCAAAACACTGCCTCTCCTCCTTCGACGGGGTCATGATCTGATGTGTCCAGTTGCTGGCAGTTGCAACAAGCTGCCCCTGGAGGTTTTGTTTGCTTTTGTCCATATCATAAGTCCATTGAATGTTCACAGAGAAATGGGACATTGTCCAAACCAGCTTGACCACTTGGTGTGGAATCAGGCAGTATGCCCTGGTTTGATTATTCACAGCAATAAGATTCACAGATCCATTTGTGCACCAAAGTCCAGATAGCAGCATGTAAATGTGTGTAGTTTGGTTATGGGCTGGTGTAATTGTGCCCCCAGTAATATGTACATTCCCAGCAAAACCCCTTATACACAGTACACCCAATTGTCCACCCCTTGCATAGGCTCCTCTATAGTCACAGGAGAGGGGCACATCCAAACATCTTCTGTTGATTTACACTATTTTACACACCCCTCCATTGATTCCCAGTGAGCTCCTCCCCTTCTCATTAGTTCCATAGGGCTTTTCCAGGTACCACGGTAGCTATTACACAGGTGCTGGCCTCCTAGTTGAGCATTTTGCATTCCCATACACATCTTCCCCCCCAAGGTCAGCCTTTTGAAGCCATCCCCCACCCACATCATGAGATTTTCTGTTCATTAAAACACAGCAATGCAAGCAATAAGACAAACACCACAGACAAACACAAAACACAGATCCATGGTATTCTGGGTTATTTTTCCCGCTGGCGCCAGCTTGCTTGTAGAGTGTCTGAAAAACAAAAGAAACAATTTCCGTCCCCATGGTGGGGACAGACTATTGCTTAATAATAATACCACTTTCTTTTACAAATTTCCTTGCTAATTGCAGGATAAACAGAAGAATTACCTTCAGGCTGTCCTTATTTTGTTCTATAGTCAGGCTAGTGAATTACCTCACTCACTGGTCATTTATGAAATTCATGAGATGGTGTACCTCAGTTTCCCCTCTTGTACAACAGACCAAGTTTGCAATAGTTTCTCTGCTGTACCAAGCTTTAAGTTTATTCTCAGGTAATAGCTGAGACACAGCTTCAGATTCTAGCACTGTACACACACACACACACACACACACACCCCTTAAGGTTAACCTGTCCCCCTTATTTTCAGGCTTGACTTGTTTTTTTCACCTCCCTTTCCTGGAGGGCCTTAATCTGAGTCTTCTAGTAGCCTGTTTGCTGACCAGATGTATTCATTATTTGCAGCTCCTTTGTGCCCATCAGCTAGGTAATTTGCATTTACACACAGAGGCTTACTAGCTTGCTTTTGGATCCAAAGCTGTTAGCAGTTTAGAGAGTGTCTTAAAAGGGAAACATTCCACTTCCACTAGAGTTCTGATTACTTTCCACTTTCATCTCCTGCTCCAAAACACACAGATCTGAAAAAGAAAGCACAACCTATTGTGGCTCCTTTTGGAGCCCTATTAGGATTTTAATGAAGTACCATGTTTTATTTGCATTTCTTTTACCCCTTCTCCAATACACACTGCACACATCCTGGGAATATGCACATTCCTTCCATATAGTTTGACCTCCATAACATATTAGCCATATTAATTTTACACAAGGTGTAACTGCCTCCCCCATGCCCACAGAGTTTTCATGCACACCCACCAAAGCAACAATCTGATCTCCCAGAGCCACCCCAAGGCTCAGTGTTCCCTTCATTCCTCCCCTTTTCCTTCTCTTTTACCTGTGCGCACACACAAAATTCTCTTTTGCCTAACATCCCTTGCACTGTGATTACTCTTTTACACAACTGTACCCCAATTACACTTCCATCTTGTACAACTAGACACAACCAGGGGCAGCCAAGTTAAGTTCCAATAGAAACCCCTTACATCCTTTATTGATTTTGATTACATTACCCAAAAGTCAAATAATTTTGATCAGATTCTCTCTCTGCCTGCTGCCTGCAGCAGTCCCCTATAGACCATTTCTGTGGGAAAAGGGCCCATTTTCCCTCAGAATAGCTGTAAAGGCTTCTGGGGACAGAAGCATAGTGGTGGTAGTAGCCACTCTACCTGACCCCCTTGGAAAATTTAATTACCAAGCTTCCATCCAATGTGACTGCACAGAGCTGCACATACAGTTACATTTATAGAACTGGGTTTTATCATTAAACAAAAACTTCCTTCTTGACATCTCACATAAGTATCCAAAGTACCTTCCATTAAAACTTCAGAAAAACAAAAGAGTGTGGAAAGGCAGGTTGCACTTTGAAACTTTTTTCTTCTCTCTCCACTCCTCCAGGACCAAGTCCCAGCTCCAGTCTCTAAAGGTGGTCTGTTAACTCTGCTTTTGACTATAAACCCTTTTGTGCCAAATCATCTTTCACTACCCCTAACTAATTTACAACCCTTCAGCAGCCCTTGCTGAAGCAGCACCAAACTTGAAAGATTACTGGCAACTCCCCATAATGCTGCCCTTACTTCAAACCTCTCACAAGCAGACTGAAGTGCCTCCTTTCCCTGGAAGGCATTCAGTCCCCATGGGCAGGGACCTTCTTCCACTACCCATATACCAAGGAGGGTGGGCTCCTCAGCCACCCCCCATACCTCTGAGTCCCCTAACACTTCCTCCATTTCCTTTTTAATCTCATCCCAGGTTGACCCCTGCACCTGGTATGGGTCCTGGTTCTTCCTTATCCATTTATCCAAAAAATCCTTTACCCTGGCTTGCCAGAACCCGCAACTACCATCACGAGAGTTCGCGATACCCCCTCCAAGCAGCTGCGCGGACTGTTGGGGAAGGGGACTTACAGGCTGCCACTCACCTATCCAATGCGATGCATCCGAGTCACGGCACCAAGATGTTAGGGGGCTTATTCCTTCACCCACTTACTTCCCTGGTTCTTCTCGCATGAACAGAGAGCAACAATACCCGAAGTCCAAAGGTGCAAACAATTCGATGTTTATTGGGGTGAACTTCCAGCAAGCATGATTCCAGTTTCCTTCCTTAGTATCCTCCTTCCCAGCTCTGACACCACAGAGCCTTACACCTGTGTCCCTGTTCCCATTTCTCCCTTTAACCAAACAGGATTCCAGTTTCCTTACTCCCATTCCCTGTTCCCATTTCCCCCTTTAGCAAACCATGGTTCCAATTTCTCCACCCCCATACCCTGTTCCCATCTCTCCCTCACACACACACACCCACGCCCACTCACTTCCTCATTGACTACAGATTATATAGTAAAACTTGAGTTCTGCTTAGCTATACCTTAACCAATCATTTTCCTGAAATTTAACTAACCAATCCTAACATATTGTAACATGATTATGTAACCAATTATATCCCACCACCTTAATTAGTTTACACCCAGCAAAATTAATTATACAGCAGACAGGAACAATCACAGAACCAGACAGAGATTATACAGACAAACAATAGCAAAGTGGGAACTATAATGACAAAACAATACAGAAGTGAGGATTTCACATCCCAGTATTGATAAGTGAGTTCTTGCCAGACAGGATGCTGTTTCCTTTTACATTTTCTAGGCACTTCCCTTTCTCTGGAGGTGATAGGCATTATCAGGACAGGATTGTATTCCTAACAGCCCAATAGCACCTTCTTTCAATGTGACTAGGTTGGAATGTGAGGATGTGACCGGTCACTTCCCAGCTTATGGCTGCCTCTGCTGCTTAGCCAAAGGCCTTAGCCTAAGAACAGGGCCTCAAACTGTCACAGTAAGAGAAGCCCTTACACCAGCAGACAGTGATTTTGATTCTTTCTTTTATACTTCTAGAACTAGCGAAGTGATAAGAATACCCCTAAATTCTTAAAGTACAGGCCTTTACAGACAGGCCTGAATATCTATATCCTAACATGTACCTAACCGTTGTAGTTGGACTTAGGTGCCTACATCCTTTTTTGAATCTAGCCCTTAGACTCTTAAGTGACTCACATGTTTTGGAAAAATTTTATCTGACGTCTCCTGATTCCTAATGTCCTGCTGTAACCATTAGACTACTTTCTCTCCCAGACTTCATTGCCTGTTTTGCCAATGGCTTTAACCTAGAGTTGAAAGATCTACCTGAAGAGGTGAGGGAAGTGGTCCATTCAATCCTTGGTCTCTGCTGAGATGGCTGCCCCCAGTGTCATTGGTGAGAGGCACACCTTCTCCACCAAACAGCCATTAGATAGTAAAGCGTTTTAGTCACCACTTATCTGGATCAGATCCAAATTTTTGGCCTTAAAGGTGCACTTTGGTGAGCCCCATTACCAGTCCCCCTGATCTTGGCCCTGCTTTTCTGTTTTTTTTTAAACTGTGGTTCAGCACATTGCAATAAAACAAGCTACTGGCAAGTGAAAACAGCTGAAATATATAAAGGGAAATACACAATTGCCCTTTATTTCACAGAGCACACATAGCCCTATTACTCCTCTGTAATTACATGACAAATACCAAAGGAAGAGAGATTTGTCATTTGTGCTTGGGCCTAATATTTGAAATTAGCAGGCACTTCTAAGATTTCTTACCGGGTAACTAGTCCAGGAGAACATACACACACAGGACAGAACTAACTAGATGAATTAATGTCAGGTACTTATACAGACCAGGTAAGCTTGTCATTTCAGGGCCATTTGATGGCACTTAGTGCCTGTGGAACTAAGTAAGCCCGCATATTTGAAAGGCAAAAAGATTGTTCCTGTTGATTTAGGACTAATTGAAAATGGCCCGACTCCTCTAATATCTTCATTTAACTTGGCCTGTTGCCTTTAACTTCAAGACCAGTCACCTTTGCAGGTCCCATTCCTGCAACCTTTACTCACAGGATGTGCCATACTTATGCAGCTGAAGTCTGAGGCATGTAGGAACTACACACCTACAGGACGGTTTGCAGGATCAGACCTGCTTTGGCCTCTAGCCCCTGCAGGTCTAAGCCAGCCTTGGCGACCCCATTAAAATGGGGTCATGACCCACTTGGGGACCCGACTCACAGTTTGAGAGCCGCTGGTGTAGACAATACTTAGGCCTTTCTTTTACCACTGGTGCGACTTCAAAAGCAGAGCCTGATAAAGGTAGCTGGTGGTCAGTGTTAAACAGCTGCCATATTTCACTCAAGAAGTGGCTGCATTTCAATAGTGTGCATCCGCTTATTATCCTCTTCCTTCTTCTTCTCCACCAGGGAGAGCTGACAATGACAAGTGATATGGAGAACCTACAGAATGCCATCTTCCTGGACACTGTGCCCGAGTCCTGGACTAGGAGGGCTTATCCTTCCATGGCTGGCCTGGCTGGCTGGTTTGCTGACCTGCTCAGCCGCATCAAGGAGCTTGAGACGTGGACAGGAGACTTTGTCTTGCCCTCTGTTGTGTGGCTAGCGGGATTCTTCAATCCTCAGTCTTTCCTGACAGCCATCATGCAGTCCATGGCCCGAAAGAACGAGTGGCCTTTGGATAAAATGACTCTACAGTGCGATGTGACAAAGAGGAACCGCGAAGATTTGAGCAGCCCTCCCCGTGAGGGCGCCTACGTACATGGTTTATTCATGGAGGGTGCACGCTGGGATATGCAGGTAATCTTAGCAATTGCTTGATGAGGAGACGAGTCACTGCAGCGTATACACTATTTGTTTGGGGTGTTTATGGTTACAGCTGAAGCCCACATTCTGTTTCACCTAAGGGTGTATCTACACACCAGGTCGGCGGGGCTTATCGGCGCAGATGGACACATGTTAACTCTGCTCAAGCTAGTGCACTAAAAATAGCTACTGGCACTCGTGCTATTGTTGCATAACTAGGGAACATCTACACAGCAGCTGAGGAGCGGTGCGGGGTGATGCCCAGCTCAGGTAGATATATACGTACTAGCTCTGCTCGAGCTAGCTGGGAATTACACCTCTCAGCTGCTGTGTAGACATGCCCATAGAGACCACAGTCTCCTCGTGACCATGACATCCCTGCACATGTGGATATTGCAGGCTCTCTACATGGCCATGGTATCGCTGCACACGTGACCTACACGTGTTACAAGGCAAACTGTTACTGTACTGGTGCTGATATGCTTGCTACAGTCTCCTCTCTCCAGGGGCTCCAGGACTTTTGGAGCAATTTGTACCAGTTTTCCACATGAGGGGTCAAGATCTGCCATGAGATACACATGCACTCCCCTTCCCAGAGAACATTTCAGCACCTCAGCTTGTAAAAGCACAGAGCTAGGAGGATGAAGATAAGGGAGTTAAGATGTGAGTGGAGCTGGGGAGGGAGAGCCAGGGCTTTTATCACCCCTCCCATTGAAGCTGCACTTTCAGTAATGTCACAGAGGCAGGAGTTGGAGGACCAAGCAGCCAAAATGCACGAGGGGTGCAATACCCTAGAGTTGACACTGCCCCAGATAAGCCTGTCAACTCGACAGAAAGCAATGGCTGGAGAGAAGCTCTAGTGCCCAATTTCGGAGCCCTGGGAGTAGCAGAAAGAGGATGGGATGGAACCAGCTTTCTCAGTTCTGAGAGTCCCACAGATCCAAATGCAATTCCACATGTGGCCAGAACCCAGGATCCCAAGGACCCACTGATGGTACCAACTTAGCACGGACCTAAGTGTCCATGGACTCCTCAGTCCAGGTGACAGGTCTGGTCTGAATGCTGTCAATGCTGCCATGGTGGATCCCACAAGAGAAGGGACTGGGTCGGCTCCAAAGATACATCAGTCTTCAGGCATACCCTTCACCAAAGTGCTTCAAGGGATTGAGCCTTTGTGCAGATGGATCTGAAAGTGGTCCCAGTGCAGAGGAGCGGCTGGCCTGACCATGGTGGGGTATCAGTCAGTAGAAGGCAGGTCTAGAGGGCTGTATCCACACTCCCTACCCACAGGAGTGCTCAGACATTGTTTGGTGACTACACAGCCAGCCAGACTGCTCCTACAGTGTACTGCGTTGGGGCCAGCATCCTGAAGGAGAACAATTGTCACTGACATTCCCATTGACAGTTGTCAGCTGCTGGGATTTCAGTCTGCAGAGTGGAAGCCATTAGAATGACGAATCCCCATCAAGACTGCTCCTGGAGGTTGCCATGCCGGTGGTAGCATAACTCCCAGTTTGTGCTGCACGCAGGAACTAAGTGACAGTGATTCATGCAGCTCTTACTCTAGGCAGCTTGTGTTATGCTTCTGCAGCCAGTGCTCTGTGAGTGAGCTCTGATCAAAGTGGGTCACTCACTTAGCTATGCTGAGTTCTCCCCTCCACCCCCTGGCATGGGGAAGTTTTTCTTTCAGTAGCAGCTCTTGTCAAGGTGCACAGACTCAACCTTGAAGACCATCCCCCCTGATGGGGCTTGGTACTAGGATTCCGTGTAGAAAGGCTGAAGTCTCAAATGCTGAATCTTGTCCTGACCTTGCAGTTCAAATCAAATGCATTCCGAAGAGTTTTAAGCTTCTAAGCTTTCTCTCTTTAAAATAGTTTATCACTGAGGATGGGAAATTAGAAAAGGCTCAAAATGTGATCACTGTAAGAGGACAGGGAAAGATAAGGCTCCAGATCCCGTTCCATCTCAGGGTGTGTAGCAATGCACAGTGAGTTTGGAAGGCTAGGAACTCTGACAGTAACAGCAGTACAGACGAACTGTGAGCAGGTGGAGTTCATATCCTGCTCCAGATAAAGACTTCACACACTGCATAAGCTCAGACTTACCTCCTTGCTGGGTTTGGCCTTACTGGTAACTGAAATCTCAGTAACTGAACATACACCAACCTCAGCGCACTTCCTGAATCTGGCTGTTCCCTAGGGTTTCCTGCATCCTCGCTTTCTCTGCCCCCCATTCTTTCTGACCAGAGATTCACACTCACCTCCCTCCTTGTCTGGTGAAATTAACAAGATACACCTGCCACAATTAATCTGTGGAATATTCTCAGCAGCTGTGTGCAGGGTTCTAACCACTGCCAACAGGGTGGGTCCACAGAAAGCCCTGACCCCTTTGTAGGGCATGAGATCCTGACGCTATTGTAAGCGCCACTGGATTTCAAGTGCCCACAGGAACTGACTTTTTCAACTAGTGATATCAACCAGGAAGGATAAAGCAGAATAATGGAGCCTTGGTTGTAGAACAGCTCATCTGGGAAGAATGTTCTAATCCTGCCTTATTGAAAACTTAGTGAAATGGTTGCTGGTAGTTTTGCAGTTATCGTCGGAGCAGGGTTAGATAACATGGTGACCAAAATGCCTGAGTCCTGTCGGGGCTCAGCCTGCACCTTTGTTACCACTGCTGGAGCTGCATCAGTGATGGATCACAGGTGGGAAGTTTGCTAGTATATTCCATGCAATCATGTATGGATCATGCCGTGGTTCCAACTGCTGCTAATTCTCACGTCTAGGTAACTCTGTTCAGCTCAAGCGATGTGTTCCCAAGACGATCTCATCTTTTACAAATGTATGCTTCCAGTTATTTTGTTTTCTGTAGTTGAAAAGCACTGAACATAAACATTAATAGAACCATTCACAATCTCAGAGCATTTCACTTCCATTTTTTTAAGAAAGAAAAAGAACATTTTCATATGTTGTAGTTCACACTGAACCATCAATCCCACATCTGATGGAGCTATTCATTTACCTGCATTCTAGAGGGGGCCAGTATAAATTAATCAATGAAGAATTTGTATCACAGATGCACAGCCCATCTGGGCTATATATCCATTGCAAATTTATCCTCTGATAAGAATGACAACTAGTATTTAGAGTAAGTATTTTGAGGAGTTTCTCTGCTTTTAGAAAAGCTATTTCATGTTTAAGACGATACCTCCAATTTTATGTCCAGAGGAAGAAGATAAAAAACTCCTCTATAGATTTTTTTTTACTGTTTCTATTTGTATTTGCATCTGGGCTACCTCCATTTATAAATCAATCATTATAAATAACAACCAGCTTTAAACTAAGCCAAACCCACCAGATTTCACAGGGGACAAAATTTCCTGCTGGTGTAGCTCCACTGAAGTCAGTAGAGTTTCTGCAGAGAATCTGGTTAATGGTGCCATGAAGCTGATTAGACACGCGCTGTGCAAGGCTGCTCTAACAGTTTTGGTCTGCTCACTGCATGCCCTGCAACTAGCCATAGAGAGGTTAATCCTAGGAGCCAACAGCAATGCCAGCCCAGGGGACTGTAATAATGATACCAAGATGGGACAGAGTGGGAGAGGTGATCTTTCTGATAACTGGGCATCACTCCACTTGGTGCTCTGCAGATCATACGTGACACACTGAATTGCCCTTGGAAGCAAATACACGGCTACTGAAGAGTGCACTGAGCATGGTGTTCCACACTCATGGCCCCATGCTGCCTTCACAAAGAGACTGCTGCATTTGGCACCAGCTGATGCTTCCGTAGTAGTTCCGTGTAAAGCACGCGGCAGTAAACCAGCTTGTGGGGGAATTACAAAGGCTTAGATCCCTGTGATGGGGTCCACCCTGAAGAGGAACAACCAGAGTCTGAATTTAGCCTAGATGCTTCTAATAGTCAGCTTGGAGAAGAGTCATGGGGATGGCGAGGTGGCCCATGCACCTCCATAGTTCCTGACGAGTGCATGTTTAGGAAGGGGCACATCCCAAAGGCTAAGACCAATGCAAAGAAGCTTGGCCAAACTCTGCCTGACCTATCTGAGGCCTGCACTTAGGCCCTAGCCAGACAAACGCTAGTCAAACAGGGCCAGCAGCATTCCCATCCAGGCTTCTGTAATACAAGAAAGATCTGGAATTCCATTCCCCAGTAAATTGTGGATGATACATTCCTATGGGCAGCTGCCTGTGCATTGAATCACATGAACTGAAAGCTCATGTCTCCGCTCATGTCATGTACCCGGTCCACCAGATACCAGCAACCAACAATGCTGCTCTACTTCCATGGCCACCATGCTAGTGCCCACACTGGGTGCTCTCACTGCAGCTGAGAGCCCCAAAGTCTCAGGACAGATTCAGAGGGAATACTTGTCAACCCCTGCTGATGCATGGGCTGTTATTTGTGGTTAATCTGATGTAGAGTTAACTTGGCAACCCCATTCTGTCTCTGAACCCCACAATCAACCCAGGGCAAGACTATCTCCCACATGCCCACTTCGGTAGCACAAATCAAGCATCCCTCCCACTGCTGGATTCTGCCTGTCGCTCAGACACATGAGCACAAGGGCACAGCTGATTCTCAGGCAGGAGAGGAGAGCAGTCGCTTTTTTTCCCTCTGTTCTTTTTCTTTGGGTTTTTTTGTTTGTTTGTTTTGGGGGTTGGTTTTTTGGCTCAGCCACTCGTGAGGGGTGGGAGTCACCAAAAATATTTTCCACTCTGGCTGGCAAAATGGGTAGGACTGCTCCTGGCCAAGGGACAGTCTCTCCCCCCTATACATCTCCTGCAGAACCCGAAGCCAGCAGGCACTGAAAACTTTCACCTGCCCCAACTTGAAATGGGGTTCTCCCCTGGCCTCCATCTGCCCATGTGTCACCAACCCATGCGCCCAGCATATCATCTCACCTTTCACACACACAACCTGTATAACCTGAGGTCAGAGGCAAGTCCAATTAAAAGGCAGCGAAACAGTGTGGATGGGGCTGTAAAGAAACCAAGAAAACGATATAAAGGCAATTATACCCCAACTTGATGGCGTGCAAATGGTGCTGTGCTGGTAGAACCTGTAGATACAGCCAGGGGAAAGGCGACTCTTGCACTGATCTATAGATTTAATCCTACTGCTAATATCCCCCAGTTTGTAGCTTGCTTTGGGCTCCCATTCCCGTGTAATGTGGCAATATAATTTGTCCATCATTCCAACTAACTTTTGAAAAGGCAGATCAGATCAAACTGCTGTTGGAGAAGAGTTCTCCATTGGGATCTGAGAGACTGTGTCTCTGGGGACACCCAGGGCAGCTA
Organism: Natator depressus; assembly: GCF_965152275.1. Lineage (NCBI taxonomy): Eukaryota > Metazoa > Chordata > Testudines > Cheloniidae > Natator > Natator depressus. The sequence continues at coordinate 24,638,183 of NC_134247.1, read as the reverse complement.
TGTAACAAGCGCACCTTGCTAGCAGTTAGGGACAGTTGTTTTCAAAGCAGAATTCATTTCTGATCATCAGGGAGATAAAAATGCAAATGAAAATCAGTCCAGAGATAGAACAGGGATAAGTGCATTTGAGATATCTCAGAGAGATTGAAACCCTTGTCAACCTAGAAACAGATGGAATATTTCATGGAAAATTTATTTTCATTATTGCCATCAATAAACAACCTATCTGATCAGAATCCAGTCATAAAAAATTAAAGGGATATGTGTAAAAATAATACATAATAACAACACTTGCCATGTAGCACCCTCAAGAACAGTTGCAAGGATTACTGAGTGTTTGTACAGTGCATTGAAAATATAAAGTCCTATATAAGAGCCCTGTATTATCATTACTATCCTATTATAACAAATGGTATTGTTAAAATTAAATTAAGATTGCGGGGTTATGTGCAAGAGTGATTACTTCGCTTCGCTTATTGCCAGGACTGAATAAATCACTAGATAGGTTCAATCTCAACACACAACTCTGGTTTGGGGACATTTGAAAGAAAATCATCTGTGAAGCTAATCTTCAGAGAGGCAGTCCCTGTAGCACAGTGAGGTACGAGTCCCTACTCCATATTTGTTTGTATTTCCCTCTCTCTGACCCACATTAGGCAGTTATACAAGCTGTTCCCAGAAGAGGACTCATAGACAAATCATTTTACAGTCGGAAAAAGGGACAATGGTTGCCTGAGAGACCAGAGTGGAGGAAGCAAACCAGCCAGTTTGATGCACTCCCCACATACTGGCCTCCTCCGCTAGGTCATGGCAACCTGCCGATGCAGAGCTGGGCTGTAGAGGACACCAGAGACTCACTCACTACAGACAATTCTCCATCAGAATGGCCCATGCGTATCCCCGCTCTTCACGTTAGCATCCCTGGTAGTAGAACTCAGGCTCTTCTAGCAGGCAGGGCCCTTGAGGCCACTCAACTAATCCCCATGCAGGGTTCAGAATGAGCCTCCTGAAGCCCCTTCTAATTGCCAAGGATACAGTGAGCCCACAGGGCCCTTGGTGCTCCTTTCTTGTTAATGTTCTCTGCCCCTTTGGGTGCTGTGCTTTGTATACAGCTAATTAGTCAGGGCTTATATTAAAAAAGAACCAGCAGCACCCTGCCCAGCTGTGGGTCCCTATGGACATTGTCTGAGAGCCAATAAATAAGCTGGAGCCCCCCATTTCTGGGAAACGCCATCATTTCACATTGGTCAAATACAAGTTTATTAGGACATGTTTTAACACTGGGCCAGATTTTGCCCTGAAAATACCCAGTGCAACCACAGTGAGTTTCACAAGATGAAAGTCACTGCAATTTAGCACACTGTGTTTTCTAGTTTAGTGTATCAGAGCCTAGTCAATCCCATTGTCATGGGGAGTTTGCTCATGTTGGTGCATAAATCCTATGTCTGAGATCAGGTGTTTATCAAGCCAGAGGAGAAGAGTGTAGGTGAGGGGGTGGGGAGGACTGATTTCCTCACTCTCCCAGGCCAGGGGCATTGCTGGACACAGCCCCCAGGATCGGGTCATGTTCTCCAGGATGTAACTGGAGTGTTACTATTATTCATTTGTAGTGCATTTCAAGAGCAATAGCCGTAAAAGCCCATTGGTTACAACTCTACAGACTGATCCTGAAGCCACTCTTCGTCTTTGCTCTGGCAAAGAGCCCAGTGAGGTCAAAGATTGAAAAACCACTGCATGGGGACTTCAGGATTCGTCCCCCAATCTTAGAGTCTTTTCCCTGGGGAGCCCTGATCCAGGGGGTTTGGGGACCCTGTGATGTAAGAACAGCTGGAGTCAGGATATAACTGCATTTTTTCCCTTTGAATAAGCTATATTAGAGAGAGGCAGCTGATGAAAGTGGCTGGACACGTGATCTTGGCACCTCCATGCATAGTTTAACACCCCACAGAAGATGCTTTTACCTGACCGAAGTCACATGCTTACTTTGCACTGAAACATTCATGCCTGTCACCCCTCGAACTGACACTGAGCATCATTCCTGGGGTCTTTTCTAGTCAGACCAAATGACTAGATGCTCAATGTACAGCCATGCAAATTGGATCATCTCTTCCCTCTGGGCCTGGTAGGAGGGGGTGTCTGCACAGAACAGTGTTGTGGAGTTCAAGTGGAGCGGGGATCTAATCTGGGGGAAGTGATTGGTGCAGGAGTGGGGGAGGGTGAGATGGCAGATGTGCAGAGGTTAGAATTATCTGACATTTTACTTTGATATAATATAGTCCTCACTGGGCCAGGGCACAAGCAGCAGAAGTTGTAAAAGGGCACAGACAAGAAGTAATACATGGCAGGAAACATGGCAGGCTGTGGAAGGAGCTGGAGGCTATAAATGATCATGCATATTGAGGACACAGTTGGTGGTAAGTCTTGGCATTCTTCAGAGCATTTAAAACCTTTTCTTCTTTCCTCTGCAGACAGGGATGATGACGGATGCCAGGCTGAAGGATCTGACTCCAGCCATGCCCGTTATTTTCATCAAGGCCATTCCCGCTGACAAACAGGACCCTCGCAGCATGTACCCATGTCCCGTGTACAAAACACGTCAGAGAGGGCCAACCTATGTGTGGACTTTTAACCTGAAAACTAAAGAAAACCCTTCCAAGTGGGTCCTCGCCGGTGTGGCCCTGCTTCTGCAAATTTAGGTCCCAATTGACACAGAGTTTCACCAACAGAGAATGTCTCAATGGGAGCGTTGAACCATTTCACATTCAAGGAATTTCTAAAATAATATACGTAGAGTAAAAAAAACCCCTGTGTTCTTAACTCTTCGAGTGCGGGCATTTAGTGAGCTTGGCAAATGAATTCTTAAGAGGATGTAGCATGCAGTAGCAGATGCATCTATGGGAAAGGCAGTGTGGCCTGATGGATAGAATCTTGGTGTAGGCCTCAGAAGACCTAGGTTCTATTCCCAGTTCAATTACTGGATGACCGTAGGCAAATGATTTTATCCTTCCGTGCTTCAGTTTCCTCATATGTAAAAAGGGGATATAATACTGACCACCTTTGTAAAGTGCTTTGGAATCTACTGATGAAAAGTGCTGCATAAGAACTAGGTATTTTTATATGTGACTGGACACTGTGGCCAGAGCCTCAGCTGCTACAAATCAGGGTATTGCCATTCATTCAATGGAGCTATGTGGATTTAAACCAGTTGAAGGAGTGGCCCCATATCTATCACATCCAGAGGATTAAAGGGCTGCTAGGCTCAAATTTGACCTAATGTATATTTTTCTCTGTGTAAGTTCTGATCCAAAGCCAGTCGAAGTCAGAGGGAGTCTTTCCATTGACTTTGATGGGCTTTGGATCTGGCTAAATTGAATAAGCTTTCTAATTCTTTATACGCTGGTTTTTTTTAATCCAACCAAATGTTTCAGTGACCTGTGAAGAAAAATTCAGAAAGCCAGGGAGCCCAGTACTCCTTAGGGGAATAAGTGATTTTAAATGATTTAGGATTCCTCACTGATATCCCTTTAGACTCTAGGAACATTGCAAGGAGAGAGAACGACGCCAGGCTATTAATGACGCTGAATGAGGGAGATGCAGATTATTTAAGTAAAGCAAACCATTTCAGAATGGTGTACATTTCCTAATAAAATCTTTATTCTTGGATTTGCCTCTAGAACTCCCGTTTGTTTCTTTTTGTCTCAAATATCAACATTATCCCACTGCACGGGGAGTATGAATCATGTGTATGACGTAAGGGGCCAGGGAAAGTATGCAGGTAGTTGCAGCTTAGAAATATCTCATGATCACTACTGCAAGGGCTAGATTCACAAAAGGGACTTAGGCACCTGACTGCCACTTTAGGAGCCTAAATCCCAGAATCAGGCCCCACTGGGACTCACAACCCCTCTGCCCCAACTACTCCTGGACCCTGTAGACACGTAAATTTGCTTAGCATCTAATTTTTGCAGCAAATGATTCTGCCTTTGCACATGCGCACTGCAACCCCATGCCAGGCAGCCAGAGCGGGTCAGGAACTGGGGAAAGATAGGCGCTCATCCACCTAACTGATCTGGAACGTGAGCTGAGAGCACACCTACTGGATCAGGCCCTATAGGCAAGCTTACACATATAACCCTTCTGCCGGTCAGAGTTGGCAGCAACAAGGGCCGGGTTCAGTATCTAGGAGTTCCGTTTCAAAAACACAATGCAAAACCGGCTTGAGCCCCTACCCAGTGACCTGGGACAATTACATACCAACACCCTGGGCGCCTCTAAGAGGCAATACTTCCCTCTCGCAAGCACAGGGTCTGAGTGAAGCAAAAGCCTTTTGTTGGGGAAACACCACAAACAGGATTCATAACACCAACCACGAAGAAAAGACCCACCCCCAAGTAAATTTGGCAGTGTCCTTTTCCCCTCAGGGTCTTAAGTCCAGCAACCCAATAGTCACACACACACACACACCCCGCCCAGTTTCTGTCCTTGGTCAGTGCAGCCCCCGCACCCCCCAAGTTCAGAAGTTCATCTGCAGAGTTTACCTCCCATCCAGGCTGGAAGTGAAGGGAGGCATGGGGGGCATCTTACAGGCTCCACTGCTCAGGTCGATGGCCAAATGCCACACCTCTCCATGGGGTTCTGCTGCAGTCTTCACCGGCAGCTGCGCCTCTCTGCCAGCCGTCCGCTCCTCTCCGCCATCTGCCCTGCTGTCTGCTCCACTCTCCATACTAGCCATCCCGCTGTCCGCTCACCAACTTGTCTTCAGCCCCCCACCTTAACACAGCTCTCAGTGATTTTTAGGCAGTAGTAGAGGAGCTTCTGTGCTGTGGCACCAGTAGGCCAAAGTAGGTCTAATACTTAGACCTAGGTATTAGTGATTTCAGCTCTACAGCATGTAACAAGACTCCCCATAGAACCAAAATTAGCTCTGTTATTACATAGGGGGGAGAGACACAGTCAAAGTAGTGTTTCAAACCCTCAAAAGGGCACCACACTACCAGGTACACATACCTGTCCCCAGCCTCTCACCATTCACTGGGTTTTGGAACCCATGTCCCTTGCCTAGCAAGTGCTATTTAGTTGAGGGCGAGTCCCTCTGTCATAAAATGCCAAGTACAGTTCTACTGTCCTTGATTCACATAACCAGGATAACAACCCTTTATTACTCCTGCCCCAATAACAAAGAGCCTGGGGATTCCACAGCAACCAAAGTGACCATTTGGGCAAGCAGTCCATCATGCTAGGCAGGATGGGTGTGCCCATGCAAACGAGATCAGCCCCTGAAGTCCTTTTCCACAGTTCACCACCAGATCATAGAATCACAGAATCATAGAATATCAGGGTTGGAAGGGACCTCCGGAAGTCATCTAGTCCAACCCCCTGCTCAAATCAGGACCAATCCCCAACTAAATCATCCCAGCCAGGGCTTTGTCAAGCCTGACCTTAAAAACTTCTAAGGAAGGAGATTACACCACCTCCCTAGGTAACGCATTCCAGTGTTTCCACCCTCCTAGTGAAAAAGTTTTTCCTAATATCCAACTTAAACCTCCCCCACTGCAACTTGAGACCATTACTCCTCGTTCTGTCATCCACTACCACTGAGAACAGTCTAGATCCATCCTCTCTGGAACCCCCTTTCAGGTAGTTGAAAGCAGCTATCAAATCCCCCCTCATTCTTCTCTTCCGCAGAAGAAACAATCACAGTTCCCTCAGCCTCTCCTCATAAGTCATGTGTTCAGGTCCCCTAATCATTTTTGTTGCCCTCCGCTGGACTCTTTCCAATTTTTCCACATCCTTCTTGCAGTGTGGGGCCCAAAACTGGACATAGTACTCCAGATGAGGCCTCACCAATGTCGAATAGAGGGGAACGATCACATCCCTTGATCTGCTGGCAATGCCCCTACGTATATATCCCAAAATGCCATTGGCTTTCTTGGCAACAAGGGCACACTGTTGACTCATATCCAGCTTCTCATCCACTGTAACCCCTAGGTCCTTTTCTGCAGAACTGCTGCCTAGCCATTGAGTCCCTAGTCTGTAGCAGTGCATGTGATTCTTCCGTCCTAAGTGCAGGACTCTGCACTTGTCCTTGTTGAACCTCATCAGATTTCTTTTGGCCCAATCCTCTAATTTGTCTAGGTCCCTCAGTATCCTATCCCTACCCTCCAGCATATCTACCTCTCCTCCCAGTTTAGTGTCATCTGCAAACTTGCTGAGGGTGCAATCCACGTCATCTTCCAGATCATTAATGAAGATATTGAACAAAACCGGCCCCAGGACTGACCCTCGCGCACTCCACTTGATACCGGCTGCCAACTAGACATGAAGCCATTGATCACTACCCGTTGAGCCCAACAATCTAGCCAGCTTTCTATCCACCTTATAGTCCATGCACCCAGCCCATACTTCTTTAACTTCCTGGCAAGAATACTGTGGAAGACCATGTCAAAAGCTTTGCTAAAGTCAAGGAATAACACATCCACCGCTTTCCCCTCATCCACAGAGCCAGTTATCTCGTCATAGAAGGCAATCAGAGTAGTCAGGCATGACTTGCCCTTGGTGAATCCATGCTGACTGTTCCTGATGACTTTCCGCTCCTCTAAGTGCTTCCGAATTGATTCCTTGAGGACCTGCTTCATGATTTTTCCAGAGACTGAGGTGAGGCTGACCGGCCTGTAGTTCCCAGGATCCTCCTCCTTCCCTTTTTTAAAGATGGGCACTACATTAGCCTTTTTCCAGTCGTCCAGGACTTCCCCCGATTGCCATGAGCTTTCAAAGATAAGGGCCAATGGCTCTGCAATCACATCCGCCAACTCCTTTAGCACTCTCGGATGCAGCGCATCCGGCCCCATGGACTTGTGCTCATCCAGCTTTTCTAAATTGTCCCGAACCACTTCTTTCTCCACAGAGGGCTGGTCACCTCCTCCCCATGCTGTGCTGCCCAGTGCAGTAGTCTGGGAGCTGACCTTGTTCGTGAAGACAGAGGCAAAAAAAGCACTGAGTACATTAGCTTTTGCCACATCCTCTGTCACTAGGTTGCCTCCGTCATTCAGTAAGGGGCCCACACTTTCCTTGACTTTCTTCTTGTTGCTAACGTACCTGAAGAAACCCTTCTTCTTACTCTTAACATCTCTTGCTAGCTGCAACTCCAAGTGTGATTTGGCCTTCCTGATTTCACTCCTGCATGCCTGAGCAATATTTTTATACTCTTCCCTAGTCATTTGTCCAATCTTCCACTTCTTGTAAGCTTCTTTTTTGTGTTTAAGATCAGCAAGGATTTCACTGTTAAGCCAAGCTGATCGCCTGCCATATTTACTATTCTTTCTACACTTCAGGATGGTTTGTCCCTGTAACCTCAATAAGGATTCTTTAAAATACAGCCAGCTCTCCTGGACTCCTTTCCCCCTCATGTTATTCTCCCAGGGGATCCTGCCCATCAGTTCCCTGAGGTTGTCAAAGTCTGCTTTTCTGAGGTCCAGGGTCCGTATTCTGCTGCTCTCCTTTCTTCCTTGTGTCAGGATCCTGAACTCAACCATCTCATGGTCACTGCCTCCCAGGTTCCCATCCACTTTTGCTTCCCCTACTAATTCCTCCCGGTTTGTGAGCAGCAGGTCAAGAAGAGCTCTGCCCCAGTTGGTTCCTCAAGCACTTGCACCAGGAAATTGTCCCCTACACTTTCCAAAAACTTCCTGGATTGTCTATGCACTGCTGTATTGCTGTCCCAGCAGATATCAGGGTGATTGAAGTCTCCCATGAGAACCAGGGCGTGAGATCTAGTAACTTCCGTTAGTTGCTGGAAGAAAGCCTTGTCCACCTCATCCCCCTGGTCCGGTGGTCTATAGCAGACTCCCACCATGACATCACCCTTGTTGCTCACACTTCTAAACTTAATCCAGAGACACTCAGGTTTTTCTGCAGTTTCATACTGGAGCTCTGAGCAGACATACTGCTCTCTTACATACAGTGCAACTCCCCCAGCTTTTCTGCCCTGCCTGTCCTTCCTGAACAGTTTATATCCATCCATGACAGTACTCCAGTCATGTGAGTTATCCCACCAAGTCTCTGTTATTCCAATCACATCCTAATTCCTTGACTGTGCCAGGACTTCCAGTTTTCCCTGCTTGTTTCCCAGGCTTCTGCTTGGGAAACAAGCAGATGTCAGGGTAGAGCTCATTCTCATAGAATCATAGAATATCAGGGTTGGAAGGGACCTCAGGAGGTCATCTAGTCCAACCCCCTGCTCAAAACAGGACCAATCCCCAATTTTTGCCCCAGATCCCTAAATGGCCCCCTCAAGAATTGAACTCACAACCCTGGGTTTAGCTGGCCAATGCTCAAACCACTAAGCTGTCCCTCCTCCTTCTGACTTTGCTTACACACAAAAGAGCCAACCAGGTGCTCCCTCATAACGTTTAGCCCATTGATCTGGGCACTCACCTGGGCGGGCTACGGGATTTTCCAGCTGTCAAGGGCATGCCCTAACGGCTGGGCTATGGGGTAGTCAGATGTGGGGCTCCCTCAGCCTGCTGTAGATTAATAATGAAAGAGAGAGAGCATAAACATGGGCCTGACTCTAGCCTGGGGTTAGCGCACTCACCGGGGAGACCCAGGAGCCAGTCCTCCTCCTTCAATGCCTTTTAAAAATTATTTATCCAGCATGCAACTGCTTCAACAGGAGAGACTGGGAGACTCCCCATCAGACTAGCCCAAAGCCCAGCGTACTCACCAGAGAGGTACCAGGTCCACAGTCAAACCCTTTCTCCCCTGCAGCTGCTGAGGGGACTTGAACTGGGGGTCCCTGAGAAGCCGTAAAGAAGGGCCGCCACTGCCTATGAAGCAAATGGTGTAGGCACCTACCCCCACGGGCAGGCTCACAGCTGAGAGTCCCAAGCAGAGGGAGGTGCCTCCCTGCAGCCCAGATGTAGGCACCAACCTCCGTGAGAGGGGAATGGTGGGGCTCTGCCCTCCCCTTGGCTTGGCACCTCCCAGAGGATCGCTGAGGTAAGGAGAGGCCTAGGATGCTGGCTTTTGTGAACTGCAGTCTAGGTGCCTGTCTCCCCCTGTGCATTGTACCAGGAGCCGGAGTGCCGCCTAACCCAGGCTTTGTGAATTCCGGGGATTTCTAGGTGCCTAAAAGTTAGAGATGGCGACACTGAGGGCCACTGCACCTACGTTTCTTTGTGAGTGTATCCTGAAGTGGTTAGAGCCAGTGTGATCCTGGGCCGCAAACCCAATGACCATGCTGACTATACATGAGATCACACAGAAAACTAGACTGGTGTTTAGGTTGCAAAGTCAAGCAGAAAGTCCAGAAATGCCAGAATATGGGTTCCCAGGCAGCCTTAACTCTGCCCCCGTGTGCTTGCACCAGTCTTCAGTCACATGATCAGACACTTTTCCCCCTCAGGCAACCTGCCTAATTCCACTGCTTAGTATTTTTTGTCTTCATCATTCAGCACGTGGCTTCTTGCCACCACCCAAACCCTGCACAGGCTGCTGAATTGCCTTATGGGCATTTCTGTGCATGCCTCACCACAGCTCGAGTGTCTTGCAAAGCTGCATGACTTTGGCCTGGATGCACAAAAGGTGGTAGGTGCCTATGGCCCTGTTTTAGGTGCCCAAGTCCCAGTTTGAGAATCAGTGTGATACATAAAACTCCCACTGAATCTTGGCAGAATCTAAACTCACTTGGCCCCTAAGATTTCAGTAAAAGTTCCCTCCACATCTATGTTTCTGCCTCTGGACATGTGCAGTGCAGTCGTCCAGGGGCTTATCTCCCACCTGAGCTGCGGAGCAGGTCTCAAACTGGGGTAAGCCAGGTATTCAGCCCTGTCGCATGTGGGGCCGGTCTGGTGGGTGTTCTCAGAGACTTCCTGACAGGGTGGGCCCCTCAGGCAACATCACACAAATCAGGGCAAAAACTTCCCTCTTAATGCTTAGCCCAGTGGTGAGGGTCCTCACCGGTAATCATGTGGGAGCCCCCCCTCTGGCTGAGTGGGAGAAGGGATTTGAACAAGGAGCTGACACGGCTCACAGAAGTGCTCGAAGTATCAGGCTCTGGGCTATTCTGCTGTGGGGCGCCCTCATTCTCACCGGTTGAAGCTGTTGCCTGCTGGATACATAATGAAAGAACTAGTGGAGCAGCGGGCCTGCATCCTAGGGCTCCAGGCCGTGGCCTTGCAATGATTCAGAGAAAGGTCAGGCCATGCACAAGTTAAGGCTCTTATAGCTACATTGATCTGGGCACGACAAGTGCTGTACCTGCCAGATAGGATTGCCAGGTGTTCAGTTTTCAACCGGAACGCCCGGTTGAAAAGGACCCTGGTGGCTCCAGTCAGCTCCTCCACCTAGGAGCCAGCGGGACATGCTGCCCGCTTCTGAGAACCACCTGAGGTAAGTGCCACCTGGAGCCTGCACCCCAAACCCCCTCCCACACCCTAACCCCCTGCCTCAGGTCAGAATCCCCTTCCACACCCTAACTCCCTCCCAGAGCCTGCACCCAAATGCCCTGCCCGAGCCGAGCCCCCTTCTACATCCCAAACTCCCTCCCAGACCCTACACCCACCCCACACTCCCTCCCACACTCTGAACTCCTTGGCCCCAGCCCAGAGCCCCCTCCTGCACCAAAACCCCTCATCCCTGGCCCCACCCCAGAGCCCACACCTCCAGCTGGAGGCCTCACCCCCTCCCGCACCTCAACCTCCTGCCCCAGCCCAGTGAAAGTGAATCAGGGTGTGGGAGAGTGAGCAACGCAGGGACAGGGGTGGTGCCTCGGGGCAGGGGTGGGGCAGGGGCAGGACAAGGGTTTGGTTTTGTGCGATTAGAAAGTTGGCAACCCTACCGCCAGGCTATGGAGGCATGCTCATGGGGGTGAGCTCTGTCTGTCTCTCACTTTCTTAAAGAGTCATTTGGGCCAGAGAAAGTGAGTGCAAAGACACAAGAATGCCCTAGTAGCATAGTGGTTAGAGCCTAGTGGTGTAGCTATAAAAGCCTTAACTTTTGCATGGCCTGACACCTCTCTTTAATACTGCAAGGCCAGAGATCTGTACGTTCACTTTACTGGAACTCTGGACCATGTTATAGAGGCTGGGTGTGTATAAATGCTGGGCCCATTGTATTGCATTGAATTGATTTTAAATCCTTTCTTCAGTGGACTAGCCCCTCTTTCTGCTCAGTGCTGCCCTCTGAGATGCCCACTTATCTGCAGGAAAGGGAAAAGTTCATTAAATTCCCCAAGCACCGATTGCTCTTTCCAGAGTAAATCGCCTGTTCTGCTCTCCTGCCATCTGAAAAAGAATGGGATGCCGACACCAAAACGGCTCCAATTGTTTTATTATGGATAAAGCTCTTCCTGCATAATTCACCAGTTGGGCTAGCTGGGTGTTTGGGAGATATTTATAGACACTAGAAATGTCACCCGGGTGCTCAACTCATCC